>NC_134536.1:1227500-1557500 GCF_050624435.1 Tenrec ecaudatus
TGTTAGGTGCCATTGAGTCAGCGCTGACCCATAGCGACCCTATACACGACAGAACGAAGCACTGCCCGTCCTATTCCCCTCACAACTGTGCCTGTGCTGGAAGCCATTGATGAAGACAGGTGTCAGCCCATCTTGTTGAGGCCCTTCCTCTTTGTCAGTCTCTCTGTTTACCAAGCAAGATGTCCTTCTCCAGGGACTGGTCTCTCCTGACAACATGCCCAAAGGCCTTGAGAAGTCTCACCATCTTTGCCTCTAAGGAGCATCTGTCCATCGCTGCTTCCAAGACCGACGTGTTTGTTTTTCTGGCTGGGCATGGATTCCAATATTCTTTGCCAGCACCATCCCTCAAATGCACGATTCTTTCTTGGACTTCCACATCCAGTGTCCAGTGCATGAGGCATATGAAATCTCATTGGCTTAGTACAGACACACTTCAGTCCTCAAAGTAGTATGCACGATTTTCAACACCCTAGAGAAGCCTTGGGCACCAAGGTACCCATTGGAGCAACTCTATCCATCTCTTGACTGCTGCTTCCATGAGCATTGATTGTGGATTCAAGCTCTTTGATAACATCAATATTTCATCCATTTATCATGATGCTACCTATTGGTCCAGTTGTGAGGATTTGGGTCTTCCTTACATTTAGTTTTAATCCGTACTGAAAACTGAAAAGCTTGAGCTTCATCAACAAGAACTTCAAGTAATCCTTGAAGTCTGCAAGCAAGGTTGTGTCAGCTGCATCTCACAGGTTGTTAATAAGCCTTCCTCCAACCTGCTGCCACACTCTTCTTCATGCAGTCTCGCTTCTCTGATAATGTGCTCAGCACACAGGCTGAGTGTGATGAGAGGATACAACCCTTACACACTGCTTTTCTGATTTTAAGCCGTGCAGTGCTCCCTTGTTCTGCTCATGCAACTGCCTCTTGATCCACGCACAAGTTCTGCGTGAGCACAATGAAGTGTCTGGAATTCCCGTGCTTCACAGGGCACCCACAGTGTGTTATGATCTGCACAGTTGCACGTCTTGGCATAGCTAATAACACACAAGTAAATATCTTTCTGATATTATTTGTTGTCAGCAAAGATCCAGTTGACATCAGCAATGCGGTCCCTTGTTCACCATCCTCTTTTGCTTTCTGCCTGAATCTTTGTCGGCTCACTGTCAATGTACGGCTGCAAACTTTGTTGGATTGTCTTCAGAAAAATTCGACTTGCATGTGATATAAGTGATTTTGTTCTATAATTCTGCACAATCATTCTCTGGAAGCACCTTCCTCTGGAATGGGTTCATATATGGATCTCTTCCAGTCAGTTGCCCAAGTAGTTGTCTTCCGAATGTCCTGGCATAGACAGTGAGTGCTTCCAGGGCTTCATTGGTTTGTTGAAATACTTCAATCGGTGTTCTTCAAGTGCTGGAGCCCGGGAGGGGGCCAACACTTTAGTGAAGCTTGAACTTCTTCCTTCAGCACCACTGGTTCTTCCTCATATGCTACCTCTTCAAAGGGTGGGATGCCCACGAGTTGTTTTGGGGGAGTGACTCTGTGTATTCTTTCCATCCTCTTTAGATGCATTCTGCATAATTAAATAGAATCTTTCAATATTGCAACACAAGGCTTGAATTTTTTTCTTGAGCCCTTCTAGTTTAAGATATGTTGACACCTGGCCATGATGATGATGTCACCAGGCCATGAGGATGATGTTCCTGAGTAGAGCAGCCAGTCCACAGAGAGAACAACATGGCTAGCCACACTATGGGAAATGATGCCCCTCAGTGACTAAGGGTGATACAGGGGACAGCACCGGAGACACAGTGTGGGAATTGCACCCGACCTGATCCCACCACACCGAGGCAAAGCACTGGGGGAGTGCAGCAGAACAGCAAGGGAATGGAGTGGCAAGGTCCCCAGGGAATGCTCAAAGTGGACTTTGGGGCCAGGGAGTGGTGCCCCAACAGACTGGACTGGAAAATGCTCCTAAGGGCCAGCAAACGATACTGGAACGAACTACAAGAATTTCTTTTGTGAAGTGTTTTGTTTTGTTCTTTGTCAGTGGTTTGTTTTTGTTGTTTTGTTGTCTGGGTGTATACTGTTGCTTTGTTTTCCTCTGTCTTGTTTTCGTGCATGTTAGTGTCTCCACAGGTCTGTCTGAATAGGACAGGCTGGATGAACTATCTGGAGGAAAAACAATGGGACAGACAGTTTCGGGGGGACTTGGGGTGGGGGAGGGGGAGGGGGGTAAGGAAGTGGTGGTAACTAACACAGGGACAAGGGAACAACATGGGACCCAAAATGGTAGTGAGGGGGGAGTGGCAGGCCTGGTGGGGAATGATCAAGGGTAAGGTTGCAGAGAGAAGAGGTATAGCTGTAGCCCAGGTGGGGACGAAGCATGGTAGTGGGGCAGGAGGAAAGTCAAGGGAAATGGAGGAAGGAGCTGGGAGTCAAGGGGCATTTATGGAGATCTAGACAAAGACATGTACATGCAAACATATATATGAGGATGGGGAAATAGATCTAAGTGTCTACATTTATAGGTTTAGTATTAAGGTGGTGGAAGGACCTTGGGCCTCTACTCAAGCACTCCCTCAATGCATGAATACTTTCTTTTATTAAATTGGCACTCTATGATGCTCACTCTCCTGACACAACTGCTGAAGCCAAAGCGGGTGAACAAGTAAATGTGGTGAAGAAAGCTGATGGTGCCCAGCTATCAAAAGAGCTAGTGACTGGGGTCTTAAAGGCTTGAAGATAAACAAGCGGCCATCTAGCTCAGAAGCAACAAAGCCCACATGGAAGAACACACCAGCCTGTGTGATCGAGTGGTCCCGAAGGGATCCGTTATCAGGCATCAAAGAACAAAAAATCATGTCACTGGCTGCACACCTCCATGATAGGATCGCTGAAGACAAATGGGCGCATAAGCAAGTATGGCGAAGAAAGCTGATGGTGCCCAGCTATCAAAAGAGATAGTGTCTGGGGTCTTAAAGGCTTAAAGGTTAACAAGCGGCCATCTAGCTCAGAAGCAAAAAATCCCACATGGAAGAAGCACACCAGCCAGTGCGATCACGAGGTGCCAAAGGGACCAGGTATAAGGCATCATGCAAAAAAAAAAAAGATATATGTGTGTGTGTATGTATATATATATATATATATATATATATATATATATATATATATATATATATATCATATTGAATGAAGGGGGAAGAGCAGAGAGGAAACCCAAGGCTCAAGTGTCGGCCACTGCAGAACCCCTCATAGAGGGGTTTAGGAGAGGAGATGGGTTAGTCAGGGTGCGAGGTAGTACCGATGAAAAACACAGCTTTCCCCCAGATCCTGGATGCTTCCTCCCCCCAACTACCATGATCCGAATTCTACCTTGCAGGACTGGATAGGGCAGAGATTGTACACTGGTGCATATGGGGGCTGGAGGCACAGGGAATCCAGGGTGGATGATACCTTCAGGACCAAGGGTGTGAGGGGCAATGCTGGGAGAGTGGAGGGTGAGTGGGTTGAAAATGGGGCACTGATTACAAGGATCCACATGTGACCTCCTCCCTGGGAGATGGACAGCAGTGAACGGGGGGAAGGGAGGCTCCGGATAGGGCAAGATATGATAAGATAACAATGTATAAATTACCAAGGGCACATGAGGGAGGGGGGAGCGGGGAGGGAGGGGAAAAAAAGAGAACCTGATGCAAAGGGCTTAAGTGGAGAGCAAATGCTTTGAGAATGACTGGGGCAGGGAATGTGCGGATGTGCTTTATACAATTGATGTATGTGTATGTATGGATTGTGATAAGAGTTGTATGAGTACCTAATAAAATGTTTTAAAAAAAAGATATGTTGAGCGTGCACTTTCTGTTTGGTTTTCTAACTCTAAGGCTGTACACATTTCATTATAATATTTTATTTTGTAGTCTCAAGCTGCCTTTTGAAATTTTCTGTTCAGCCCTTTCACTTCAATATTTCTATTTTTCTATCATTTTATTAGGGATGCATAAAACTCCTATCGCAATACATACGTACTTTAATTGTGTAAAGCACATTTGTACATTCGTTGTCCTCATCATTCTCAAAATATTTGCTCTCCACCCAAGTCCCTGGCATCAGGCCCTCATTTTCCCCCCTCCCTGCCTCCTTCTCCCTCCCTCATGAACCCTTGATAATTTATAAATTATTATTTTGTCATATCTTGCTCTGTCCCATGTCTCCCTTCCCCCACTTTTCTGTTGTATGTCCCCCAAGGAGGAGGTCACATATAGATCCTTGAAATCGGTTCCCCCTTTCCAACCCACCTTCTTTCTACCCTACCAGTATCGCCACTCACACCACTGGTTCTGAGGGGATCATCCAACCTGGATCCCCAGTGTTACCAGTTCCCATCTGTACCAGTGTACATCCTCTGGTCCAGTCAGACTTGAAAGGTAGGATTCAGCTCATGACAGTTGGAGGGGCGGGGGGAGGAAGCATTTAGGAAGTAGTGGAAAGTTGTATTTTTTTATCGTTGCTAAATTGCACCCTGACTGTATCGTCTTCTCCCTAAGACCCTTCTGTAAGGGAATGTCTAGCGGCCTACAAATGGGCTTTGGGTCTCCACTCTGCACTCCCCCGCTCATTCACTATGGTAAGATTTTTTTTGTTCTGATGATGCCTGATACCTGATCCCTTGACACTTCGTGATTGCACAGGCTGGTGTGCTTCTTCCATGTGGGCTTTGTTGCTTCTGAGCTAGATTGCAGCTTGTTTACCTTCAAGCCTTTAAGACCCCAGACGCTATATCTTTTGATAGTTGGGCACCATCAGCTTTCTTCGCCACATTTGCTTATTAACCCGCTTTGTCTTCAGCGGTCGTATCAGGTAGGTGAGCACACAATGATATGCTTTTTTGTTCTTTGATGACTGACTGATAACTGATCCCTTCAGCATTTCGTGTTCACAAAGGCTGGTGTGCTTATTCCATGTGGCTTTATTGCTTCTGAGCCAGATGGCTGCTTGTTTACCTTCAAGCCTTTAAGACCCCAGCCACTATCTCTTTTGATAGCCAGGCACCATCAGTTTTCTTCACCACATTTAATTGTTCACCCACTTTGTCTTCAGCAGTTGTGTCAGGAAGGTGAGCATTATAGAATGCCAATTTAATAAAAGAAAGTATTCTTGCATTGAGAAAGTACTTGAGTGGAGGTCCAATGTCCCTCTGCTACCTTAATAGTAACCCTATAAATATGTGCACATAGATCTATTTCCCCATCCTCATATATAAATATATTTGCATGGGTACATGTCTTTATCTAGAGCTCTATAAATGCCCTCTGTCTCCCAGTGCTTTCCTCTATTTTCTTTGACTTCCCTCCTGTCCCACTATCATGCTCAGTCCCCACCAGGGTTTCAGCAATTCCTCTTAGTTACATTACCCTTGATCATGCCAAACCAGGCCTCACACACTCTCCTCACCACCGATTTGGTTCGCTTGTTGTTCCCTTGTCCCTGTGTTTATTAACACCACTACCTTTCCCCCCACCTCCCCGTCTCCCATGTCCCCACGAACTATCGGTCCCATTGTTTTCTCCTCCAATTGTTCATCCAGCCTATCTTATTTAGACAGACCTACAGAGATAAAAACATGCACAAAAACAAGACAGAGCACGACTAAGCAACAATATACAACAAAACAACCACAACAAGCCAATGACAACAAAACACAGCAAGAAGGAAAAGATTGTAGTTAGTTTAAGGACTGTTTGTTGGCCTTTAGGGGTGTTTTCCAGTCCAATCTGTTTGGGCACCATGCCCTGGCCCCAAAGTCCACCTTCATCATTCTCTGGGGACCTCACCTCTCTGTTCCCTTGCACCCCCTTAATGTTTTGCGTCGGGGTGGTGGGATCTGATCAGGTGCAATTCCCACACTGTGTCTGGTGTTGTCCCCTGTAAGGCTATGGGTCAGTGAGGGACATCATGTCTCATTGTGGGGCCTCCATGTGGTTCTCTCTGTCAACTGGCTGCTCTAATTGTGAACATCGACCTCCTGGCCTGGAGGACCATGATGTGCTCCACTTTCAACTCCCCCTTTATCTGCTCCCGTGTGCTCTGATCAGATATGTCTCTCTTCTGGAGCTGTACATTCAGTGCCGTCCTTTGAAATAAATTCTTTTGAGGGAGGGGCAGGTGTCCACTTAGTAGGTGGTGTTGGGGCCGGCCACCCGGACCTCTCCACTAGTTCCCAGTCCTCGCCGGAATGTTGCATTCACATCTTGGAGCACTGGGTTGAAGTCTGGTCCGTCTTTCCCTGTGGAGACACAAACAATACCCTCCCCTTGGGTGGGTGAGTGCCCTGTGCCCTCGCTACCCTTTTCTTTTTCATTATTATTATTTTCTTTCCTTTCCCCAACTCCTTTTTAGTTGTCTACCATGTGTATCCCTGAATTTGTTCTGGTCCCTGCCATATTAACTGGTCCTCACCCCAGGAATGTTTGTATACTGCAGCTTTTTCCCTATGCTCCTTTTTCCTTTTTTTTTTTTTTAAAGCTTACCTCAGCAGCCTTTCAAGTCTTTCTATATTTAAATCAATGCTATCTTGAGGTATGTTTTCTCTTTTTTGCTCTCTGGGTGAGGTTGTTCTATGTGTTGGTCTCTTATTTATGCTTGGTGAATGTTGTTCTTCTGCCCAGACTGGGTCGGCAAGGATCTTTTGTAGGGCTGGGTTTCTTCTAACATATTCTTTGAGTTTTTCCTTGTCTTGGAAGACTCTTACTTCTCCATCTATCTTGATTGATAATTTGGTTGGGTAGAATATTCTTGGGTTTGCATTGTTTTCCTTCAATTTTTGGAATAAGTTACTCCACTCTCTCCTTTTCTTCATAGTTTCTGCTGATAGTTCTGTGCATATTCTTATTTGGGAATCTTTATATGTGATTGCATGTTTTTCCCTAGCTGCTCTCATGATTTTCTCCTTTTCCTCAAAGTTGGACAATATAACTATTATGTGCCTTGGTGACTTCTTCTTGGGATTCAGTCTAGCTGGTGTTCTTTCAGCCTCCTGAATGGTTGCCTGGTTTTCATTCATTAAGCTGGGGAAGCTTTCCTCCAAGAATTCTCTCACTATTGTTGCAGATGACTTTTTTGTTGTGTCTTCCTCCGTTAAGGCAATAATTCTAATGTTCTTCCACTTCATAGCATCAGACATAGCTCTTAAGTTTTCTTCAGCTTCTCTGATGATCTTATTAGACTTTTGTTTGTGTTTGTTAAAGTCTGCTTGGCTGTCCTCCAAGTCACTGATGTGGTTCTCTGATTCCTCCAGTCGCTTCTCGGTGTCCGTGGGTCTGTTACTAGTTTTTGTTATCTCCTCCATAAGCTCCTGTATTTCCCTTTGATTTATGGCTTTTACCTCTTCTATCATTTCATCCTTTTTCTGTATTGCTTCCCTCGTATCCTCTATGACTCCAAGTAGCATTCTGAAAATTTCTTCCTGTGGCAGCTCAATGCCTGCTTCCTCTATGCATGTCATTATGTTCAGGACATCGTCTGGAATTGCCTTTTGTTTCTCCCATTTTTTGGTTGAGGTTGTTGGGGCTGATGGCTGTTTGATTGCGTTGTTTTAGAGGAGCCAGGTGCCATTTTCCAGGGTGTCAAAAAGCACTGGCTCTCTCTGGGAGACTTGTAGGAGTGCTTCTTCAAACTGCCTACAGCTTCTTTCACTATGGAATTAACCTATCACTTTATCCTCCTGTGACTTCCCACTCAGGGGAGTGACCCAGAAGGGTTTCCTGCATTGGTGTTGTGGAGATTGTGCAGAGGTTCCTGTAGCAGCTTGGAGCATTGAGGAATGTTGGCCGGGCTGCCTTATACCCCCAGGCACATAGGCAGGAATTCCCCAGTAAGAAGTTGAACAGAGTATCCCCTGGTGGAAGTCCGCAGGGCCTTTCCCAGCTTTGCTAGCTACACAGGTGGAGCTCACCTAGCTGGGTGTGGCACAGGCGTAAATGCCCTGGGCTAAGGGGAGTGGTCTGGAGGTTAGCAGTAGAGTGTGAGACCAAGAAAGAGACAAAGGAGGGGGGAAAAGTTAAAAAGCAGGCCCCCTGAGCCTGTGGGAGGCAGGGGGGGGGGGGGATATAGCGAAGACATGGAAACAAAACAACAATGTAGCTGAGTTGAGATCTCTGCCAGTGGAGCTGCAAGGGTTAGTCCCTGCTCCTAGGCAGCAGCTGAAAGCTGTGGCTGTGTTGAGAAAAGCCCCCTGCGCAGCTTTCCAAGACTGAGGGGGAACAGAGAGGAACTGCCAGGGTCTAGTCCCTGCCCAGAGGTGGGTGGTGGCAAACTGGCTGTGTTGAGACCAAGCCGCCCTGCAGGCTCCAAATGGTCCCGGCTCTGACAGAGACAGTGGTGGGGTCAAGGTCAAGCCCCAGCCAGCCCCCACTGAGGTAAGCCAAAAGCCCCCAGCCCCTCAAAACCCCATGGCTCTGTGCCTACTTATCTTTACGATGCTCCTCCTGCATTCCAGCAGTGTTGAATTTCCCTCTAAGCAACTCTCCTGGGCTGAATTCTGCGGAGTCCCTCTGTTACGTGTTATTGTCACCATCTTGCCGAAAGTCCCCTTCAATATTTCTTCTATGTGTCTTAGCTACTCTATAATTAAGAGCAAGTTTCAGAACCTCTTCTGTCATCCATACTGATCCTTTCTTTCTTGCTTGTCTTTTCAATGACCATTTGCTTTCTTCATGAATAATGGTCGGGATGTCATCTCACAGCTCATCAGGTATTCTGTCATTAGGGTTCAATTAAGCAAATTTGCTCTTGAGAAGTTTTTGAATTTGAGGTGGTCACATTTCAAAGTCATATTTTGACTCTCAAGGACTTTAAAAATTTTTTTTCTTCAACTTAAACCGGACCTTCCATAGGAACAACTGGTAATCTAGTCCACAATCAGTCCCTGGCCTCATTTTCATTCATGATAGAGTTTCTCCATTGTCTCTTACCACAAAGCAGTCCATTGGATTTCTGTGTATTTCATCGGGTGAAGTTCACATGTATAGTCACTCTTTGTGTTGTTGAAAAAAGCCACCAGCAATTAAGAAGTTGTTGATCTTGAAAAATTCTATCACATGATCTCATCACCAAGGACATATTTTCCAATGACTCTTCCTTTCTTTCTGTCTTAAAGTATTGTATTCCAATCAACAATGATTATTAATACATCTTGAGTGCATATTTGATCAATTTCAGACTAAAGTTGCTGGGAGAATTCTGCAAAAACTGCATCACCAGCTTTACTGATTGGTGTATAAATTTTAATAATAGTTGTGTTGACTCAATTTCCTTGTATATTGATTGATATTGTTCTATCATAGCAGCATTGCACTACAAATTAGATCTTGAATGGCCTTTTTGATGATGAATTGTATGTCATTCCTCTTGAATCTGTTATTGCCACCAAAGTGAACCATACAATCTTCTGATTCAGAATGGCCAATATCAGTCTATTTCAGCACACTAACACCTAGAATATCTATCTGTAGGCATTACATTTTATTTCTTTCAACTTTCCTAGATTCATACTTTGTACATTCCAAGTTCCAATTATTAATAGATGTTTGAAATTGTTTCTTTTTATTTTCACTAGTGCCCCATCAGCAAATGGAGGTCCGAAAGGCTTTACTTCATCATTACAGTTGCCTCTAACTTGAGAAAGCAGCTCTCTCTTGGTCATTTTTTTTTACCATTGGAGCCACAGTGACCCAACGTGCTTTCACTGACTAATTCCTGAAAGAGGATCACAGGCCTTTCTTCCCAGTACACCTCGGACCAGAACCCTCCTGAAACCTGTTTGGCATCCTCACAGCCTGCCGGTACCTGCGGGCAGACAGGTGGTGGCTATGCTTGAGGTGACTGGCTGAGCATGAACCTGGGTCTCCCCCGTGGAAGAAGAGGATTCCACTGTGATCTGCCACTGACCCACGTCTTGCCCAGAGTAGTAGTTCAGTTAAGGTTAGTTGCGTGAATGATCATGGGATCTTCAGGGCACAGATACCTAATAATTACATAGACATGAGAATGGAGGCAGTTGAGGCTGCCCTTAACATTGGTCTGGGAAGTGCGGATAGAGCTTTACCCCTCTGAAGAACGTGAGCTGTGCCACTGGAGAGCACGCGTGGAAGTCACTGCACGGCCATATGCGTTGCTGTGTGTCTTCACCACGAGAACGAGAATGTTAAAGGCGTGTGCACTTGGCCAGTGTGGCTGTTGCACTAAGTGAGCAAATTTCACTGAAGCGAAGCCACACTCTCCCAGTGTCTTGCTACCACGAGCAACTTGGAGGACTCACATGGTGCGGATTCTCCACTCACTGCCAGGTTGCCTTTGATTCCACCATGAAAATCTGGCCTGAATAGAGAAGAGTGACTAATTTTAGGAACCGATTTCCAAATGGACTTTTCTACAGAAGTCTAATGAGCAGGGTGGAGGGGAGGCACTGATCCAAAGCACACACGTGGGCTGGATCAACACATCGTGTACCTTCAGCTCTGCCTAAAGTGGAGGTCCGTAATTGCCTGGTGACTCCAGATCACATGCTGTGTCCTCGTAACTGCAGGGATACCTTCTCTCCTCACTCTCAGCAGACACATGGCCTGACAGTGAGCGTCCATCCTTCCCAAGCAACATGCTCAGGTCCACCATCATATCCCAAATTGTCCAGTTCCGGGGGAAACACTGTGGCCGGGACAATGTGCTCTACTGGTGATCAACTCATGGTTATTACTCATTCTCATGTGCTGTTGTACAGATAGCCTCCCAAATACGAACCCACAGGGCCTGCGTGGTGAGGGTCAAGGTTCTGAGGAGCAGTGCCGGAGAACACAATGCCAGTCCATTCTCTGCAGCCCGCTCGGGTCCAGATGGCAAGGTCGTCTCCATACAATCCAAAATGACACCCCTGCCTCTGCTTCCACAGCTCTTGGCATTTCCCTGGGAGAAAGCGTGGTCTGGCCCTGCTTTGAGGAGTCTGAGGTCACCATGCGCTTGCTTCCGGGGAGCCCGTGAAATCACACAGTCTTTTCTGGCGAAAGGAGCTGTGCCCGAGTCATTGACTGCAGCCTGGACGTCCTTTCAAACTCTGAGAGGCCTTTCCTGAAGTCTTTCTTTCGGCCACAGATCCCAGTAGAGCATTTCCGAGTGTTCCTCTGTGTGGACTGGCCACACTGCATCACCACCTACCTGGGCGGCTGACTCTATCTTCTCACTACTCCAGCCTTTTCCCGCCTTGCGAGGATTGGGGAGTCTCCCTTCTCACTGCTCTTGTTTCCCCATGGGTAGACACGTGGCAGCACCGTGTTGTAAGTGTGAGCAAGCACAGTCCCCCAACTCCTGAGCAGCAGGGAGTCCACTGTGCCTGCTGGCCCATCACCCGCTCTTTCTGTTTCTTCTTCCGCCCTTTGATTATTTTCTGTCTTTTGAAAATATTTTATGCTACTATTTAGAGGAAGTTCTGTTGGTAACATCGGGAATCCAGGACAGATAACCCTTTCAGGACCAGTGGTGAGAGTGGCGATACCTTGAGGGTGGTGGGAACCGATTACAAGGATCTACATATAACCTCCTCCCTTGGGGATGGACAACAGTAAAAGGGGGGGAAGAGATGTCACACAGTGGAAGATATGACAAAATAATAATAATTGATAAATTATCAAGGGTTCATGACGGAGGGGGGAGTAGGGAGTAAGGGGGGGAATAAGGAGCTGATACCAAGGGTTCAAGTTGAAAGCAAATGTTTTGAGAATGATGATGGCAACAAATGTACAAATGTGCTTGACACAATGGATGTAGGTATGGATTGTGGTAAGAATTGTATGAGCCCCCAATAAAATGACTTTTTTTTTTAAAGTTACTTTAATTTTCTTTTGCTGCTTCCTGCATTGTTCAATATTTTGCCTATAGAATCTTTTGATATCACAATCTGAGGTTTGAATATTTTCTTCAGTTTTTCAGCGTGCGCTTCCTTTTTGTTTCAGCAACTCCAGGTCTTTGCCATCTCACTGTGATGCTTGCCTCTCTCTCCCCAGCTCCCCTTTGACAGTTTCTGCTTGGCTCTTCTGCTGTGTCCTTGCTTCCATTTGCCTTAGTTACTCTGTAATTACACATCAGTTTCAGAGTTTCTTCTGATATCCGCTTTGGTCTATTATCTCTTTTCTGTCTTTTTAACGACTTCTCGCTTTCTTCATGCATGATGGTTTTAATGTCCTCCCACAGCTCATCAGGACTTCTGTCGTTAGTGTTCAATGTGTCAAGTCTGTTTTTGAGATGTTCTCGAAATTCAGGTAGAAGATACTCAAAATTGTATTTTGGATCTGGTGGGCTTGTTTAATTTTCTTCAACTTCATCTTGAACTTGGATAGGCTCCATTGACAGTCTATTCCTCAGTAAGTCCCAGGTCTCATTTTGATTGATGAGATTGAGTTTCTCTATTGTGTCAACCCACAGAGTAGTCCATCTAATTTCTATGTATTCCATCCAGAGAAATTCACACGTATACTTGCTGTCTGTGTTGTTAAGAAAGGCATTGGTGATTAAGAGCTTGTTGGTCTTGCAAAATTCTAACATGTGATTTCCAGCTTATTTTCTATCACCAGGGCTGTATTTTCCAACTCTCGGTTTCCAGTTTTCACATTCCAATCACCAGTAATTATCAGTGAATCTTGATGGCTTGTGTGATCAATTTCAGACTGACGATGTTGGTAGAATTCTTCACTTTCTTCATCATTACCTATCGTGATTAGGAAATTCATAATTTTGAATAATAGTCGTGATAACTGAATTTCATTGTATGTATATAAATCTTATCCTATCAGAGACGGTATTGTATTTCAAGATCAATCTTGAAATGTCTTTTGTGATGCTAAACAGGATGCATTCTTTTGAATTTGCCACATCAACTCTTTGGCCCACACTAGTCCATTTCAGCTCACTGACACCTAGGATAATGAGTTTTGTGTGTCCCCTTTCATTTTTGACACATTCTAAGTTCCAATTCATAATAGGTGTGACCACTGTTACTTTTGTTTGACTCATGCCCCACTCAGCACGTGCCTTCGTTCAGAAAGCTTTGCTCCGTCCACATCAGCCTGGTGGATTCCACTGTGTGCAGCCAGCTCTTTCTCGGTGATATTCTGAGTGTCGTCCGACCTGAAGGGGCCCCCTTCCTGCACAACCTCTCACAGTGGTCTGCCGCTGTTCATAAGGTTTCCATTGACTATTTCCTCTGAAGTGGACTGCTCACCCCTTCTGCGTTGTCTGCTCTTATTCTGGAAACTATGCTGAAACCTGTTCTCCTTGGATGACCCTGCTGGTATTTGAAATACCAGTGGCATAGCTTCCAGCGTCAAAGCCACATGCAAGCCAACGAGAACACCAAACTGACACGTGGCGGCCTGCTTCAGTAGTGTCTTAAAATCCCATGACATGTAAAATGAGTGTGTCCTCTCCCTTTACACAGCGTCGGTGGTCTGCCCTGGAGCACAGAAGAAAGCAACACGGATGACAGACTTCAGGGCAGCTTGCCCATGACTCCTTTTCAATGTGTTATTCCCCTAAATCCCCCCAAAATTTCCCCTAAATTCCCCCAAATGCGATAGTCGGGGGGTTCGATAAACATTGCAGCCTTAGTTGCAAAATACTTTCAACATTTCCTTTTGCTTAGAGAGAGGATTATGGATCACAATCATTCATTTTTGTCTGTTTATCTGAAGTCTTTTCAAAGTGTCTGAGCAGTGACCTGTGAGGCACACTTACAAATTCCCACCAAACTGGTGGCAGCGATGGCTGATGTGGTCACAGCAGGAACCAATGTTTGTGTCTGTCTAAGTACTGTTTGTTTTGCTTTTTGCCTTTCACATCTGCTGCTTGACACTGTTGATTTATTATTCCTGTTACATAACTTTGCTTTGGTACTTCCACTTCCATTCTCCTGTCTTCATATTTAAAACCATCTTTCTCGCTCCAGGGTTTTGATTTCACAACCGAGGGAGAGTTCAGTTGTTTACGGTGACCCGCGACAGGGCATGGTGTCAGAACTAAGTACGCGGCGTCACACTTCACGCAGCCCATCCATCAGTCTTTCCCTCTGCGGTCACTAGTGTGGGCCTGTGAAACTGGACGTTAAGCCACTCGTATTTCAAATATCAGCAGGGACCACTCATGGTGGACAGCTTCTAGAGTAAGACCTTCTAGGTTAAGACAGAGCAGGGAGAAGAATATGGAAATCTCTTTCCAAAACACTGACCAACCAATGGAGCCAACAGAAGAGGCCAGTGAAAACCGGTGACTATCAGCAGAACAGAGTCTGATCCAGTCAGTGTTGGAAAAGCAGCCCTTTGGGCCGGACGGTTCTCAAACTACAAATGGAGAAGAGTCAACCCTCAAGGCATGGATGGAAGAAGCTTTGCAGAACTTCCCTTTGCTGATGGAGCATGACTCCCAGGGAAGAGAAATGCCTGGGAGCGTCCCTTAATAACCAGGATGTGGATAATACACAGTATGATTCTTAGAAAACAGGAAGTTGTCAGAGATGGAAGATGTGTAGATCAATGACCTACACATTAGCAAACTGAAGTGATCTGGAATTGGGCGATCACGTGTTCCACTCTACTGGGAATGATAAGGAACGCATCACACAAAGAACATGTCAAGGTTGAGCCCAAGAACAATGCTGACAGCGACAGGATAATATCTAAACTCCTGAAGGAAGACCACTTAATGCAACGCCAACAATGAAGAAATCAAGGCGTTCTATCAACCTCTGCAGTCAGAAATTAATCAAAAGTGCACGGAAAATGAACTCATAATTACTACTGATTTGAATGGAAAAGTTGGTGGTGGGGGGGAACGGATGGATCTGTAGCTGAAACTGTGGCCTTAGTGGTAGAAATGACAGCGGCGATTGAAAAGAACATTGTATGGCCAATGACTTATCACTGCAAATCTCTTTTTCACCAGCACAGGCAGTGACTGATGTATAGAAATCACCGGACGGAAAACACAGAAATCGAGCTGGTTACATATGTGGGGAGGAAAAATGAAAATGCTCAATATCATCAGTCAGAACAAGGTAAGAGTTTTACTGTGAAACAGACTGTCAGCTACTCAGATAAAAGACCAAGTTGAAGATAAAGAGAATTTTTAAAAATCCACGAGTGCCAAATATTGATTAATATGAAAGTAGAGATTACCTCAAGCATGGGCTATACTCCGTGAACACTAATGATGCAAACAGGATGGGCTGTGTGCTGACATGAAGAAAGCAAAGGGTCATTAAAAAGATGGGGAAAAAGAGATGCTAGCAAAGAGTCTGAGTGGGATTTGATCAAGTGCAATATAGGGGAATTGCTGAGAGGCGATTTAAGGTTGAGCATGATAGTGGGACAGGAGGAAAGTGAAAGGAAACAGAGGGTAGAACTAGAAGGAAAAGGACATTTATAGATTCTAAATATTGGCGCATGCATATCTAACTACATTTATATATAACTAGGGATAGAGGTCTATGTACATATATTTATGTCAAGTATCAAAGTATCAGATGGACATTGGCCTCTACTCAAGTCCTCCTTCAAAGTAAGAACACTTTGTTCTAATAACCTGGAATTCTGTGATGCTCACTTTCCCAACAAGATCGCTGAAGTCAAAATGGTGCATAAGCAAATATGTTGAAGAAAGCTGATGGTGCCTGGCTGTTAAAAGATATAGTGTCTGGGGTCTTAAAGACTTTAAGTTAAACAAGCGGCCATCTAGGAGGAAAGCAACAAAGTCCACATGGAAGAAGCACACCAGCCTGTGTGATCAGGAGGTGTTGATGGGATCAAGTAATAGGCATCCAGAGACCCCAAACAATCATATACATGGGAATGAGTGGGGTCAGAGTGGAAACTAAAGCCCATCAGTATATATTTGGGCATCCCCTCACAGAAGAGTCATAAGTAAGGGATGAGCCAGCTAGGTTGCAGTATAGCACCAATGAAACACACACTATTCTTCTAGTTCTTTAATGCTTCCTCCCTCACACTATGATGACAACAATTCTACCTGACAAATCCAGCTAGACTGGAGCATGTACACTGGTGCAGATAAGAGCGCTCAACACATGGAATCCAGGTCAGATAAACCCCTCAGGAACAGCAATGGGAGTAGTGATTCCAGGAGTGTAGGGGAAGGTTGCGGGGAGAAGGGGGAGAATAGGGGAACCTCCCCTAGGGGAATGAACAACAGAAACATCGGTGGAGGGAGACAGCGGATGGTGTAAGATAGGAAAATAATAATAATTCACAATTTATCAAGTATTTACAGCGCGGGTAGGGGGTGGGGGGGAGGAGTTGATATCAAGGGCTCAAGTAGAAAGAAAATGTTTTAAAATGATGATGGAAACATATATATAAATGTGCTTGATACTATTGATGTATGGATTGTTATAAGAGCTACAAGAGCCTCCAATAAAAAGATTTATAAAAACAGAAAAGAAAAGATTCTGAAACTTGCTGTGGAAAGTCGAGTAGCTACATTGATTGGAAGAAATGATGAGGTAAAAGAATTGAACAGAAATTTTCAGAGGGTAGCCAAAGAAGACAAAGTATTACAATGAACTGTCCCAAAGCCTGGAGTTGGAAAATTCAGAGAGAACATATTTGGTATTTCTCAAGGTGAACATACTGGGAGTGGGGAGGGGATCCAGACCTCAAGTCGAAATTCAGAAGAATTCTATGGGCAAAATATGGACTGACACAGGACGTCTCCAAAGATGAAAGGAAGACAGTCACTATGCAAAAAATAATTGGTTGACGCTCTACAATTTTAGAAGGTAGCTTTTGATCAAGAGCCAATGATACTGAATGAAGACATCTAAAATCTAGTGAAAACATCATGAAAGGTTCCAGTGATGGACAGTGCGTCCATTGAATTGATTCCACAAGACGAGGCAGTGTTGGCCATGCTGCCTCGTCGCTGCCAGAAAACTTGAAAGACTTGGAAAACAGACACCTCTTCAATCTACTAGGAGAGACCTGTGTTGTATCCATTCCAAAGAAAAGGGACCCAACAAAATGTGGAAAATATAAAAAAATATCATTAATATCACATGCACATAAAACACAGCAGAAGTTAATTCAAAAATGACTGTAGCAGTACATTAGCCGTGTATGCCAGATATTCAAGTGAGAGTCAGAAGAAGACTTGGATAATCAAACAAATCTAATAAGAGAAGATTTGTTTTTATGAAAACATTTCATTAAGATTATGATAACAAGGGGATTACTCTTGTGAAGAATCTGGAAATAATTTATAATATGAAAAACATTTAATGAGTGTCCTGTCTAGTGCATCCTTCTGGGTTGTTTCGACCTTTCATTGTTTTCAAGCTATAAAATGCAAATTAACTTCATCCATAGAAATTGGAACTAATTATGCCAAGATCTATGCAACTAATTATGGACCCATTGGGCATCTATTTATAAATTCATTTCAGCATTGCTTATGTGTTTTTGTGTTACTTTGAATACTATTTGGAACCAGTTGTGACTAATTATTGATTTCCTTATTCATGGGTTTAATAAAAACGTTGACATTTAAGAAAAAAAAAGGCATGAAAAGAGCTATTATTACAGGTGTGAGAAGGATCTACCTGCGAGCGGAGGATGCCAGAAGGATGTTCACCTGAGTTTCGTGGACAGGGCAAAGGCAGCTGATTGCGTGGAACAGAACAATGTGACCGCCATGACAGTCAGAATTCCGGGCACTTCCTGCCTCCTGCAGAGCCCCAGGAGGCAGGGGAACAGGAGGCAGTCATTCTCATGCAGCTGATGGGGGTTAAAATCAGGGACTTTGTGTGCCAGGATTCCTTCCTTCCGCCATTCGTATTCAGTCTGGATGACGTAGCAAAATCCAATCTGAGTGAGAAGCTCGGCTACGTGAGGACCAGGATCGGAGGAAGCGCCACTGACATCCTGGGATATGCACGTGACACAGCCCGTGGGAAGCAAGGCGGACTTGAAGCCCTTGGTGGAAATTAAAGGCTATTTTGTTGTTTTCTGAACATTCTCTGGATCTCTGGGTTCTACTGACCATTGCATTGGAGACCCAACTCAGACAAAATGCAAGGCTAAAGGGTTTACAAAGAAAGTGACCAAATTGCAACGCCAGCGAGAAATGATCACGTTTGAGTTGTTTATTGGACTTGTCACAACGTCCTTTCAGGTCTACTGCTCAATGCTCACTCTGCTGGGAGCCTCCACCCGAAGGTCTTCAGCTCAAGCTCGCTGGGCCAGCAAACCCGGCCCTGAATGAAGCGCTGTGAGGCACCCCTCCAGTGAGCCTCGGCCTGAAGGCCCTCGCTCCCCTTCCTGAATTGTGCTCAGAGGCACGCCAGTCCGCGAGCCAGCCTCTGGCACAAATACACTCCTCCTCACTTGCTCCCTGCTTTGGGAAGGTCATCGCGGTGTCCGTGCTCTGGCTCCTGGTCTGGGGCTGCTTCTCTGACGGTACAGCTGTCATCTGGATCCAGGAGGTTCCTGTACAAGGACCGTGGGTCTGGAGGACCAATTCCACTCCTGGCTCTTGCTGGTAAAGAGATCCCTCTTTCGGCTTCTCGGGGGCTCATTTTATACACAGCAGCATGGCAGTCCCGTTCCCAATCCCTCACAGGTGAGTCCTCTCGGTATCTTCCCCCTTCTTAGCAGACCCCGGCAGGGCTTCTTAGCAGACTCCCTTAGAGGGAGTTAGACTTTGGCTACAAGAGCCACATTAGCGAGCCCCTGCCATGGCAACTGTCACCCTCAGTGTAGATGACATCACAACATGAGGAGAGCAAAGGTTCCCACAAATGGGCCCATGAGCGACCTGATGGAACGCTGAGATGAAACCAACGCTGACGATGATTTTATCTAACACAGAGCTCCCCAACAATGCTCCTGTGCACGATCCGCAGCAGCAGTCACGGAATCAAAGGACCGATGGCACTGGGAAAATCTGATGCATCAGACCTCATTAAATTGTTGAAAAGCAATGGCCCTTCCTGGACATAAGCGTGCTTAAACCACGCCACTGAGCTCCGATCACCCCCGTAAGTTCAAACGCTGGCAGTGAATAGGAAGACTGGGAGCCGACGTCTGTGGATAATGGTGTGGGTGACAGATATTAAACATCCGATGTACTGGCAGAAGAGTGAGCGACTCTATCTTGGAGGAAGTCCAGCCAGAATGCTCCTTAAAGTGCGGATGGAGAGACGGAGTGTCGTGTACGTCACATGTATTTTCAGGAGGGACCGGTCCCTGGAGAAGGACGTCATGCTCGGGGAAGCCGGACAAGCAGTTGCTGCTCCCGCTGCTTGGTGGCCTCAGGCTGTTGCTGAAACACTGCCCGGTCCTGTGCCACCCTCCCAATTGCTGTACCTGAGCCCCTGGTTGCAGCCGCTGTGTCGAACAATTTGGCTGAGGGCCTTTCTGTGTCCCGCCAACCCTCGACTTCAGGGGTCCTCAAACTTTTTTAACAGGGGGCCAGTTCACTGCCCTTCAGACCGCTGGAGGGCCTGTCTATAGTTAAAAAAAAAACTATGAAAAAATTCCTATTCACACTGGATGAGTCGGCTGCTAAGCAAGACAGGCAGCGGCGGCAAAAACACCCGGCGGGCCGCATGTGGCCCGCGGGCCGTAGTTTGAGGACCCCTGCTCTACGTTGTACGAATCTCGGCAGAGGTTCTGATTTACTCCGGGGGCGTTGGGACCCTCAGACCTTTGTCCTCCTGTTCCAGGGATTTTGCTCAGCTCTGGGATCAGCTCCCACTAGGGACGTGCCCTCCCGTGGGGACCTCTTTCTCCTTGTCTGCAGCTTGCAGGCAGGGGCTTGCCAGGCACTACCTGAGCAGAAGGCCAGTGGTCCAGGGTGGGAAATCCCATGACCCTCTGATCGTGGGAGAAGGGACTTCAGCTGGTGAGGGGGCAGGCACAAAAATACACAAGAATTCTTGTGCAATTCCTTGATCTCTTCTGCCAGCCTGAGGCAATTTCAATATTATTTTGTATCTTGGGAGTTCTAAAACTTCATTGAAAATGCCTTCGTACTGGGTTTGTCTTGTTTATGAGCCCATGTGCTCTAATTTAGAAGCCCTGTTTTGCTGGGGCAAGGCTGCCTACCTCGAGGTCATCTGTTCGAAACCACCAGCTGCTCCAGAGGAGAAGGAAGAGGCTTCTACTCCTGTGAAGAGTCGGCTCCCTGCCCTTTGGGGTCACTGTGAATCAGCATTGGCCTGACGTGATGCCAGGCATTTTGGGTGAGTTCAAAACTGCCATGATGCATTTCTGCAGGAGTAGAAAGCCCTGTTGTTGTTTCTTTCTCTGTAACAGATGCTGGAACTGCTGGCCATGCACATCGCAGCCCAATTTGTTAGCACTGCTCCACCAGGGCTCCTCAAGAGAGACGGAAAGGCAGAGGGCTTGTGCATTGGAGTTATACCTACTGTCCACTAGATGGCGAACAGACCACGTGGAATCTCTACCCAACATGGCGCCAACCAAGGGCAGAAGCCAGAGACAAAGGTCCTGAACCAGAAGACCCACCAAAAACCCAGTCCTTTCCAGCGCTTGGCAAAAGCCTATCAGGAGCTTTGCCCTGTGCTGGTAAGACCTGGGGAATTCTTCCGTTAGACTGTTGCTCAAACAAGTTCACCAACCAGAAACAGAAGAGGGGCAGAGGTGAACACACTTCACAGGAGCCCGCCAGCAGATGGCTCCCTTGTAACGCCGAAACCAGGGCTGGACACCATCATCGTGACATGCATCCACAGATGAGAAAGCGTGGATGTTGAAAATGCCACAGCTTGAATCAAGTACACCTCAGTCCTCCAAGTGATCGATTTGTTCTCTTTAGAGAGCGCTCGTGGGCAGATTTACTCAACGACCCCTTGTCCCACGGAAGGAAACACTGCCCGGCCGTGTGTCATCCTCACAATCAGTCTGATGTCTGAGCCCACTGTTGCAGCTGCAGTGTCTGTCCATCAAGTGGAGGGCCTTCTCTCTTTCACAGACCCCCTACTCCAGGGACTGATTGGTCCTGATGACATGTCCAAAGTATGTGAGACAAAAATCTCACCTTCCTCTAGGGAGCGTGTTAGTGGCGCTTCTTCCAAGACAGAACTGCTTGTTCTTTTGGCGGTCCATGGTACCACGTGCATTGTCTCTTCTTCAGTCTTCGTTATTCCTTGTCCACTTTCACACGCATAGGGGGCGAGTGGAAGCGGCATGGCCTGAGTCAAGTACACCTTGATCCACAGCGGGGTACTTTTATTCTCTTTAAATAAATCTTGTGGGGCACGTTTGCTCAATGCGACATGATATTTGAAAAAATACACCTATGAAGTTTCATCTCCAGATTGCTGGTTGCATGAACATTGATTGTAGATATCAATCAAATGAAATTCTGGCCAACTTCAATCCTTGCTTAGATACTATTCTGTTGTCTAGCGACCCAGTCGTGAGGATTTCGGCTCTCTTTACATTGAATTTCAGTTCACACCGAAGGCTGTCATTTTTGGTTTTCATCGGCAAGAGCTTCAGAGTTGTGTCATCTGCACATCACAGACGGTCAGCACGCCTTCCTGATGTTATGCTGTTTGCATACGGCGTGGCTTCTCCGGTTATTTGTTCAGCACACAGGTTGAATAAGTGGTGTGAGATGATGCAACTCTGATTGATACCCTGCCTGCACGCACACTGTGGAGTATCCCTTTGTTCTAGTCAACAGCTAGGTCTTGGTCTACATAAAGACTTCACACGAGCCTCGCAGAGTGCTCTGCAATCCCCATTCCTCTCATTGGTCTCTCTGCTCTGATCCACACAGTCGTATAGCTTTGGGGAGTCACTGCAGCACAAGCGTGTGGGTGGCCCTGCCCCATGGCCTGCATGTGGCTGGGATGCTGGAGCTGTGCTGCCAGTGCCTCAACCACCAGCAGAGTCAACCAAGTTTCAGCCGAGCCTCTGGACAGGGCTTGCTTATGAAAAGGAAGGGGCCGCCTGCTTTTGAGGGATTACCCAGGGACAAGCTTATGAGCAGCAGCCAGTCACTATTCAATACAATAGGAGACAATGGGCTGTTTGGCTTGGAAGGCAGTCTCACAAAATACGCCGAAGGAAGTGCTGTTTCTTCAAAGTAGACACTACCTTAATGACGTGTCATGGAATAAAGGCGTTCGTTTGGTGTGGAGCTGACGCTACATGAGAGGCAAGCATAGCAAGCAGCCATTGAGGATTGGAATACGGAATATGCAAAGTATGACCAGGAAAGCTAAAACTGAAAGCCAAACCGAACTCACTGCCATCGAGTCAATGCCTGCTCATCGCAACCTTGCAGGCCAGGGTAGTACTGCGCCTGTGGGTTTCCAAGCTGCAGCCCTTCCTGGGAGTAGGAAGCCCTGCACTTCTCCAGCTGAGCAGCTGGTGATTTCTAACTGTGGACCTGGCGGACGGCCGCTTGACTTATAGCCGTGACCCACCAGGAAAGCTAGAAGTCCTCAAAAATGAAACGGGACCCATACAGAGGGCTCAATCTGAGCATTCGTGAGCTGAAACGGGCCGGTGACTAGCCACTCTGAGTCAGGCACTCCAATGGCTTCCTGTGCTGAGAATGGCAAACTCAAGGGGAATGGAGTCACATCCATTGTCAAAAAGAACATTTAAAGATCTAGCTTGAAGCAAAATGCTGTCAGATCTAACACCTACAAGGAAGACCAGTTAATACAACGATGATAATTATCGGAAGTTGGAATGTAAAAATTGGAAACAATGAGGTAGAACAGAAGATGGAACATATCATCTTGGTGATAGAAATGAAACTAGAAATCACAGGACAGAATTTTCCCTGACCAATGACATGTTCATTGCAAACCTTTGTTCAACAATATGATTGGTGAATACATATGCAGGATTTACTATTTGGAATACACAGGATTCAAGTTAATCCCAGCTGTGAGCAGAGTCATGGTTGAAGCTCAACACCATCAGCCAAGACAAGGCGGGGACTGACTACAGAACAGTCCATCAATTGCGCTTATGTAACTTCAGGTGGAAACTGAAGAAAACGTAAACACGTCTATGGGAGCCAGATGCAAACTTGTGGATCTCTCAGCTAAATCTAGAGACCACCTCAAGAACAAATCTCATGCATTGAGCACTAACTCCCAAAGATCTGGCATCAGGAACATCACGCCTGAAGAAAGTTCTTACAAAGTTAAAGACAGGGAAGAAAGAAAAGATCTCAACAATGTCAGAAGATCGTCCAAGCCTGTTGTTGAATGTAGAGTAAAAGCCTCACTAAACACCCTGTTACCAAGTCAGTCCCGACTCAGGTTGACCCTCCAGGACAGGGTGGAACTGCTCCTTTGGATGTCCAAGATTTTAAATCTTTCTGAGGATAGACAGCTTCCTCAGAGAAGGTCAAACCACTGACCGTGTAGTTCATGTGTAGCCAGCTCTCCAGGCACCAGGGCTCCTGGTGCAAATGGAACAAATGATGAAGCAACATATTTGAATAAAATATCTCACATGGCAACATGAGAAGACAAAACAGAAGTATTATAATGCAATGTGCAGAAACAAAACAAAGAGTATTGTCATGTAGCGTGCAAAGCTTGGGGCTAGAAACCAAAACAAGGAAGCGTTCTGTCAGCATATCTCAGGCTGGAAGAATATCAAAGGAAAAAGGCCATACCTTGACTTGCAATATTGGATTATTCAATGGGAAATGTGGAATGATGTGGGACGAATAAGAGGAAGATGGAAGAAATATGCAGAGTTACTGTACCACAAATAATTGGTCAAAACTCAACCATTTTAAGAGGTAACATATGGTCATGAACCAAAGGCACTGACAAAAGAACCCCAAACCGTACAACGGCATTAGCTACAAAAACAAGGCTGCAGGAATGACAGAATGCCCCATGAAGTGCTCCCACCTGCTGAAGAACCACTGGACGCACTCACTCGTCAGTGCCAAGAAATTTGGAAGACGGCTCCCTGCCAATGACTGGACTAGACCCATATTTGTGCCCATGCCAAAGAAAGGTGGCCCAGCAGCATGCAGAAAGTATGGAGCAATGTCATCAATGTCCCATGAAGCACCATTTTGCCAAAGACCGTTCAATCATAGTTGCAGCAGTTTATCGACAGGGAGCTGCCAGAAATTGAAGCCCTATTCAGAAGCGGGCCTGGCACAAGGGATACCATTGCTGATGTTAGATCATGGCTGAAAGCAGAGATGGCTTTATAAAGGTGGCTTATTAAACCATGAACAAAGTAAGAAAGAGCAGGCATGGAGAAACGGCCTTAGCAAACCCTACTCCATCCTCACAGAAACACACAGGATTGCAATCTAGCAGAGCCACCCTGAAGGGAGCAGCATTCATGACCCTGGCACACGGACCCCGCGGCAGCATCGGAAGACCTGAAACTGGGAAGGGCATGCAAAAACCCTAAAATCAAACCCACCACCATCAAGTCCACTCAGACTTAGAGTAAATTTCTAGACCAGTGGTTCTCAACCTTCCGAATGCCACGACCCTTTAACACCGTTCCTCATGTTGTGGTGACCCCCAACCATAAAATTATTTTTGTTGCTACTTCATAGCTGTCATTTTGGTAGTTATGAATCATCATGTCAATATCTGATATGCAGGATGAATTTTCATTGTTACCAATTGAACATAATTAAAACAGTGATTTATCACAAAAACAATATGTGAAACAAATATTGTGAAATATTGATTTCAGATGACAAATAACTGAAGATTTGTCTTGAAGCATGGTGTAGCATGGGTAACAGTCTTCACACTGGGTACTCCACTGCGGCCGTATTTGCCTGCAGACGGAGATAGGAGCCATGTCTCGGTTCCTAAGATCATTGGAAATAAGTGTTTGCTGATGATCTTAGGCGACCCCTGTGGAAGGGTCTAGACCAGGCATCCTCAAACTACGGCCCGCGGGCCACATGCGGCTGCCGAGGACATTTATCCAGCCCACCGGGTGTTTTTGCCCTGTTTTGTTGTTTACTTCAAAATAAGATATGTGCAGTGTGCATAGGAATTTGTTCATAGTTTTATTTCAAACTACAGTCCGGGACCCCAACGGGTCTGAGGGACAGTGAACGGGCCCCTGTTTGAAAAGTTTGAGGGCCTCTGGTTCTAGCCGCTAGAGTACTCCCCAGGCTGAGTGAGTGGTCTGACGTTGCAGAAGCAGACAGTCCCGGTTTTCTTGGCCTGCGGCCTCGAGCCACCTTCCCTGTGGGTAGTAGGCCAGCACATCTCACTGACAGTGGGTCTATGCCGACTCACGGCAGCTGTACATGCAAGAGGAGTGGAACTGCCCCGGGGACTTTCCCACACGGTAGCTCTTCACAGCGGTAGAAAGCCCCGTCTTTCTCCCTCGGAGTGGCTTGTGGTTTTGAACTGCCGGCTGTGCTGGTCAGCAGTCCAACTCGTAACCACGATCCCTCCAGGGCTCCTTGTCTCTGCACCGAGGGGCCCCTTCTTAGCGCCTACGTTAGTCTGGACTTTCAGCTTTGGGGAGTTAAAGCTCCCAGTATGCCCACACAGCACAGAGTCGGGCTGAAGTGAGGATCGGCGTGCGACGAGAGGTCATTAAATGTCAGCCGAAGCCCGGGTCTCGGAGGGAAAAGGCAAGAGGAACGATAGTGCTGACAAGAATCAAGCCCAGACCCACTGCGATGGAGGCGGTGCTGACTCACGGCGGCCCTGTATGATGGATAGAGGTGCCCGTGTGCGCTTCCAAGACTGCGAGTAACTGCAAGGCTAGAAGGCCCGGTCTTTCTCCCGAGGATGCTGGTGGCATCAAACTGCTGACCTTGTGGAACCAGGCCAACTCGTAACCACTGTCACCAGGCTGCTTACTGAGCTGAAGGGGAAAATAAAAGTACATTTTTCTGATTGGTTTAATGAAGGCCGGTTCAAGGAGGCAAAGTGATTTGCATTTTTAATGAGACTGCTTCCCATTATACAACTCAGTTAGGCTGAAGTACCTAATTGCCAGGCTACAGGGCAGTCACAGAGCAAGGACCCCGGAGCATTATCAGAAATGCTCTGTGCCCGTGATCCAGAGCAGGAAACAGAGAGTTGCTATGGGAGCGGCTGTTATTTTGCTCCAGACGTTAAGAAATCAGGGGCAGGTGTGAGGAGATGCCTCCACAAGGAACTCCTCTCCTCCGCCTACTCGCACAGACATGCACATCCTTGACCATGGTGGTGTGCAAGGTCTGCTGGGGAGTAAGGTAAAATCTTGGGAGAGCAAGTGACCTGCACTCTGAGAGTCAGCTCAGTCGCTTTGGGGACAGACTGTGTGTCTCTGCTTTGACTTAACTGTCTCTGCCATCACCATTGTCGAAGAAGTGGTGGGTGCAGGTGTGGTGATCCCCACGCCCATTCATCTCATGCGCGTGGCCAGTACCTCAGCAGAACCGTAACCTGGTGGGCATTCAATGGCGGGGCAGCTGCTGTCCCAGATGCAACTTCAGTGTTGGGACAAACAGACGGATCTCCTGGTATCTGGTATGCAACTGTGGATCCAGAATCACAGAAGACTTTTAGCTTCCTTTCGAGTTCTGTTTCCTGAATGACAATCCACAACCCCTGTACCACTGTCCAATTAGGAAGTTGGTGAATTTCAGAAGAAATGTCCCCTCGAAGAACAGATGAAGATGGCTGAAGTGGACCGTTTCCATTTCAGAGCCAGTGGGCTTCTCCTAATGGCTGGATCCAGTCACTGGCCTACATTAGTCTGCAGGTGTCCCCTTGTCTGCTTTCTTGGCTTTCTGTGTGTATGTTCTGTTTCATTAGCCGTTCCTCTGACTCCCCAACATGATGTCGACCACGTCCTCTGACCATACTCCTGCTAGGCCTCTCTTCTCTGGATCTCCTATCTGCACGCCTTGGCTAAGTGACCCACCACCTGGCAGTCCTCAGCTTTGTTCTCTCAGCCTGCTGGGTGCTCTCAGCCTCTTGCGTCTCCCAGAAGATTGTACATGGGACACTTTTTAGGTACCACGTTAGAAAGTGTAAGTGACAGCTGCTAAGATTCTTGAAATCAAAGGTCTTAGTAAATTCACTCTTTAATTCCTTACAAAGACTCTTCTAAACCTCACAGAAATAAATAATGACTCTCACATTTATTTCACAAACCAAGGATCAATAAGAGTCAGAAATGGTTTCTATGACCACACTGGAATGTAACCCAAAGGAACCCTGATGTGTTCACTTGGAATGATTCCTCGTGACCTCTGCTTAGATGGGAGCTCAATTCTAGATGTCAGGTCGGCATTTTATTTCATCAATTCCTGTAAGCTAATGCATCCAGTTAACCAGTTCCTTTATTTGGACAAACAGCTCATTATCAAGATAACATCTTTATTTCTGAGTAAAAGTGTGTTTATTAAGTAAATCTGCTGCACAAGACCTCTTTCGGGTATTGAAGACCAAGGATATTACTCTGAGGACTAGCCCTGCCCCAAGCCATGCTATTGTCCATCGCCTCGCATGCATGTGAAAGTTGGACATCGCATAAAGAAGACCGAAGAAGATTCAATGCATTTGGATCGTGGGGCTGGAGAAGAATATTGAAAGCACCATGGACTGCCAACAGGACCATTCAATCGGACTTGGGAGAAGTAAGGCCAGAGTGCTCCTTAGAGGCAAAGATGGCCAGGCTTTACCTTACATGTGTTAGATGTGTTGTCAGGAGAAGCCGGTGCCCGGAGAAGGAAGTCATGTTTACTAAAGTGGAAGGGCGGGCGGGCAGCAAGAGAGAGGCAGGCCCTGGATGAGGTGGATGGACACGGTGGCGGCACCTGTGGGCTCAGGCACTGGATCACTTGTGAGGATGCGCAGACCTGGGCAGTGCCCTGTCCTGTTGCACACGGGGTCACTGTGGGCCAGAGCCAACTCTGGCACCTGGCGACAAATGCTTTACAAAGGCTCCCTTCCAAGTTCTTGGTGTGTTTATCAATCATGAATTACTACATTGGGATTTGAACACAATTCATTTTCACCTTGAGATAACCAATTAAACAGACCCTTCCCTTCTACTTTAGAGACCACAGAGACTCAGCCCAGTGAGCTTTCTCTGTGCTGCACCAAGTAGAGCAATACCCAGAATGGCGGCCGGGCATGGCACAGAGCAAGAGCACCGCATCCTGGCCCCGGTGCTTGAGGGTCACTTGGGCTGCATGGACTGCTCTCTCTTTGGCGACACCTCCCCCACTTCTCCCGACATCCCCACCCCACAGCGCAGGAGTCTTGTTTCACATTGGTTGCGTCTCAGCATTGATTCACTCGGCATGTCTTGCATGGTTTGTGTGACTGCTCAGGGACCGTGCCTGTCTCTTCTGTCGTGGGTCACCTGTGCTGGAGAGAGTTCTGCTGGGCAGCGGGCAGGGCACCCAAGGGCCGTGACAAGAATGCGCTGGTCTCATTTCTCCTTTGCAGGGGGAGGATCTCGCCTTTGCAAAAGTATGCGGCTTCACCAAAGTCGCACACAAAGTTTCAGAAGCAAGGTTCCTACCTTGTCGGTTCTGGTAACAGCTAGACTAACTCAGCCTGATGTAAAACCCAACTCTCTCCAGCAGGGAATTAACCAGACCATGCTTGTTAAATTTCACTGAAGGGATTCCATAGATCCCAAACTCCTAAAATTACACAGACTCATCTTTTCTTTAACTGAACATTTCAGTGTCTTTCCTGAAATACAAACCGCACACCCCACTGCCGTCTATGCTTAGGATGATGTTGTTCTAAAAGAAACCTCTGATCTCATTGTGGTGGCTCCTCCTTTCAGCCTAAATAACCAGTGACCTGGTTGTGTCCCCATAGCTCTGCCCGCTCGCACACTGCACAGAGATGGAGTCCAGCAGCATGTGACCTTCGGTGCCTGGCTTCTCTCACATGTCATAATGCTTTCAAATTTCACCCATGATGTCAGCTGTACTCATATTCTCTTTTTCCTACTAATCTCTCTTTAAAATCCCTGCCAAACCACATTTTTCCAACCATGCATTTAACTAAATTTATCAGACCCTCGGAGAGCTTCTCAAAACTGTTTTTCAGCTACTTATGATAAAGAGAGGCACAGACAGCATTTGTCAGTCTGTCCAGAAGGGCATCTCGCCGTGAGCTCAGCTCTGGGAAGCGAAGAGAGCCAACGGTGGACAGAAAATCAGGATGGAGAGAGGCGAACATAGAACAACTCCGGTGAGGGGAGAATACCTGATATTCACTGGGAAAATCAACTCCTGAACCATGCAAGCTGAGCCACACACGTGGCCACAGACGATCCTGAAGGGGACACACGAAAGCACTGTGTGCACACAGAGACATCGCATTGTGTTGTTAGGTGACAAGTTTAAATGTTCAGATCCACCCAAGGCATTGTCGTGGTTCTTGGGTGCCTTCAAGTTGGCTTCCACTCACAGGGACCGATGTGAACAAAGCAAGCTACTGCTTGGCCCTCACGGTGAGGGTGTTTGAGTCCACCGTGGCCGCCACTCTGTGGGTCCGTCTTGTTGAAGGCCGGCCTTCCTCTTTCTCGCTGCCCTCCAGCACAGTGCCTTTCTCCAGGGCTTAGTCTTTCCTGACATCATGCCCAAAGGAAGCAGGACAAAGACCATCCCCTTCCTGGGAGCCTTCTGGCTGTACAGCTTCTGCGACAGTTTTGTTTGTTCCCTGGCGGTCCACGATGCTTTCGATTTTCTTTGTCAATACCATAATTCAAATGTATCAATGCTTCCACGATGTTCCTTGTCCACTGTCCACCTTTCACATGCATAAGAGTCGAGAAGAGCTGTCATGGCATGGGTCAGGGGTAACTTAGTCCTCAAAGGGACCTCTTTGCTCGTCAACACTTTGAGGAAGTCTTGCAGTGAGGGTTTGCCTAGTGCAATATGCCCTTTGGCTTCTTCGCTGCTGTTTCCATGGGCATCGATCGTGGATGCAAATACCATGAAACCCTTGCCACTTCCAGCTCTGCTCTGTTAGTCACGCTGTTGCCTCTTAGTCTGCCTGTGAGGTCTTCTTAACATCGTGTTTGCACCCAGACTCAGGCTGCAGGCAGCTCTACATCAGCAGGTGCCTCACGTCCGTCCTCCGGGCTTTCGGTCAGCCAGCTGTGTGTCTGCGTGTGGACGTCCTTCCTCCGGCCCTCATGCCGAGTTCGTGGTGATGGTTAGAGCATCGGCAGTGACAAACCTCATTCCTCTGAGCCGATGAGTACTCACAGCGACCTTACCGACAGGGCGGCGCTGCCACGTGGGCGCTGCCACGTTTCTGAGACCTCGCCCTTTCTGGGGGAGGAAGTCCCGTGGTTGTTGGGTGCCAGGTAGCTCGTTTGATGATGGTGACTCCATGGGACGGAAGGACCCCACAGGGGTCCCCGGGCCATCAGTGCCCCACACTGTCCCCCAGGTGGGTCGGTGCGCTGGCCTTTAGGTTGGTGGCCGAGCACTTCACTGCTGTGCCCGCAGGCCCCCTCCCAGAGGCACGAAGAGGATGATTTCATGGCTGGAAAAGCACGTCTTCCAGAAAGAGCCTGGGCGGAACACGAACCCACGACGTCTCAGGCACGGTCTCCACGGAGGCCCCGGGTCTGCTGGCTCACCTCTCCGCGACAAGTCTTCTTTCCCCGTCAGCGTTGGTCCTCCCGCTCCCAAGGAACACGGAGAGGGGGATGAACCTCCCAGAGAGTGAATGTGTCCCCAGACCTTTCTCCCACCAGGCTAGCCAGACGCGGCCGGCGGAGCCAGGGCGAAGCAGGGACATGCACCTGCAATGCTGGCGGCATCACCGGCTTCCCTCGTGGGTTCTTGGACACGCTGCTGGAGCTGTCTGCCTCTCGGATTCCTGGTTTCTGTAATGAAGCAAGGATACAAAAGGGGGCTCGTGTTCCGAGGATGGAGTCTTCCAGGGAAGGGCTTCCGCAAGGGCCCGACGTGGCCGGGGTCCTTTCCAAATGCCCTTGAAGTGGGTCCCCGAGGTTCTCTTCTTTGATAGAAGGACAGTGGAAGAAACGGGGCTCTGAAAACGCTGCATCTACGGCCTCGGCAGGGGATTGCGGTCACGTGTGTTTTCCACCTGAGCCCACTGCCCGGATGCATGGTAAGTCTCAATGAACTCCCTTTCGCTGCTGGAGGACGGCGGCTACTGTCAGCGCCAGCCTCTCCGGAAGTCCTCCGCGCCTTTGTGCCTCCGCGCCTGAAACCACTGCCTTGAAGGCTGTTCAAATCCCATCCTCGGAGCTGGCGTCTGAGGATTCCTGGTGGTGCCGCGGGCTACACTCCGGTCTCTAAGCACCAGCCCCTCCTGGGAAGCAAGCTCAGGAGCCCCAGGGAGCAGGTCCACGGGGCTCCCTGGGGTTTCTTTCATCCGAATGGATTCCGGGCAGTGAGTTTGGGTTTTGCACGGTTCTAAGCCAACCCCTTCCTTCCGGTTGCTGAAACACAAGGCCCTTGGGCACGTGGCTGAGACGCCCCCTCGAGAATGCAGACTGGTGCGCGTCCTGCTGAAGAAGAGCAGCCTCGCTCTGCAGAGGGAGGTGTCTCTGCTACGGGCCAGGGGTCACGGCAGAGCGCGCATGCTGCCCTTCCCATGGCTTCCTGACTCAGAGGGGAGCACTGGCTTGGATTTGATGGCACGGAGCTGAGACCTCTCATCCCTTGTGTTTATGCAGGGACCTGGATCATGCTGAAATCCTTGGCTCTAGCTTCCGATTTGAAATCCCAGTCCCTCCTTACCTTTTCTCAGGAATGTAACCTTAGGTCTCATGGCTCAGCCAGAGGTCATGGGGGCACACAGGAAAGGCTCCATCAAGACCTTTCTTTCTGGACCTTAAGGTGACTGTGTCTGACAACAGTCCCAGAGCATCATCCTTCTGTGCAGGGTCACACACACTGTCTCCCGGAATCAGCCCCTCAGGCCTTCGGAGAGGGGACAAGAGGACAGGGGAAGAGGGATCCACAGCCCCGCAAGTCACCTCCTAAATGCTGTGTTTACTTTGAACCATCTCCAGTTCACAGGAATGTTACATGTATGACGGAGAGAAGATCCTCTCCCATTCAGTGTGAGTGGCTGACGTATTAAGAACCCAAATCGTCCAGTGTGTAGGTCGTGTCGTGCCAACAAACAGACGTCAAGAAAGAAAACACAACCAATGACCACTGGAACTTCACCACATCTCAGTTCTTCTCCAACCCTACTGTGTCAGTCTGGGTCAACTACAGAAACAAATTCATAGACACTCATACATGTATAAGAAAGAACTTTATATACAAGAGCAATTGAATATTGAGAAAACACCCCAGCCCAATCCAGATCAAGTCCGTAAGTCTGATATTAGTCCATATGTCCAATACCAATCTCTAAATTCCTTCTTACATTCATGCCACACATGCAATGACACCGAATGCAGGAAGATCAGAGGCCAGTGGGTGGAAAGTCTTGTGGATTCAATGGCAGTGGCAGCATCTCAGTGCTGGCAGGGGTCTCCACGTGGGTCTGTCCTTCAGCTCTGGGGCTCTAGCTACCTCCATGGGCTTGCCTGCAGGAATGTCTGTTTATCTCCTTAGCGTCTCATATGAGGTCACCAAGCTGTAACCTGATTGACAGGCAAAACTCCACCCCTTCACTCTTAAGTCTCAAGTTGACAACAGATGGTGTAACTACCTCACCCACCGAGCACCCGCAGATGCCCTGTCACAGAAGGCTCCAGCTTCAGGCCCTTAACGGGAATTGACTTGGCATGCTTCTTATAAGTGATGCTTTTCAAGATTAAGCACCAGTTCCTCACAGAGACCTTTCCATTGCTTTGGCCTGGTTTCCTCACAGCTGAATTTAAGGGATTCATGTTTGGCAAATGATCATAAAAGTGAATCTGATGTATGTATGGATTGTGATAAGAGTTGTACAAGCCCCCAATAAAATTATTAAATTTTTTTAACTCAAAATGGATTAATTGATGAAATGTAACTATATTTCAGAACTAAAACCATTAAACTCTGAGAACAACAACAAAAGAGTGAATCTGTAGTCCTCTCATTGTATGCTACCATGTAGAGAATGCATTTGATTTATTAAATCCTCTTTAATGCTCACTTTGATTGTTTGAGTGGAGGGATACTCCAGGCTTTTTCTGCACTGAATTAAATTCTATGATGAATAAATATTTGGCAATCAGGGCATTTGACACTATAAAAGATATCATTCCTTCCTCGCTATGTTAATTTTTGGTTTCCCATTTTATCCAATGAGCTATAATCATAGTTACCAATATTATTACTAACCAGAAGTTTTCTTAGATTTGCTTCTTAGTAACTCAGTCAATTACGCATCTCTGTCTGGCACACGTCGGATGTGTGATCAGGAAAGACTGGTGCCTGGAAAAGGACATCTTGCTTGGAAAAGAAGATGGAGAGTGGAAGAGAAGACCCTGATGGGATGGATTCACACCACGGCTGCCACAGTGGGTGCAGACATGGGAATGGTGGTGATGATGGCGCAGGGAGGGGCAGCCATTCCTTCCGTTGTCCTGAATCTGAATTAACTCAGTGCACTGATAAATGACAACAAGCAAAGTGAGGGGCTATTGATATTAACGGGAACGTTTAATAGGAAACTTATCAAGTTGAGAGAAGCTCAATGTCATCAACTAAAACCAGTCCAAGGGCGGACTGTGGAAAAGACCACCTAATGCTCATCTGGAAGCTCAGAATAACGCTGAAGAAAATTAAAACAAGTCCACGAGAGCCAAATATGACCTTGAGTCTATTGCACCTGAATTTCAAGACTATTTCAGGGACAGATTGGACACACTGAACACGAGTGAGAGGAGACGTGGTGCACTGTGGGAGGACGTCAAGACCATCCTTCATGGAGAAAGCCAAAGGGCACTAGAAAGACAGGAAAGAAAGGCAGGGACTCTGGAACGTTCTCTTAATCGTAGAGCAGCTAAAAGCAAAGAGAAGAAAGGATGGAGTCCAAGAGCTGAACAGGAAATTTCAAAGGCCAGCTCGAGAAGACAAAGCCAAATATTTCCATGAAATGTGCAAAGACTTGGAAGTATAAAACCAAGAGGGAAGAAGAATCTCAACATATCGAAACTGAAAGAACTCGAGAAAGTATTCAAGCCTTGAGTTGAAATCTTGAAAGAGTCTATGGGTGAAATATTGGACAATGCAGGAAGCATCAGAAGAAGATAAAAAGATACACTGATACCAAGGGCTCAATAGAAAATGTCTAGAACAGAATGAAGGCAGCATATGTGCAAACATGCCTGATTCAGCCCATGTATGGATTGTGATAAGAGTTGTATGAGCCCCCGATAAAATGATTAAAAAAGAAAGACAGGAATATACAGAGTCACCACACCAAAAAGAACTAGCCGGCAGTCCACCATTTTAGGCAGTGGCATATGAGCAAGAACCAGTAATTCCGAAGGAAGAAGTCCAGGCTGCACTGAATGAACTAGCCACAAACAAGGCTCCAGGAATGGATGGAAACCCCGCTGACAATGGAAACCCTGCTGACATGTTCAACAAGCCAGTGAAGCTCTGGGGACACTCACTCATCCATGCCAGGGAATCCAGAAGGCAGCCACTTTATCAACTGACTAGAAGAGATGAATATTTGTGCCAATCCTATTGAGCCAATAGGATTTCTGTTTAAATTACAGAGTGACATCATTAATATTACACACAAGGAAATGTTGGTGAAGATCATCCAACACCAGTTGTAGCAGTAGATGGACAAGGAGTTGTCAGAGGTTTAGGTCAGATCCAGAGGAGGACATGGAACAAGGGCTATCATTACTGATGTCAGATGACAAGAGTTAGCATTGCTGATGTCAGATGGATCTTGCTGGAAGCAGAGAAGACCAGGTTGTGTGTTACTAACTATGTCAAGGCATCCAACTGTGTGATGCATAATAAACTATGGAGGACATTGAGAAGAATGGAAATTCCAGAACACTTGATTGTGCTCACGAGGAACTTGTACATGGATCAAGAGGCAGTTGTGCATACTGAACAAGGAGACACCGAGCGGTTTGATCTCAGGAAGGTGTGCATCAGGGTTGTAGTCTCTCACCATATTTGTGTATTTCTGAATGCCAAGGAAATCATCAGAGAAACTAGATTATTGAAGATTGGAGGAAGGCATAACAAACTTCAGTATGCAGATGACACAGCCTCTCTTGCTTAAAACGAGGAGGACTTGAAGCACTTGCTGATGAAGATCAAGGATTGTAGCCTTCACTGTGGATGACAACTCAATGGAAGGAGACCAAGATTCTCAAAACTAGATCATTAGTTAACATTGTGATAAATGGAGGAAAGATTGAAGTTGTCAAGGATTTTGTCTTGCTTGAATCCACAACCAATGCTCATGGAAGCAGCAGTCCAGAGATCGAAAGAAGCGCTGCATTGGGAACCCCTGCTGTGCAGGCCCTCTTTAAGGTGTGGGAAAGCAGTGGCGGTGCTTTGAGGACTAAGGTACACTTGACTCGAACCATGGCATTTACCATTGCTTCCTATGCATGTCAAAGTTGGATATCGAATAAGGGAGACCCCAAAAGAACCTAAGCATTTGAATTGTGGTGCTGGTGAAGAATATTGAAAATGCTGTGGACTGCTCAAAGATCAAACTGGTCTGTCGTGGAAGAAGTACAGCCAGAGTATCTCCAGAGGCGAGGATGGGGAGACTTCGTCTTATATACGTTGGGCACATTGTCAGGAGAGACTGGTCCCTGGAGGACGCCGTGCTTGGTAAAGTGGAGGGGCAGCAAAGCAAAGAGGAAGGCGCTCACTGAGACGGATTGGCATGGTGACCACAACAGCGGGCTCAGGCTTCGGAAGCCATTGTGAGGAGGGCCCAGGTTGATCACGTTTCACTCTGTGACGCGCTGGGTCGCTCTGGGTTGGAATGGCCCAGAGGCATTGGACAGCAACATTAATCACAACGAAAGGACTTAGGCCAGATGGAATTTGTATCTTGTTGTTGTGTTTGTTGAGGTCATGTTCCCTGGGATTGGCAGGTTCAGGACCAAATGTTTATCAAAGGAGCTTTACCCGCTCCAAAGGCTGTCAGTGTCATGTGAAACCTGGAATTTTAACTTTCTTACCACCTGGACTTGCCCAGTGTGATGAGCAAGCAGCTGTGTGTTTGGTCCTGGGGTGTTTGTTTCTCGCTGTGCCTGGGAGTCTCTGGTGGTTGCACTGAGCCTGTGAACCCGCTGTTTGTGAGCCTCGGGAGGGTGTGGAACCCTGCCGCACTGGCCACTGCTGGTCAGTGGGGAAGAGAGGAGGGGCGTCTTTCCCTCTTTGAGAAGGCTGCAAGGAGATTTATTGGACTGTGGCACAGTGCTCGTGGCTCACGTCAGAACCTCGCACTTAGGATTTTACTCAAAACCAAGGCTGGCTGAGGGTGTACTTGCCTCTCCTGCTGATTTAGGGTAAGAGTCATGACTTACACCAGCATCCAGTCATATCTACTAGGCAGGGGGCAGGCGGGGGTAGGGGAGTATTTTGAGGTGTAGTCCCCCTCTCCCAGGCCCTCATAGAAAAGCCGGGTCCCTGTGTCCCCCTTTAGTCTTTAGGAGGGTTGGAGATGATACAGCTCTGCATGGCGAGAGGAGGCTGAGAGATGAGCACGTGGGCCAGCCCTTTGGGGAGAAGGGCGAAGCTGTGGGAGGGGGTTAGAGATGCTGGCTGCTTGCTCTTCCTCAGCCTGAAGAGAATGCTGTGGCCACTGCTGCTGACCTTGCCCACAGGCCTGGCTGCTCAGGCCACCACCCAGGATGAGATCGGCTCCTCCTTCCAGCCGAGTGCCGTCCTGTTTCGGTTCAGATGGCAGCCACTCTGGCCTCTCAACACAGGGCGTTCAAGAAACCATGGAGACTTCGCCCTTGACCACTTCTTCATCCAGGTGGGAAAGCAGATCACGCCTGAAATTTTGAAACTAAACTGAAAAACAAAACAAAACCCTCACTGCCACGGAGTGGGTTTCAAATTTCCAGGGAGCTGATTCCAACTTCCCTGGCTGCAGTGGCCCTGGAGGCCCAGGCAGAGCTGCCCTGTGGGTTCCGAGGCAGTAGCTCTAGACGGGAGCAGGATGTCTCTTCCTGTTTGCCAGGAGCAGCCGGCTGGTGGTTCACAGGGCTGACCATGCTGTGAGCAGGTCAGCACCTCAACCGGCTGCCCCATGAACCCTAAAGCAGGAGGCGTGATTAGGACTGAGGAGAAAGCATCCTTTGCAAAACTATTGACATTGCGGGTCCTGTGAACGGTCTAGCTCCTCACATCTAAATAGCAATCCCATTGTACAGCGACCAACCTAAGACCACCCAGAGCCAGTGTGTCTCCAAGTGTCCTCACTCTGTGCGCGATGGATCGGCGGCCCTGCATTCCTCTGTGGGTGGCTTGAGCCCCAGGGTGGCCGGCACCACAGCTCGGTCCCCACTGCACCCTGAGACATCAGTGCTCTAGGACATGGAATAAGGGCCCCCGCCTGTGGTGCAGTGACCGTCCCCTAACACTGCACACAGGACTCTCCAGCCGTCCTCACCTGTCCAACAGCAGCTTCTGCTGCCTGCCACGTGTCCATCCAGTGCCTAGCCCCACGCCCCAAGATTGCAGACCCATGGGTCGGAATGTGCTCCTGCCGGGCACGCCGGGGGACATGGTGAACTGCGACCTTCCACACAGGACGCCACTCTGGTCAAAGGCCTCCGGTCACAACACTTGCACCTGTAGTGGCCACACTAGCCACCTCGGCATTTGTTTGGCACCACGCTCATGTTTGTTGTGAGTTCCATCACCAGAAAGTCCAGCTCAGGACAGGGAGCCAGTGGTGAGCTGGCTTCCGTCCTCAGTGTGCCAGGTTCTGCTGCATCTGTGGACCATCTGTGGACCCTGGGCGGCCACATACAGTTGGGTGGCTCTGCAGGGTGTCCCTGGGGGAGAAGGGGCAGCACCCTCCTTCATGAGGAATGCTCCCGAGGGGTCAGCTGACAGTCCTTTTCAGTGCACACATTGCTGAGACTGTGCATGGGGAATCCCCAACCACATGGCTCAGCCTCCTCCATTTCCGGGCTCCCTCAGCGCCAGCCTGTGCGGTTTCTGTGTGGGTGCTGTGGGGTGGGGGAAAGGCACAGGAAACTGTACCAGGAACAGGGAAAAGCCTGGAGCACCGGGCCGGTTGGTGAACACGTGTGTCATCACAGGTGTCTGCACCTGAGGCCCACAGCCCTTCTCTGGTCGCAGCAAGGAGACCACGCCAGCTTGAGATCGGGTTCCCCCAGTTTGTAAGGACAGTCACAGTGAAACCAGAATTGCCTCAGTGGCTGAGTCGTCGTGACTGGATGCTGACGTGGGTGCGTGTGGCACCAGTGAGAGTCAAGGTTGCGTGGTCCAAATCTAATCCTCATCCAGTTGATAGTCCAGAAAATGAGGAAGGAATCAGGGTCCGTCACGGCATTGGATGGAACCTGAGCGAGAAGAAAGTCCCTTAGGTCAAGGTCAAGGTCATGATAGCCAGTGTCAGGGAGACTGGTCAGACTCAGTTGGGCCCAGGTGTCTATGGCGGGCAGCCAGGGTACATGCAGGGGCTTCGTAGAGCTTTCTAGAGACCCGAGAAACTCCACTTTCCACAACGGTGGGTCCTCATAGCCAGATTGAGACACCAGCCCTGTGGCATTGGTGATCACCTGCCGCTATCTCAGAAATCACGGGTTCAAACCTGAGCGGGTCCTCCAGGAGTTTGATCTCATAGGTGAGATCATCCAACTTCATGACACCTTTGAGCCCCAGTAGCAGGTGTTGATGGTGGCCATGCAGTAGGGATCTCCTCCAGGGCGCCCGGTAGTAGCAGTCAGGAGGGAGTAGAGGGAGGATCTGCGAGTCTCCCTGGTACTCCTGGGACATCGCCGGCACGTGTCTGAGCCCAAACCCCTTCTTGGACTGCCTGCCTGTGGATCACGTGCCTCTCCCCTCACCCCCCCCCCCCAAGCTCGGGATACAGGAGAACCACTGCTGGCCCACCTGCAGAACAGCTGGCACTCTGACCTGTCCTTCCTGCTGACACAGCCTTGAGGCCAGGAGCTGAGCGCACTCGGTCACCTCTGTGTGAGACATGTGTCCCTCCACATCTGGAGGGCGTCCTGGCAGGGTGGGGCCGGCAGTTACGGGGAGGTGACCTGCTCACTGGGAGATGGTGGGCATTAAGTGCTTCGTCAGCAGATATTTTCAACAGATGAACACACCACGACAGGGGCAGGGAAACATATGATAACACGGCCCAAGCACACAAGGGGAGGTCTTGCTCCGCCAGCCGTGAAGGAGCATTCTGGTTGTGGTTCTGCCCAGGGAGGTTTGTCTCTTCTTCTGACAGTCCGTGGGACTTTCAACACCATCATTCGGATACACCAACCACTCTGCGGTCTGAAGTCTGGTGAGCAGGCCTTGTGCCTTGTGCTGCTTCTCTGAGAGCTGGTTGTAGCTGCCCCGTGGGCAGCTGACGACTGGCCTCTGTCTGGTTCCTCAAAGGCCACAGCAGCAGGGCCACCACAAAGCTGGTGTCCACTGCCACCCAGTGGCCACCCGCCAAACAGGCCACCCACCCTCAGCCAAGAAGGGCTTTCCAGAACCCACCAGATGGAGGTCTGTGGGCCTGGGTGGTGTTTCTCACCCCCTTTGATGCCAATCCAAGTATTTGTGAGGAGAAATCATTTTCCCAGATGTTACACTTCACAGTATGTCAATGAATAGCTACACCTTCCTCGTTATAGCAAGCTACACATGGATGCTCTATTAGCCCAACTTTCATTAATGAATACAAGCACCTTCAAGGACAAGTCAGTGCCGAAAAACAAACTGTAGCTATCATCAGGTCACAGCGAGTCATATAAATAAAGTTCTGAAAATCAGACAAGGCGTGGGCCAGGGCTTGATCCTGCCCCACCAGACTCCTTTGATCTGTATGCTGGGCTCCAGGGAGGAGAATGGGGCATTAGGCTGGGGGAAACTTCACTCAACGCCTGGGGTATGCAAATGAGACCAGCTGGGCTGAAGAAAACACAGAGAACTTGCAGGACTTCCTGCAAGGCCTACACCCTTCAGTATGAACTAAAACCCAAAGCAAATAACACCCACGTCCTCACACCTGGACCAACAGGTAATACGATGGACGATGGAGAAAAGACGGGAATTTGTCTAAGATGCCCACGGAAGCGGCAACAAGAGATCTAATGACATGGCACAAGGCACAGATCTGCACAAGACCTTCAGCGTGTGCAAGAGCAAGGTGCTCTCAGAGGATGAAGGCAGTTCCAAGAATGTTTCCCAGCAAGATCGCTGAAGGCCAGCAAGGCTGTTGTCAGTTGCAATGGAGTCCTTCCGTGCTGTGGCCCATCCTCCCAACGTCCAGGCACCAGCGAGTCTGGTGGGCATGTAGAGGATCCTCCTGCCTGGTACAGCGTAACACTACCTTCAGGTGTAGAAAGTGGGGTGCGTTAGACTGCCTTCTCTAGAGAACCCCAACTAAAGATGCTTATGTGTGTGCATCCGGATACACACAGAGAGAGAAATGGCGCACACAGTTATAAACTCACTGCTTACTCACCGCTACCCGACAGGGCAGGTAGAACTGTTCCCGTGGATGACAGGCGTAGAAAGCCTTATCTTTCTCCCGAGGAGGGCCTGGCGGTTTCGAACTGCTGGCCTAGTGTAGGCCGTCCACCACCACCACCACACCAATTGGGCTCCTTATGTTGGGTCTCGGTCAAGTCCATGGGTCTGATGCAAGCAGTGGGCTTTTCCCGTCTCCTGTAGCTGTGGGGACTGATGTGCAGGAAGCACAGAGATGACTCCGAAAGGCCAAAGACTGTTGAATGCCAAGCAGAATGACCCGAGGTTGGCCATCTACTGAGGACGTCTGGGATTGACCGGCAAGAGGACACAGGAACCAGAAAAGGATCCAGACGCAGCCCAGGAAAGGAGCTCTCTCTCCCCACTGCCGGCCTCTGCTGAGAGTAGGACGCATCCTGAGGGAGACCTCCCTCCATTGGACTGAGACCATAACCAGAGTTCGCAGGTCCTCTAACGACCACCATGTGTCAGTGGGTCGCCTCCTGGTGGCTCGTGTGTCGCTGTGATGCTGAAAGCAGTGTTGGCGGTATTTCAGATTCCAGCAGGGTCACCCAGAGTGCCAGCTTTCCACAGCGCTTCCAGACTACGAACAGAAGACGAAGCAGAGACAGGCTATCCGCTTCAGGGGTGCTGGCCACTGAGAACCCATAGAGCGCATGCAAATATCGCCAGTGACTGGGAACCTGGCTAAGGGAAGCAGAGCAGGGTCAGGGACAGCGCCAGAGCTGAGCCGCTCCGAGCAGAAGCCAATCGACACAGGACCGCGGACGAGCCACCTCCTCGAGCAGACCTGACCATAGTGACGTGGTCAGAGCAAAGCTGATGGGAACTGAGTGTTCAGGACCTTCACTGTCGGTGGGGCGCGCCTCAAATCGAGGAGAAGCAGCGTCACACATCTGTAATCATTGGAACTGGCGACATCGGAGTGTGGATCTGGGAAGCTGTTGTTGGGAGGCGCCATCGAGTCAGACTTGACCCATAGAGACCCTCCACCCCGCAGAAGGATGCACTGCCCGGCCCGCGCCGTCCTCACAGCCGCTCCTACGCCCCAGCCCATTCGTGCTGCCACCGTGTCAGTCCACCTCCTTCGAGACCTTCCTCTGGTTGGCCCCGCCCCTCCTCTTGACCAAGCATGATGTCCTTCTCCAGGGACTGGTCTCTCCCGATAATATGTCCAAATTATGCACGATGAAGTCCCACCATCCTCGCCTCTGAGGAGCACTCTGGCCTGACTTCTTCCAACACAGATCCGTTTGTCCTTTCAGCAGTCCCTGGTCCTTTCCACTCTCTTCCCCAGCTCCCCAATTCAAATGCATCGGTTCTTTTGCAGCCCTCCTTGGGGAGGCCACTGAATAAGGGGTAAGGACTAGGAGTGGGGGTCCTTCAAGGCCCCCAGCGGCTGCAAGGGAGAAAGATGTGGCAGCCTGCTTCCATTGAGCTGGACTGCTTGGAAGTCCTGTGGGTTAGTTCCACCCTGGCCTATAGGCTGACCGGAGTCAAAAGTGACTCCGTGGCACTGATTTCTTGTTTTCATTTCTGTGTTTCAGTTTGAGGGTTGGGTGTCCAAGGACAGCTTCCCAAGTACACATCCTTTGACCCTCTTCAAGCAGGTGTCTGGTAGCGCTGGGCATCAATCACTAAGACTGACGCTCTGTGGGCGTTCCGTCTTCCTTCTCCAGGTCTGCTCTACGCTTCCCCTGCACTGTTCTGCCTGGGAACTAAATCCAACTTAAACCCACGCAGGAACCCAGCTCTCCCGTGAGCATCCGGCTCAGAGGGGGGCCCACCCGCTGTGCCCCTCGCCTTTCCCAGCCCTCAGCGGCATGGGTGGGAGCTGGGACCTCTGGTTTCAGTGAGCTTTGGGGATTTCCATAGGTGCTCTACCTTCTCCTGTTGAACCGTGGTGAATAGAGGGTGACTGTCTCAGGGGGGAGACCAGAAGTGAGGCAGCCTTTTGTCAGCGAGCCGCCCGGTGAGTCAGTGTCAAGGAGGCACTCCTGGGGGCCACTCTCCATCCCGAGAGTCACCGTGATTCATCCATGCGCTCCCAAGCCTGCCTGCCCCATGTCTCTGCTGTCCTGGGTTGAAGCTTGGAGAAGGCAGTGCAGGGAAGAACCTGGGTGCAGGTGAGGCAGGGGCACGCTGGCCCTAGAAACTGCAAGCCCAACCAGGACAGGTCGATCCTTGGCCTAGCATCTGGTGTGGTGGAGGCAGGACTAGACCGAGAGGTCCCAGTGTTCCCCTTGGCGCCCCTCTGGAGGTGAGCTGGCATGGGAAGACAAAAGAAGGATGTGCTTTATTTCTGATGTGCACAGATGATTTAAAAAAAAGACAACATTTGCAGAGTCATGATTCTAATCACCTGCTTGTAAGAAGGCACACTTCTGCTTTCCAAAATATCATTATTGTACTCACATTGTCAAGATCGCTTCAAGGTTTTTCCTTTCTAAAGTTGAAAGTTTGCATGAAATATAAATAGCTCCCAAACTCCACCCACGGAGATTGAGTCAGTCCTGATTCACGGGGACACCCTGTGGGGCTTCTGCGGAGGCTGAAATGTTTCTGAGGGCAGGCAGACTCATCGTTCCCAGAGCGACTCCTGGGGTTGAACCTGGGACCTTCATGTTTAAAATTTAAACAGCCGTGTTGTACACTCGGACAGTGCACAACTCTCTGGAGGGAAGGAGTGTCCCAAACGCACCCTGGCACTTGCTGTTCTCTGGTTCTTTTGTCTCAATGACTCTGCTCTTGCCAGGGTGACATCGGGGCGTGCTGCTGTTCCGATTGGCCCCTCTCCAGGGCCAAGTGACCAGTGGCACTTCCCCGTGAGTTTGTGAGCTGCCTGATTGTCTTCTGTGGTGACGTTCCTGTTCACATCATTTGCCTATTTTATAGATGGATTGTTTCTATGTTGTGGCGTTTACTGTAAATCAGAGAGATCAGGCTTCCCCCCCCCCCAAATACACTATAGTCAAAATTTCCCCAGTCTGTGGGACATCCTTTCTTCTTGTAAAAGTCTTTCTCGTGTGTATAAATGTTTGATTGGTAGGAGGTCCAAGCCCTATCGTTTTTCTTCTCCGGTTTGAGCATGTTTACTTGTGATTCATGGACTATCTGTGACACAAATCGGAACCCCACACTTGCCCCTGTTGTTCCTTGATGAGCTCGGCAGTTGCAGGCCTTCCGTGCGAGTCTCCGAATGAGTTCTTCTATGTAGGGAGAACTCTGGGTCCTGCTTCATTTCCCTTCAAATGCAGACGTAGCTCAGCTCAGCCAGCCCCAGTGGCCGCTGAGATGTTCCTTCCCTGACGGACGTCCTCTGGCCCTTTGGGAACCATCAGCTGAACATAGGTGGATGGATTTTTGTCTGGATTCTCAACTCCATTCCAGTGGTCTATGTACCTGTTCCAGGAATTGATAAAATTCCAGTTGAAATGCTTTTAACAAACTGATGCAGCACGGGAAACACTCACTAATTGATGCTAAGTAATCTGGGAGACAGCTACTTAGCTAACTGACAGGAACACGTCCATATTGGAAATGCTTTCAAAGAAAGATGACGCAGTAGATGCATGAATTAATTTATAATATCATTACAACCACATGCAAGTAAAATTTTGCTGAAGGTAATTAAAAAATAATTACAACAGCATATTAACCAAGAGCTTCCAGGAATTCCAACCAGATTCAGGAGTGGGTGCAGAATGAGGGGGATCGTTGCTGACATCGGATGGATCTAGTTTGAAAGTACCGGAAAGGTGTTTACTTATGTGTTATTGACTTTGCAAAGGCACCCGACGGTGGGGATCGTAAAAAACTGCAGCTAGTCTTGAGACGAATGGGGATTCCAGACTCTTCATTGTGCTCGCTCAGAATCTATTTGAGGACCAAGAGGCAGCTGTGGGAACAGAACAGGGGGATGTTGCATGGCTTAAAATCAGGGAAGGAAACCCATCACCACACTTATCCAATCTATGTATTGAGCGAATAATACAAGACATTTAGTATTTGAAAAAGAACGCAACACTGGGATTGGAGGAAAGTTCTTTAGCAATCCAAGATATGCGGATGGCAAAACCTTGCTTGCTGAAATCAAGGGGGACTTGGAGGACATGCTGATGAAGCTTCTAACTTAACGGGAAGAAACCCCAAAGCAAAGACGTAAGTTATCAGGAATTTCATCTTCCTTGGATCCACAATCGATGCTCATGGAAGCAACAGACAAGAGACAAAATGGCATGCTAAACTGGCTAAGTCTGCCATGAAAGACATCTTCAATGTGTTGAAGAAGGATATCACTTTGAAGACTAAAGATATATTTGATCCAAACCATGATATTTTCCACAGTCCAAAATGCACATGGAAGCTAAACAGTGGGTAAGGAAGGACAAAGACTAAACGATACATTTGGATGATGGTGTAGCTGAAGAACATTGAAACTACCATGAAATCTAAGAACAAACTATTTTGTTTTGCAGCACATATAGTCAAAATGGTCCTTAAAATGGGGCTGGTGAGACTGTTTCACATGCTTTGGACAAGTTATCCTGAAGGACTACTCCCTGGTCAGTGAAAAAGAGCAGCAATTGGCTCAAATATGACAACAATTGGGAAGATGGCACGGGACCAAACAGTGTTAGATTTTGTGTTGCAGAAAGACTATGATTATTAAATTGACCTCCAGGTCACTATTTCCAAAGAAATTAAAGATGGTTACCACCTTTCGAAGTTTAAAATGGATCAGACATGCAATAAGGTGTTTGATAATGATTCATGATTGGAATGAGGAAGATGGAACCAGAGGAAGAAATGGTACTTAGAAAATAGGGCCTTGGTGATAGAAATGACACCGGCGATTGGATAATCAATTTCTATAAGCCCCATGGGTTATGCATTGGAAATAAAGAGAGACTAGACACATGGGCCTTGCCAGAAGGAACACACAGGACCAGAATCAGCTACGTCTGTCGAAAGAGACAGTGGAGAAGCTCAAGGCCACCTGTCAGGACAAAGCCAGCACAGCCGCAGAACAGACCATCAATTGCTGACAGGCAAGTTCAAGTTGAGGCTGACAAAACCTAAGCCATGTCTCTTAAGCCGAAAGGCCACCTTGAGCGTATCCCACCTGAATGTAGAGCCTACTTAAAGACTACCTTTGAAGCTTTTGTCCTCAATGACTGAAAGAGCTCAGGAGCGGGGCACACGTGGCTGGCTGGCTGTGGTTCTTGGTGGCTTGTGTGTTGCTGTGATTCTGGCATCTATGCTGCAGTGGGATGTGGGGTGATCACAAGCACATCATCCTAGAGATACTAACCAGTCCTTAAAAGATGGAAATGAGTGTCAGCAGAGACTCTGGGGCGGGTCTTGAGCACAGACTAGCTAGAGGGAGAACATGAAGAGCAGTGAAAGAGACGCTACCAACGGTGACTTGAGGAGCCCAAGAAAAGTCTCTAATGAAAGACACGAAGGCCTGCCCAGCGCTGCGATGCCCGACTTGAAGCGCCCCTGCGCGTGTCTCTAGCAGAGAGAATGGAAGGGGAAGAGTCAAGTCTCAAGTTGCGATATTGCGCACATGCATGGAAAAGGTCCTGGATGTCGCAGGAAGCATCAGCAGATGGAAGGAATGCATGGATCGACTGTAGAGAAAAGGATTGAAGAGGTAGCATATGAGGACACTGACGGGGCAATTAGAGCTGCAGTGGAGGTTTGGGCAAGGAAAGAAAACAAGGCTCCAGGAACCGACAGAATGCTAATTGGATCACACCCTAACACAGATACGGTGTTCCTAAGTGGACCGAGCCGCACCATGACACCAAGTGGAGAAAAGGCTGACGCTGTCAAGAAACGGTCGTCAAGTGCTTGGCCGTTTTGACAGCCTGTTGTTGAGGCAGGTTTCTGGGTGGGGCCGAGCGAGAGGCATGGCTCTGGATGGAAAATGCGGCAGCTCATAAGCAGGATCAGACTGGCAAGATGCCTCTCAAAGATCCTTAACAGCCTCGGAGGCCCCACCAGCGCTGTCCATCCTGCTCACGCGGGGCCCACCGGGAGCCAACTCCACACCGCAGCGTCTCACACCGGCATCACCAAGGTGCACGGGAAGTGGCCACGAGAGGTGTCTGCACCCTGGATGTTGGCAAGGTGCACCACCCAGGGCTGCCCAGCCTTCCAGAGCTGGGTAAACAGAAATGAGTCACCTCGCCATGTCGGCTTTTTGATGGCAGTGTTCAGTGAGGAGACTTCGGGAGCAGAATTGACTCAATCCCAGCGATACTGGTAAAACATCCTTGTTGTGGTTGGGTGCGGCTGAGCAGGTTCCCACGCAGAGGGGCCCTGCGTGCGACAGAGGGGAACCCCGCCCAGTCCCGTGCCACGCTCAATGGGTTGATCATCTCACTGAGGGCCTTCCACTTTTCAGTGGACCCTCTGCTTTATCAAGCCTGGTGTTCTGGCCCAGGGATTCTCCGGACACTCTGTCCAAAGTACATGAGATTGTCCCACCCTCCAGACTCCCAAGGCGCGTTCCGAACGGCTGTGCTTCTCAGAGACTGCGTGAAACAGAAATGCCAAAACAAGTGAAGCTCTTGCTTCTTTAAGATGTGGTCCATGTTGGTCCATCTACTTCTGAATCAGTGTTTCCAGTGCACTAATCCCCCTACCCAGGCCCTGGAATTCTACACTCTGATACCACGTCAACAATGGGGCTCTGTCTTCCTGCGGGACTCAGATCCTGTCCCTTTTCAAAGCGCTCTGAGTTTGGGGGACAGAAAGGAATCTGAAGGGGCAGGGCCAAGACAGGCGTCCTCAAACTGTGGCCCGCCAAGGACATTTATCCGGCCCGCTGGGTGTTTTTGCCCCGTTTTGGTTTTTTACTTCACAATAAGATATGTGCAGTGTGCATACGCATTTATTCATAGTTTTTGTGTTTTTTTAAACTATAGCCCAGCCCTCCAACGGGTCTGAGTGACGGTGAACTGATCCCCTGTTTACAAAGTTTGAGGACCCCTGGCCAAGAATGTAGGGTGGATGTATTCAGTAAGGCTTCCCGTTGACCTTCTCCGACAACAGCCTTCGCAAGCCCTGAAGAAGCAGCAGGTAGATTGTGGTTGGAGGTCGGGGAGCGGGTTTCCCAGTATGAATCCCTTGACTTTTCTTCTCACCAGTGTCCTTTCCCATTTTCTTCAGATTTTCTCCAAATAGGGCCCTCGCACCAATCTGTGTCCTTTCAGAAAATCTATCCAAAAGCAGCCACCACACCCTCCAAGCTGACCACCCCGCCTTGAATTTACCTGGTCCAGCCCATCCCTTCAGAAGACTTGGTCTTGACTGGGCCTGCTTTGGAAGGGACCTCAGCGAGGGACAGAGAAGGGCATGGCTAAGAGAGCTCTTCCCCCGCTGCCCACTGAAGGCCGAGAGTGGTCATAAGAGCTTGGTGGGAACAGCCACACGTGGATGACCTGGAGCCCTTTCCTCTCCAGAGGTCCCTGCAGGACAACGGTGGACTCACTGCTGCAAAGACCTCAAGAATCCAGGCCTGGCTCACGTGATGTTTGCTCTGGGCTCCGGGGCCTGGCTGACCTACACTTAGCAGATGTCGATGTTAGGGCCTGTGTTGAGTGCCCTGCTCCCCTCTGGTATGCCAACCTCCCTGAGGGGTGATTCACCTCCCCTGCCATCGCGCCGGGTCCATGGCTCCCAGCCTGCCTCCACCACGGAGCTAGTACTTCCTGGCTTATCCTGGGTGGGCGAGCATCCTGCAGGACAGAGGCTTGTTCTGGCCTCTCACCTGGATCTGTTTGCTTCTCAGGAATGCCCTTTCCTTGTTGAGAGCTGTGTGGGTGTACAGACATAGGGTGCAAATCCAGAGTTCCAACATCTCTGTGCGTTGTTTGTCTTGTGGTCAGCGTTCCATGTCCCTTGGTCCCTTTGGGTTAAGCCTGTTGTTGCAGCCCCTGCTCAGCCCATCTTGGCCAGGCTCTGCCTCTTTGTCACTGCCCCTCTCCTTCTCCAGGGACTGGTCTCTCCTGACAACATGTCCAAAGTACCCGAAGGGGAGTGTCGTCTTCCTGGCCTCTAAGGAGCATTCTGGCTGCACTTCTTCCAAGACAGATTTGTTTATTCTTTGGGTAGTCGGTGGTACTGTCAATATTCGTCCCCACACCAAACTGTCCATTCTTCTTCAAGCTTCCTTAGTCATTGCCCAACATTCACAAGCCTGTGCCTGAATTCAAAACTACCATGGCTGGGCCAGGTGCGCCTTAGTCCTCAAAGCGACAGCCTTGCTCGTCCACCATCTGGTGAAGACCCGTGCCGCAGATCCACCCACTGGAATGTCATTGGTCTCTGGCTGCTGCTGCCGTGAGCACTGACTGTGGGCAACAAGCCAAAGTCCATGCCAACTCCCCTTCTCTCCGTTTACCATGACATGGCCTACAAGTCCAGCTGTCACGGTTGTGTTCGTTTGTTTTGCATCGAGCTATAATCCATGCTGAAGGCTGTGATCTTTGGTTCTGCATTCCAACTCACGACAGCTCAACAGGCAGAGTAGAACTGCCCTGGTGGGCTTCTGAGACTCTGCATCTGTACGGGAGGAGCCAGCCTGGTCATTCTCTCGAGGAGCTGCTGGTGGGTTTGCACCCCTGGCCCTGTGGTTAGAAGCCCACCGCTTGGCAGGCAGGCAGCACGGCAAGGCTCCTGATAAGGAGGAGAGAGGAAGAGCAAGCAGCGGGATGCAGGACCACCGCTGGGTCTGGGTCTGTCCAGTGGAGGCACGCAGTAGGTTAGTCACCTGCCTTCAAGGGCAGCCCAGGTGTGGACAGGGGCTTGGCTCCCATGGCAGGGGCCTGCTCAGGACCCACCCGGCAGCTCCCGGCCAGCCCGGCAGGCTACAAAGTCACCGTGCTGATGGATGAAGAGCGTCCCTCTCCTGCAGCTAAAACAACATCTCCCAGCAGGGCCGGGAGTGGCCTTGGCCCGCTGCAAGAGCCACGGCAGGGCCAAGTTCCCAGACGCTGTGGAGGCTGACATCTTTGCCCTCCAGGAAAATGGGGTTGGCACCAGTGGGCAGCAGTTCTGCTGCCTGGCATGAAGCCCAGGGCACAGTCATCTCGCTGCCTGGCCACCGGTGAACCCTGAGGTTCCTTGCAGAAACCAGTGACCACTCCTCTGGAGGCCACGGCACCTGTGTGACCTGTGGACACAGGGGTGGCCTGTGGCCCTGTGCTTGTCCACTTGGGGAAGGCGTGCTGTCCTGCCACATCCTCCCACCTGAGGCCTGTGAGTCGCCAGGGGGGGGTCCCTTCTGAACAGACAGACTGAAAAATGGCTGTCTCCCTCTGTGAGACCGTCCATCCACCAGGAAGGTCCGAGCCAGAAGCGAGGCGTCATCGTGGTGATGAACCGTCTTTCTCATCAGCACAGAAATGAGCATGCTCACGCAGCGAGCGGGCAGGGGAGGACCATGGCTGGAGGCCACCCGTGTGATGGGAACACCCACCGTGGGCTCTCCAGAGGGAGGTGGACACGTCACTGCACCCAGGCCCCTGCTCCTCACACTGTGTTTCAGGGTCTCCCTGGGCAGAGGAGGGTGGGCAACAGGACACTCTGAGTGGGGGCCGTTAGTGGCCTTTGGGATGTCGCTGACTCCAGGTGACCTGTGTAACAGAGGGGAACACTGGCCCTCCCGGCAGGCACTATGGTGGTGGTTGATGCAATGTTTGAGTGCGCCCAGGGGGTCATGCCAGCCCCAGTTCTCCAGCTTGGTCTCCCTCATGCACTGAGCCTCGACTTCCACCCAATGTCCCTGCACTGAGGACCCAGCTGGAGAGGCTCACGGGAGCAAGGATGCCCCTCCTCCACCCTGTGCTGCTGGCCACTGGCTCTAGACAGGCGCACAGGAACCCAGCCTCCTTCACATTGTCGCAGCTACTGCGTGCAAGGGACGTACGCCCAGTGCCCCCTTGTCCTCACCTGCGAACTCCCTGCCGTCAAGTTGCACTCTACTCGTGGCTTGGCTGGAACTGCAACTCTTCACAAGAGAAGAAAGCCTCATCTTTCTTTCTGGGAGCAGCGAGTGGTCTTGAACCACTGTCCTTCCCAATAGCAGTCAGACTCATCACCCACTGCTCGCCCAGGGCTCCCCATCTGTAGGAGGAGGCCATTAAGGGTCTGTCCTGTCCAGAATCCACCCACATTAACCTCCACGCCTGCTGCGAAGACCATGCCTTTCGGCCAACGGCCTGTGTCGAAGCCGCCCCTTTCTTCCCATCTCTGACACTGGCCTCTCTCCCAGCATCCCACTCAGGCCCAGCAGGGCATCTAGTGAAGGGGGTAACTGGGAAAAGAGGAGGAGCCTTTGGCCCCGCAGCCTCCACGTGGTTCAGTCATTGCAGGGAGGGAGCACCACAGAGCCAGCGCTGTGAGACTGTGTGAGGCTGGAGTCTCTAGAGAAGCAAAACTGGTGCGTGCATGTGTGTGTGTGTGTGTGTGTGTGTGTGTGTGTGGAGATTTGCATCGAGAAAAGACTTGCCCACATTTGTAGAAGTAGGAAAGTGTAATCCGTTTCAAGTCAGGCTTCTCCTGACTCCTGGGGCTGTGGAAGCGGATGGACAGGACAGGACGCAGGATGGTGCAGCGGGAGGGTCACGGGCTGGTGGATGCGGCGGTCAATGAATCCCAGGGAGTCAGAGGAGACTGCTGCTCCTTTCCTGATGCATAGTCTCAGAAATTGCTTTCTTCTGTCATATAGGGTTACCATGAGTCAGAATGAGTGGCAGAGAGGCACCCTAGCCTGGCTGGGGCACTGGAAGAGAGGGCTCCCTCCTATGTGCGCTTCTCTTCCCTTTATCAAACTGGGCCCATGTGTACTCTCATGCACACCGCCCTCCCTGCTGGTCATCCAAGGTTTGTGTGTAGACCCACCCTCGCTGGTTATAATGGCGATCTCAGATGATATTTGTTCTGTTGTGTGTGGCGCATTTCACTCACGTGATGTCCTTCCTGCAGCTGCTTTGTGATACATCCCGCTGTGAGATCGTACGGTTGCACAAACCCTGCTGCGTGTCTGGCCCACAGCTTGTTTCCCACTCCCCATGGATAGGCACGTAGGTTGTCTCCATCTTTCTGCTATCGTGGGAGAACTCTGAGATGAACATGAGAGTGAGGGGATCGGTTCATGTCCCCGCGGTGCTCTCTCGTGTATGGGACTCGGAGCAGAGTGGTGAACAGTAAGGAGTTCTATTTCTAGCATTTGAAGGATTTGCCAGGTTGGCCTCTAGCAGTCGCATTATTTTTGCAGTTCCGCCAGAAGTGGAGAAGAGTTCTCATGTCCACGTAGGCTTGCCGGCCTGTGTTGTTGTCCGGCTTGTCATCCTGCAGGGGTATCTCACTGGGTTTTGGTTTCTATCTCATTGATGGTTAGGGACTGTGAGCATAGTCTCATGTGTTGGCTACCTGAGTATCTTCTTGGGTGAAGTGTCTGCTCATATCTTCTGCCCAATTTTAAGTGAATTATTTGCCTTTTTTTGTTAAGCCCTTGTAGTTTTCTATAAGTTGTAGAGATTAAATGTTTGTCAGATATGTTGTAGCGGAAGCTTGTATGTTGTTGTCAGGTCCCATTGAGTAAGATCCCACTCAGGGCAGCCCCCATGCACAACAGAACAAAGCACCCCCGTCCTGCGAGGTCCTCACAAGGGTTCTTGTGGTGGAGCCCGTGGTGGCAGCCCCTGTGTCCATCCACCTTGTTGAGGGCCTTCCTCTTTCTCACTTTACCAAGCACGGTGTCCTGCCTGGGGGACTGGTCTTTCCTGACAGCATGATCAGAGGTTCCATTGGGAAGATAGGAGGTGTTCCTTTGCACGCCTAGGGGCCCCACAGGAAGCTGGAAGCCAATAAAGCGTGCATACATTCTGGCCCTGGAGCCAGGAAGGCAGCACGCCTGGGTGGGCCCCAACGAGGCCAAGTGGGCTTCATTCAGCCAATGCGGTCAACCTAAGTTGCCCTTCTTTGTGCTGTGTGTATTTATTCATATACATTGGACTCTGCATTCTAAAGGTTGGGCATGTTGGACTTTCATTCTCATTTGATGCTACAAATTTTTTAAATGTATTTATAATTTACTAGCCAGTGTTCTTAAAAGGAAGATATTTAGTTTTCAGATCTTTGATTCCTTCCCCATCCCCAATTCTTCCTATTGTTGATTTCTGGTGTTACAGAACTGTGATCAGAGAGGATGCTTTGTATGGTTTCTATAGTTTAAGATTGTGTTGAGACTTGCTTCGTGTCTAAGACATGGTCTACTGCGGAGAATGACCATGCACTTAGGAAAGAATATGGTTGGTGTCCCTGCTGAGGGATCTTTCTATACAAGAGGCTTCAGAATGTACATGGGAAAATGGAATGAAAATATTAGGTAACAGGATAGCGGGTTGTTCCTCCCCATGCCTAGGGGCATCCTACAGGAGGTTGGAAGCCAATGCAGGCTAATGGGCAGGTGCCAAGTCAGGCCCCTGAGCCAGTACATCTGGGTGGGCCCCAGACTAGGCCAGGTGGGCTTAATTCAGCCAATGGGGCAACCAATACCCTCAACCACACCTCCCAGCAGAAGGCGCAGAAGGCCGGAACCTGGAGACTGCCACCCTCTGGTCCAGGTGCTCTGCTGCCTTCCACTCTGCCATGCCGAGGTCTCTCTCTGGCCTCAGGCCGCCACGTGTGGGGGTGCGGTGCCCTGAGGGTGCCCCTGTTCAGTGACTGTAACGCCTGAAACTTCTCTCCTTTATACAAACCCACTTGGATCACAAACCAGGCTTCAGCGAGAATTCTTTCTTGTGTGAATTCAAGGACTGAGATATTTCCCACCCAAAAAATCTAACAGGAAGATAATGGAATGTTCATGAACTTGTTGAAGTTTGCTTGTACGGGTTTGAGGTCACGTTGGTTATGGTGATGGTTGGGGCTTCTGTGTCTTTGTTTGGTCTCTTTCTAGTTGTCCTGTCTTTCATTAAGTCACCCCCCACCAATAGCGAGCCCATTTCACTAGAAGGAAGCATGGCCTGGTCCTGGCCTGTCAGGGGAAGCCAGCCCCTAACACATCATTACGGGTCTGGTAGGCGCAATTGTACAGTGATAATAAGCAGAGATCATAGTAAAGTTATAGAGAGCACGAGAGATAGAAGTGAAGTATTGAAATAAATGGAGTCAGACACGATTCATGGTGCATGCTCACCTCAGCCCCGCTTGGTGGCCTACGTGGGGAGAGAGAGAGAGAGAGAGAGAGAGAGAGAGAGAGAGAGAGAGAGAGAGAGAGAGAGAGTTTAATGCTAGCCCAGGCTTTTATCTTCTCTGGGGACATGCAAGACCCCTTATTACAGGTGAGGACAAACGTCCCAGGAAGGGGCTTTGCTACAGGTAATACAGAAATGAGAGGGGGTGGTCTAGAGAAATACGCGCATTAGGAAGAGGAGGGGTTGGGGGTATACATGTGACAAGATGGGCAGGCCCTAGATTCAGGGTGGCAGCCTAGCCTTGGTCATCCTTTGACAGGTTTGACTTCTCTGGTGTCTCTTACAAGGAAACGGACAACTGGTATCCTTATCAGAAGGGAGTGGACCCTACTTGGTGTGGGATAAACAGTGGTGTCTGCTTGCTCTAGATGGCTGATAGCTCTTAGGAAGAATGACCCCTGATCTACTCCTGATGACCTTCAAGTGTATAGTCATTCGCAAGCAGCTGAGTTTGGCACATATTTGGGGGAGACAGCTTGGGAGAAATCCTTCTGTTTCCCACACTGGCCTCCTCATAAGAGTGGACATGGTTGAGCTTATTGCTGCGTCCAGTGGATCAGTGCAACTCATCCAGGATGGCTCTCTCTGCTGCTCACCGGCCACTTCACCAGGAGTGATGGCCGGCTCCCTGGCTCCAACCATCAGTCTTTCTTGGTGACCTGAATGCAAATTTGGTATTTGACACATAAAAGGATACAGAGATGAAGATGATACCATTCCTGGGACCAGGAACTGTCCTCTCTCCTCGCTGGAAGCCGGTCATTGCCAAGAGACAGAATGTGAGGTCACTCTGCTAAAGCTGGGGGGAAGGAGAGATCTGGTCCAGCTGTGCTGGAGGTGAGATGGGAAAGATCTTTTTAATTGTTCAAAGCACCAAACCATAAAGTCGCTTTTAATTTCAGGCCGGTTGATTCTCCCAGGTGCTGAAGATTGGTCTTCTCACAATGCAAGCTCTCCCAGATAAAAGCCCGTGATGTGGGCTGTCCCGACAAGTTCTGAGGGCCTAGCGGGGTGGGCGCGGAAGACTCCCAGCAGGAGGGCTGACCCACAGCCCCACAAGGAGGGTGAGTCAGTGGGGATTGCTTGAGTAATGTGACTGTGGTTGTATCCAGGCATCTTATACGGCTCTGACTCGGGGTGAAGTGTTAACTGAAAACATGACTTCAATTGTTTTTCTGTTTCCTGAGATGATTCCTAACCCCATGCTTCCTAATTCCCTCACAATGTCTAGGGTTGCTTGGAAATGTAGTTGACATGGGTGGTTTTCCAGTTATTTTATGTTACTTCCACGTGAGCATTAGAACAATACCAACACAACCAGGCTTCAGGTGTGGGAATTTGATTCTCAGGAATTTACAATCACTTCATTGTCATTGTCAGGATTTAAAATCACATGAATATCGATTTTGGAATTTAGACTCGCCTGATGATTCGTTTCAGAAAGACTCCTGGGGCCATCTGGTGTGGCTTACAAAATGCAGAGAGGGTAGGGGCCTGAGGACAACTGTTTTGGGCAAGTCACTTGGCTTTGGTGATTAGCATTTTAAATGTGAAAAGGATGATGTTCGTCGATGCATTTTTCAACTCTAGGAGTCAATGACTCGATGTCCCTTGAGTTGCAGGCTCTCTGTATGTTGTCACTTTGTAGGGTTGTGCATCCTCAAAAGGCAGGGGGGCCTGACTTCAACATGACTTCTTTGTATTTATCCCAGAAGGACCCTGTGGGATCCAGCTCCCCATCTGGATGGGTCCCAAGGGATGGTTGTTTAGTTGAAGGAAAGAAGTTCAGAGGCAGACAAAAGTTTTGGGTGTTCACCTCCACCACAGCATCAGGAACCAGGTCCAAGCAGAGAGGGAGTGTACCCCTACATCACCAGGTCAGCATCAAGGTAGAGCCAGGTCCAAGCAGAGAGGGAGTGTACCCCTACATCACCACGTCAGCATCAAGGTAGGGAACAGGAAGGGGTTGCCTCAGAGGCATACATGCAACAGGAGCAGGAAGAGTCGGGGTGTACACACAGTAGGAAGGGGGGTACTAGAGGCATACAGGTGACAGGAAGTACATATGCAAGAAGATGGATGGGTTCTAGAGCTGAGCTGGTCGCCCAACCTTAGTAGTCTCTGATCTGGCTTGACCTTCAGTGGCCCTGAATTCTTCTCCAGGGGAACAGTCTGTGACTCTTATCAGAAAGGAGTGGGTCCTACTTAGGGAGGCCAGACAACAGGGTCTGATTGCGCTCAGTGGCAGACAACCTTCACACAGGTGACCTTCAAGCAGCTGACCTTCAAGAGTATAGTAAGCAATGTGGGTTTGTAAGAAGCACCTTAAAATTGGCCTTATTATTGGGGGAGCATCATGGGGAATAACTTTCATTTAGGAGGATGTGAGCCGGATGTACCTCCAACCCATGAATGTGAAGGTCTCCTCCAGGGGAGCCCCAGCCCCCCCAGCCTCTGTAACATGTGAGCATAGAGAATTTTTCTGCACATACTCTCTTCCCGGTTCTGTTTCCCACAGGAGCCACCTAGGAAAGGGCATCATGGCTGACAAAACAGAGGGTCAGAAAAGGTGTAGGAAACACTCTGTAAGATGAATTGACACAATGACCGCAGCTATGGGCTCAAACACGGACCGGTCATGAAGGGGGTGCAGGACATGCATCACCCATTGGCACGGGCACAACGAAGGAGTACAGGGAAAGGGTATGGAAGGTGGCCACCTAGGGAGCAGCCTCCTCCAGCTCCATGTAAAGGAATGGGAAATGCCTCCAGTGCCCCTTGCCTCTTACCTGCCGATTGCTTCCCCCTTGCGCATTGCTAGAGAGATGCATCTAACTAGTTAATCATGCACAAGTGTGCAAAACCACAGCAAACCCTCTGAAAGTTTCTTTTGTCCCCAAAAGTTCAGAATCTTTCTAACATATAGATTGTTTATCTAAATTAAATCAGAAATAATTGAATAAGAATGAAAAAACCCTATTCACTTTCTTTAAAATATTTGAATTTTAAAAAAAAGACTGAAGTTGCCAAGGATATCATCTTGCTTGGGTCTGCAATCAAGGCTCCTAGAAGCAACTGTCAACACTCAAATGATGTGGGCACAGACAGGAACAGGCGATTTTCGAAAGACAACACCCAGGTGCCCAACCCCATATGGAGAAGTGTTCGTGTTACCTAGTGGAAAGAGAAATACAAATGCAAACAGTAGGAATACACCACTTCACACTGACACTTATAGCAAAATTCAGTAAAACAGAAAATAATCAATTCTGGAGAGGGTGTACAGAGATCAGAACTCTTTCATATCACGAATGGGACTGTAGAATTGGGGACCGCTATGGAAATCAGCAAGGCACTTCCTTAAACAAATGCAAATCCCAGGACATCATGATGCTGAAATCTGTCTGCTGGGTGTATGTCCTACAGAAAGAAAGATGACGACATGAACAGACATGTGCACACCTATGTGTGTTGCACCATTTTCCATAATAGCAAAAACACTGGCTGTCGAGAAATGGGTAAACAAACTGGAACATTCATGCCATGGCATATGATGCATCGATAAGAAACAATGGTAACAGGAGAGCATTATGCTTAGCCGACTTAGTCAATCTTACAAAGATAAACACTTACTAACATCATCATTATAGGGAAAAACCAAGAAAAGTAAATGTTTTTTTCACCAAAAGACTTGAATGACCACGAGGAGCCAGGGCTGGAGCGGGAACAGGGAGAGGGGCGGGAGAGGGTACTGAGGGAGGAGAGAGGGAGGACAGGGGTGGGGAGAGACACGTTTATGGAGCTTTTCACGGGTTAGGGAAAATGAAAAGTCAAACAATGTATGGCACCAGGCCGATCTGCCACACAGGAACCCATTCAGCAGGCGTTGAATAAGATGCTAATTTGATGACGTGCCTGACTAGAGTGCGCTGTCTCATTCTTCTCCTGCGCGTGTGAAGGCTGGGCGGGAATGCAGAAGGCTGCTGCAGAACTGGTGCATTTGAGTTATGACTCTGAAGAGTATTCAAGGTCCCTGCACTGCCCGAAAATCAAACCAACCGCCCTCACAAGAAGTGCGGCCAGAGCCTCCTCAGAAGCAAGGAGGGGGGATTCTTCCCACGCGCTTTGGACATGTTCTCCAGAGAGACCAGTCTCTGGAAAAGGACATTATGCTTGGTAAAGTGGAGAGGGAGCAAAAAAGAGGAAGATCCTCAACAGGATGGATTGACACAGTGTGCGTGAGTCTGGGTAGACTAGAGAACCAAATCCAGGGAGACTCATACGTGTATAAGAGAGAACTTTATATCAAAAAGTAATTGTACATTAAGAAAACATCCCAGCCCAGCCCAGATCAAGTCCATAAGTTCCATATTAGCCCATATGTCTGATACCAATCTATAAATTCCTCTTCAGACTCATGCAACACATGCAATGATGCTGAATGCAGGTGGATCACAGGCCAGCGGGTGGAAAGTATGGTGGATCCAGTGGCAATGGAAGCATCTCAGTGCTGGCAGGTCTCCACATGGCTCCTCTAGCTCCAGGGATCTAGTGTAGCTCCATGTGTCTTGTCAACAGGGATATCTTGCAGGGAGAAGGAGTGTGTGTCCACCTATGAGTTGGAACTAACTCAATAGCACTGGAAAATACAATGGCAACCTTATCATCATCATCATCGTCACCATTGGATTTTTAATATGGGAAGATGGGAGTTCCCAGAATCCTCAGGAGAAGGCCATGCCCACACAGAGGCCTCTCTGGCTATGACCTGATTGACAGGTGAGACTCCACCCTTTGCAAGTTGACAGGAGATTATGTGGCTGTAACAGGGGCTCAAAGGTAACAATGGTAAGGAGAGCACAGGACAGGGCAAGGTTTCTTGCTGTTCTGCAAAAAGCCACTCTGAGTGGGACTGACTACTTGGTGTCTAACAACAGACATAGAAGTAAAGCATTTGTCTCTATATTGTCCATGGTAACTCGAATGATGCAATCAAATATTGCTAGCAACATTAAAAATACAATGGTGAGGATGATGATAAGATTACTATTATTATTTTTAAAAAGACCTGATACAAAGGGCTTAAGTGGAGAGCAAATGCTTTGAAAATGATTAGGGTAAAGAATGTACAGATGTGCTTTATACAATTGATGTATGTATGGATTGTGATAAGAGTTGTATGAGCCCCTAATAAAATATAAAAAAACAAAAAAGATTACTATTATTGTATTTTCCAGTGCCGTTGAGTTGGTTCCAACTCATAGAAGCCCCATATACAACAATCGGAAACACGCCCAGGCCTGTGCCATTCACACCGTCTTTCCTGTGTCTGAAGATTTGGCCACAGCTACTGTGTCAGTCCCTCTGACTGAGAGTCTTGCTCCTCTTTGCTGGCCCTCTGCTTTACCAAGCACGATGTCCTTCTCCAGGACCATCCGTCCTGAGGACATGCTCAAAGCTGATGAGATGAAGCCCCACCATTGTTCCCGCTCAGGCGCCTCCTGGCCTGCTTCTTCCGGGGCAGAGAGGGCTGCTCTCCTAGCAGTCAGGCCCATTTCAGTGTATTCGATGTTCTTCACAGCACCACGTTCAGTTGCCTCGGCTTCGCTCCAGTCTGCCGTGTGTACTGTCCGCTTCCATGTGCATGTGAGGTGATTGAAGACACATGGTCGAGGGCCCCTTTGTTCTGAGCGTGACGTCTCTGTGTGCTGGCACTTTAAGAGGTTCTTTTCCCACAGATTTGCCCAGTGCAGAAAGTCCTTTGATCTCTTGGCTGGTGTCCCATGAGGACTGACTGTGGACCCGAGGACATTGAAATCCAGTCTTTCTTTGACTCCTGCCATCTCAGCCAAGCTCTTGTCACCCCCCGCTTTATTCTGAGTGTGTCCACGCACGGCCCCTTCATCCCCCTGAGAGGCAGGCACTGTGAGCATCTCCACTCCGCAGAGGCAGACAGGGAGGCACCCGGCAGGAACCTGGCCATTGCCCTAAGGAAACATCCTTTCAACTGATTGCACCTGGGCGGGGACCTGAGGAAGGCCTTTCCGTCCCAGCCTCCTCTTTCAGCTGACTGACTGCTCATAGCAGATCCCTTTATGGAGGTGAGGACATTGGGTCGGGGGTTAGTAAGTCTTAACTGCCAAACCAGTGAGACTCCTGGCCCGGCCAGGTTGACAGGAAATCTAACCATATCACAGGTTGCGATAGGGTGGAGCCAACTCTGGCATGCACAAGGATGCTAAATAACAAAACAAAACAGAAAAACTCACTGCCACTGAGACAAGGACAGCCCACAGAGCCCCAGCGGGCAGAACCGAGCTGCCCCTGTGCGTTTCTACAGCTCTAAGTACTCACGGGAGCAGAAAGCCTCATCTTTCTTCCTCAGAGCAAATGGTGGGTTCAAACTGCTGGCCTTACAGTTGCCAGTCCAATGTGCAACCCCTATGGCACCAGTGCTCTGTATGATTTTGCATTTCGTGTCCTGTCTTACTGTCTCAGGCTTAGGGAGGATTTACCTATGTTCTTCTGTCTCTCCTTTCCCTGTGGTCAACTACGTCTACTTACCCATTTATCTGTCATTTGTATCTCTCTATCCTACTATCTACCTATCCTACTCTCTCTCTCTCTCTCTCATCTAGCTACCTGCCCCCTTACCTGCTAACTACCTTAATAAACGTGACAAGTAAGGATTAGAACCAGAGCATGCCCCGAGGAAACTGGGGCTCATAAAGGTGAGGTAACACAGTGTAGTTCCCAGGGCCAGCATTGTATGGGATCAACCATGCGCACGAAGCTGTCAGCCCGGGCAAGCCGCCCAGGTGCCACCTGTAATCATGTCAGACATGCCTTCTGAAGGGGTATTTCCCTCTCGGTTGTATGTGCTTACCATTGCACCTTTCTAATCTTAGCTGCCTCGATAAGTACCTCATTGCTGACTGTGGAGCAGCCAACTTCCATCGAATCCTGGACCAGACATATGTCCTGGGCGGGGCTGTACTTTACGGGACAAAGTTGTTTTGCAATGCGTTTCATGTCTCTAGGAGTAGAAACTTTAATGTGTCAAAGACCTGAGAACAGAAGAATCTTCATGGGAAGCGGGGAGCATTGTGGTGTCGCTGTTGTGACTTAGCTTGAGTGGCTTCTCCAGGACGGGAAGCATGGAAGCGTTTTCCATGGGAGGCGTTGGCCGGAGCTCTGTGAGGGACATGCTCATGGCACGTCTCCCACGCTGTTCAGCGTCAGGGAGTCTGCTCTCCTTCCGTGGAGCACCGGGCTCTTGGGAGAAGGGTGGAAAGGCATTGCGGCAGAGGCGCAGACCTGGGATCAGAGGCGAGTGCAGCATTCAGGGGAATTCACTGATCACCCTCAGTTCTTGCAGCTCCTGTGATGAGTGAAGGTGGAAGGAGGAACAAGCCAACTGGATAGGAGAAAATGCTCTCTCTGATAACATGGGCAAAGTGCTTGAGACAAGGTCTCCAGTACCTCCCAGTGAGCTTTCTACTTTGCTTCTTCTACGACCGAGCAGTCACGGCAGAGCGGACGTGCTTGATCGATGTTCCCCCTTCCTTGTTCTGCTTCCCCATGCTGGTGAGGCCATTGCAAGCACCCAGGCTTGGGTCAAGTGAACCTTAGTCTTCAAGGTGCCCTCTCTGCTCTTTAATGCATTAAAGAGCTCTTGAGCAGCAGATTCCCTAAGGTAATACACCCTTTGGTTTCCTGGCTGCTGCTTCCAGGGTGTTGATTGAAAGCCCAAGTAAAAAGAACCTTGCCGACTTCCATTTCTGCTCTCTTCCTCCTGATGTAGGCGATGGTGCAGTGTGAGGATGTGGTTTTTCTTTCAGGTGGAGGTGTGGTCCCCAGTGAAAGGCTGTCGTCTGGGATCTTTATCAGCCGGGCCAGCAAAGGAAAGGAAGGCTTCCCTGAGAGGGCAGACACAGAGGCTGCAGCAACAGCCTGGAGCACAGGGACAACTGCGAGGAAGTGCAGGGCCGGGCGGCATTCTGTTCTTCTCCACTAGTCACTGCGGGCCAGAGAACGGCCCCAACAAAAGCCACAAGAGGAGAGGAGCAGACCCGGGAGGAAGTCAGACGAACGGAAGGCCAGCAGTGGAATGATCCAGCGCTCGGGATAGATCAACATCCGTGCTCATTGTCAGTATATATCGGAGACATAAAATGGAGAGAACGATGTTTCAAAGAGAAGTTACCTTTTCATTCCGGCTGTTGCTGGGTCTCGCTGAGTGGGTTCCGATGCGCAGTGACCCCACGAGGGACGGAACGAACCACTGCCCGGTCCTGTGCCATCCTCACGCGTGTCCAGTTCGGGCCCATGGTTGTTTCTGAACACGGCATAATAAGAATCTTCACTGCCCCATAAACGATGGGGGACTGGACAGACTGACCTGTCTGGGCTCAGACACTGAGCACCTGCAGAGGGCACCCTTGGATCTGGAGCTTAAACGGATCTACTGACCAAGGAGGGCTCAGAGCAGCTCATGGGGAAATTCCATTGTCCTTTCATGCCACTTTTTTTCCAGGCATTAGAAGCCCCCTGATGAGTGAGGAAATCCCCAAAGGCCAAGACAGAGCCACAGAACAGGCTTTGCGGGGAACCCTCTGTAGCTCCCAGGGGGACAAGTACCCCTCTGTCCCACTCACAGGAGTGGGACCCAAAGTACTCCGAAAGAAAGCCCTGTAACTCACGGAGAGTCTCACGGAACACTCAGAGGGGTTTAAGGACTGCTGAGGTGGACAGAGCCCTAGACTGAACGCTGGCCCAACACCCACAGGACGCTCCAAACAGGCCTCAAAAGGATTCATACCCACATAACTAACGCAGTTCCCCAAGTCTCACTGCCTCGTGCTGGCCCTGTGGGGCAGAGGAGAACTGCCCCCGCGGGTTGTGAGCCTGGAAACTTTTACAGGGGCAGAAAGTTGGCCTTTCAAACAGTTGGCCTTGCAGTTAGCACCCCAATTCCTAGCCTCATGCACCACCAGAACTCCTTGCAAACCAGTGTGTGGGGTTAGGGGTCACCAAGTTGTTTCCAGCTCAGGCCACCCGATGTAGGACAGCGTGAGGCCCGGCCCAGTCTGGACCCCTCCTCGCCATCAGGGCTGGTTTGAGCCCAGCGCCCCAACCACTGCGTCGCAACCTCTCCTCGAGAGTCTTCCTTTGTCTGGCTGCCCCTCTGCTTTGCCAAGGATGATGCCTTTTTCCTGGGGAGCTCTCTCTTGATAGCATGTCCAAAGTCATTGCGACAGAGTCTCACAAATTCTAAGACGCACTCTAGCTGGACTTCTTTGAAGACATGTTTGTCAAAAATGGCCAATACCCATCCATTTCAACTCACTAGCGCACAGAAAATTAAACACGCTCATGAGCTCCAATGTGTGAACTGAGTCTGTCCCACCGGAATTTAAAGACCATCTCAAGCATGAATGTGGATCGTTGAATCCGAGTGGCAGAAGGTTTGAGGGCTGCGGACACATCATCATTGTCAGACATGAAGAAAGCAAAGGCCATTAAAAAGATAGTAAGCAGAGAAAAACACACAGTAGGTGTCAGAAGAGACTCTGGAACTTGCTCTTGATCTTGTAGAAAAGATGTTTAGGTGAAAGAGCTGAGCAGAAAATGTCACAAGCAGCTGGTAAAAACAAGGTGACTAGTTTTAATGAGTTGGGTGAACACCTGGAGCTAGAAAAACAAGGAGGAAGAAGATAGTCAACATATCTTGAGTTGAAAGTATGGAAGAAAAAATTCATAATAATAACATTAATCTATAATATGCTGAGGGTTAGGGGGTAGGGTGGGGAGAGAGGGGATAAAGGGGAGCTGATATCAAGGAGTTCAAGAAGAAAAAAGTATTGAAAGCGATGAGGGCAGCAATTGTACAGTTATGCTTGATCTAATGGAACTGTGGATTATAATAATATCTGTAAGAGTTCCTAATGAAATGTTTCTAAAAATTCAAGCTTTGAATTTGAATAATTAAGGAGTCTATTGGCAAAATATTGGAGGATGCAGGAAGCATCAAGAAAGGACGGAAGAAATGCAGAGTGACCAAAAGTGGGTGGCCTCACCATTTACCAAAGTAGCCTGTGACCAAGACCAGTGGAGCTGAAGGAAGTGATCCAAGCTGCTCTGAAAGTGTCAGCCACAAACAAGGTTCCAGGAATGGGTGGAACACCCATGGAAATGTTTCAGCCAGCGATGAAGCACCGGAAGCACTCACTCATCTCTACCAGGACATCAGGAGACCGTTACTTGGCCAGCTCACTGGAAGCGCTCCGTCCTTTCACCCCTTTCACGGAGAGCTGGCCTGCAGAATGCAGGGCTTACTGCGCAGTTGCGGCAGAGTGCCATGTCCTCTCCTGGCTCCTCGGCCCAGGTGTGACGGGGCTCGAGCACAGGATCAACTGTGAGGGCAGGCAGCGTCCTATGGTTGGGGCAGGCTCAATAGCACCCAACCACACAGCAGCAACACCCAAGTCTCTGTCCCTCCCACCCAGTGCTTGGTAGAACCATGCTCTCTGTCCTCTTCATTCTCAGACTCATGAGCATGTTTGCTGTCATCAGAGTAATTTACACTACGTGACTTCAGCACAAGGTCCCTTTCCAACCAGCTCGTCACCCTGCCCCCGCCCAGGACATCACCTCACCCTGCCTAGCACTCACGACCCAACCGGTCACCCACCCCGCCCCGCCCAGCATTGCTCATGCTATGCCTTTGGGGATTTCACTCCAGACAGGAGGAGAGGGCTGGCCCCTCACAGTGTCCCCTGGTATTGATGACATAGACCCAGGCTCCTCAGCCTCTGTCTTGCAAAAATGCCCTCAACAAGCACATTCCAGAGGCCTTAAATGCTACTGTGCTGGCCCGCCCCTCCCTCCCTCCCTCTGTCCCCTGAAGGCCCTCTGACTGTCTGCACAGCCCAGGGTGGCTCCAAGCTTGTCAGGTGACGTAAGTCCAAATTTCACGGTTCCAGCCACATGCACACGCAACACACCCACGCTCTCACACGTATACTTTCATACATGCAAGACATTCACACACATGCACATAGAGGAATGCCCCAGGTACATATGCTTGCACACACACAGACTCACAGGCACACAGAGCTGCACTCACATATGTGAGCACATGCGAACATGGGCACAGGCACACACACAGAGGCACACAGTTACATTCACACATGAAAGCACATGGAGGCACATGCATGTACATACCAAGTTCCACACAGCTAGCTGTATTCACCTATGTAAACATGCATGCACACAGGCACATGCACACATAAGCACAAACACACAAATTCACATGCACAGAGATACACAGCTACTTTCGCACATGCAAGCACACACATACAGGCACATGCTCATACTCACACATATATCCACAAACATGCAGAGATACGCACGCGTGCACACACACACAGACACGCACATGTAGGCACACATACACACTACATGCTTCCGTTGGCTGTCTCCGCCCCATCAAAAGAGTCAGGCTGTCTCAGAGTCCTGGATCTGCCAGAAGTGTCCACCAGGCCCTTCAGGACTTTGTGCCCCCTGAAGGTCCCACAACCCCGGGCACAGCAGATGTGGGTAGGTGGGTGGGTGGGTGGGTGGAGGATGGCAGAGCAGTCCAGTCTGGGCCACCCTCCCCGCGGGCTGCATCCTGGGGCCCAGGAGACTGACGTTGGCCTTGCAAGGGGTCCCTTGGCCTGGCCTAGAACCCTGGTTCCCCACGTGGAAGGGGAGGGTCCTACTGCTGAACCCCACTGCCCCCTCCAGCTCAGGGTCACCTAGACCAGCCCTGTGCTGTTCTGGTGCCCGCGGTGCCTGAGCCCATGCTGGGGGCACTGTGTGCTCCCACGGCCTTCCATACGGGGCGCTCAGATGGACGGTGCTGTGCTGGGGCCCAGGGCTTCCTTCCGCTGGTGTTCAGCGTGGGTCACTGCCCTTCCTCTCGGGCCGGCCTTGGTGTGGACGCTCTGCTGTACCCATCTCCATGGTGCCCTGGTGATCATTGGATGACGCCCCTGCTTAATCCCCACCTCACATTCCCTCAGTAAAAAGGCAGGTGGCCGCCTGGCTTCATTTGGCCAATGGGGGACTGCACGTCTTGTTTCCATAACATTTCATAATCGCAGAGGGCTCTGCCCTCCTTTTCATTTGCTTCATGACGGATTTGGAGCAGAGCCACGTCCTGCTGGGGGCACCAGGGCAGGGGCGCAGTTTAGCTCTCTCTCGGGCCAGATGTCCTTGGGCAGGTCAGGAATGGATGCAGCCATCCTCAGCTGCCTGCGGGCCTGCCTCCGCTGCCGTCCCATTTCAAAGGGGATGCAAGGGCTTTGTAAAGGAATTCCTGGACACTGTGAGCGTCCAGTCAGTGTCCAGAGGCTGGAAGGGGCCCCACCGCTGCACCTTGGGACCAGCAACCTGGCCTGCCTTCCGCGTCCTGTGTTCGCTGCCCTCTGGGAGACCCTCCAGGGCACTGCCATGGGGAGGAGGCCTGGGCTCATTCTGGGCCCGTGCCCGCAGGGGAGGCTGCGTGTGGCCAGGATGCTGCCTGGGACAGGTAGGCAGTTAGGGTGCTGAGCTAATGCTGACAAGCCAGCTGCCAAATGCTGTGACACCACAGGTGGGGCAGGGCCAGGCATGGTCACAGCCTTCCCGGGCACCCGCAGGTCCCTGTGTGAGTCAGGGGCAGAAGCCCGGGACTCACAGCAGCACCTGCCTGTGGCCCAGTGGGTGACCCTCAGGCCTTCCTGAGAGCCACAGCCGGCAGCCCACAGGACTCTGGTAATTGCAATGCGTTGGGATGTGTCTCATATCACAGAGGTGCCTGGGGGCCCTGGCTGCTAACCTCAGCACGATTCAAACCCACCAGCTACATCTGGGGAAAGACCCCCAAGAAGGGTTGGCCTCAGAAGCCGGGGCACTGTGGTTCGGAGTGAACGGGACTGCAGTGGGCCTGTGCTTTCTATTACAGACCAGAAGATTCCTTCAAGAGCCGTGGCGTCGTTTGGGAAGCCTGTCAGGCAGGAGGGAGGAAGCACAGGGCTGCAGAGCGGTGTGGATGCCCATTCTGAATCGCCTCTGACCATCCGCTGGCTACGTTCATACAGCGCCCTCACCAGGCCTGCGGCGCTCCATCGACTCGGCCACGGGCGCTTTTGGGGAAGTGACCCCACGCAGACCACCTTGGAAGCCCAGTGGGCAGGAGTCATAGGTGCTTGAAAGAGAGGTGGGGGGAAGAGGGGCTGCCTTCTGGGTGACCCCTGGGCCCTTTGCTCATCTTTCTCCTGAGCCTCGGTGATGCTGTGAGAACCTGTGACTGCTCCCCAAGAAGGATGGTCCCTGCAGGTCTGAGCAGGCCCCTTCTGACCCTGGACCTGTCACGGTGGTCCCTGTGACACAGGAGAGCTGCCCACAGGATCCCCAGGCCATCTGTCTGCTGATGCCCGTCTCCCTCTCCCAGAGCTTTGGGGGCCCCAAGGACTACCCCCCCCCCGGGGATTGAGTTTCCTCCAGAGGACGTCGAGAGCAGGAGGAAGCTACTCCCAACATTTCTTTCCGTGGCGGAATGGGGCTCCTGCCTGGCCCTCGGCCTGTAAGGGGCACAGCCCCTGCCCGGTTCTCGCCTGCTCCCAAACATTTCACCCCGCCCACCCACGCTCACTCTTTCTTGTGGAGGCCCTAGAGATGCACAGGACAGTCAAACTCCAGCTCTGAGGGGCTTCCAGGGCCAGCGGAGCGGCACCTGCCCGGACTCCTTGGCCAGAGGGTGCCTCCCCTCAGCTGGGCATCTGCAGACCTTTGTGTGCCTCCAGTTGGACCCCCTGGCGGTGTTTTTCCTCTCACCCGGAGAAGGGATCACAGGACCCCTCTCTGGGTCCAGGACACTGGTCCCTGGGGCACAGCTCGCCTCTGGCTGGGCTCCTGCCCTCAGATTGTATCTGCGTGGCAAGGACACGGGCAGCAGGACCTCAGGGGTCAGTTCCAAGGCCACCACTCAGATTGTCACCTGGTGCAGCATACCAGGGTGACTGTCCCAGGGGAAGGCCACTGGCCAAAACATTCTGGAAGGGTGGACCTCAGGCTGACCATGGCAGCCAGCGCTATCCCTCACAGCCTTCACCCAGCCTAGTCCCTGGTCCTGCACGGCCAGCCTAGCCTGGGAGCACTCTCCCAGACTGGTGCTCAGCCTCACCTTTCAGAAGAGCTAGACCTGTGCCAAGACGCCAGAAGGAGAGGCCTGTCTGTTGGTCTCATACGCTGACCAGATCTGGTGCTGAGAGTCACACACAGATACAGAGACCCCTACAACGGTCCCCTCTAGAGCTCCTGGCTGACCTCTTGGGGTCTAGGGAGCAGAGTGGCCGATCCGGAGGGCAACTCCGGGTGTGGCATCCTGGGGGCAGGCTGCCAGCTCAAGATGACAGGCTGTCCCAGGGCAGGCTGTGTCCAATGTGCCTTCACTGTGGGATGTCGCCTGGCTTAATGTTTAGCCCCTAGTTGGCGCCGCACAGTGTTTGACCTGGTTCTGCTTCATGGCCTGTTTAACCTGGAGCCGGAGCTGGTGGGAGTGTGTGTGTGGGGTGGGGGGGGCGGGAGGGGAGTCCAAGAAGTGCCCACCACAGCAGGGGCCCCTCTGCCTACGGCTAAGGACTCGTCACGTGTGCAGTTGCCAGGCCAGCTGGGGTGCTGTCCGCACATGAGGTAGGAGAGCAGCTGCCTGTCTCTGCACCTCACAGCCTCCCCGCACCCCCCACGAGCCCCCACCGCCAAGGGAGCTCTGTCCAGGACAGAGTGGAAGCCAGGCAGCTGGCCTGCAGCTCAGGGCGCTGCTGTAACCTAAGGGCCAGGAGCAGAACATGGGCAGTAGACATTGGGTGATTGAAAGGGACCCGACCCCTCACTAACCAAACCAATCTCCCTCGGGGGGATTCGAGCACAGCCTGTGGGCACCCAAGGCCACCATCTTCATGGGGCAGAAGGCCTCCACTCCCTTCCTCAGAGAAGTGGGTAGTTTAGAACCCCTGACGCTCCAGTGAGTAGCCCAGCTGTGCCTGACCCACTGTGCCACCAGGACTCCAACCTCAGGGAGCCAGCGTGGGCCAGATCACTACTGAGGCCATCCGATTCTCCTCTCTCCCTCCGCCCCTCCCCTCCCCTCCTGTCCTCAGTGCCCTCTTTCCTTCTGCATCTCCTCCCTGTCCCTCGCCCCCTCCCTTGTCAGGGGCACAGCATGTCATCCCATGTCCATCCTGGTGCGCCCAGGCATCTGGGGCGAGCCAGACCCAGCCCACGCTGCACCACCCACAGTGAACTTTGGGGGCACAGGTTCATGGAGGTAGAGTCAGACCGGGGTCAAGGAGAGGGAGGGTGTGGAGGCACTGGTGCTGATGGTGCCGGGCTTCTGTGGGGTGAAAGCACCCTGGGAATCGGCAGGTGGCCGGTTGTGGATGGCGGCAGAATAAAGCCACTGGGGTGAGTTTGCCAAGAAAAGAGGAAGCACGTGCCATCTGAGACTAAGCAGGTTCCACTTCGTAAATTTTCTCTTTTTACTGTGAATTGAACCAAGAGTTAGAGTCTGGGCACCCACAGGGCAGTCCTGCTTCGTCCTACAGGTCCCTGCAGGGTCGCTGTGAGTCGGCATGGTCGCAGCGGCAGGAGCTGGTCAGAGCGCAGTGCATGGAGTTTAAGGCGCAGATCTATTTCCACTTCGGTTTCCCCTCAAGGACGGTCATCCCCTCGGTGCTCCGGCACGCACTCCACGACCTCCTGCGTCCCCTCTTCCCTCCCGGGAGGCTGCGTGATTCCTGCAGCTGACTGGCTTTCCACGTCCTCCTGCCCAGTGTAATTCTGAGGAAATTGAAGCTAATTCCAAAGTAAATTCCATTGCCTCTGCATCTGCATTTGTCACATCAATGAAAAAATCGGAGATTAAGACAGACTCATCTTGCGTACTTTGGACATGTGGTCAGGAGAGACCAGTCCCCGGAGGAGGACCTCATGTTTGGGAAAGCAGAGGGGCAGTGGAGAAGAGGACGGCCCGTAAGGAGATGGGTGGACACAGCGGATGCAGCTACGGGCTCAGACACAGGAACCATTGTGAGGATGGGACAGGTCCAGTGCTTCATTCTGTTGGGCATAAGGTCGCTATGGGTCGGAACAGCTAACAATCACAATACGGCGCTTTGTTCTTCTGTGACCCACAGATACCAAGAGGAGTCCTGGGTCAATGCCTCAGCCCAGGACATGCTGTGTGGATTTTATTATATTTATAAAAAGACTGCAGCTTATCAGGTGAAGATGCTTCTCTTTTTAAAATGGGAATCTCCCTTTGGTGGAAGACAAACTTCGATTGGTAGATAATAATAATAATAGTAATTAATTACTAATCAGCTATAGATAGATATTTTCATGTAAAATAACTTAAGGAAAATAATCAGGCTCAAGGCTATATTTGCAGTGCATGTAAACATGTAGGTAAAAAATATGCTTTAACAAGTCTGGGTTTATTCGTGGTGTGGGCCTCGTTCACCTTCCCACACATGTTCAGCTTGTGTCTCTACATGGGCACACTGCCGCACGGCTGTCTGTGTACCCACTCCTAGCTACTTGTCAGGGCCGCGACTACAGGAGCCTCTATGCCACAGGGCTAGCTGCCTTCAACCCAGGGGCTCTCCCCACCTCTTACTTTGCCGTGACCCCTGTGCACTGGCCTCCCCCTTGTACTTGGCTGTGTTAGTCTGCATTGACTAGAGAAACAGATTCATAGACACTCAATGACCGTCATAGACTGTCTACAAGAACGAGTTTTATATTAAAGAGCAATGTATATTGAGAAGACATCCCAGCCCAGTACAGATCACGTCCATAAGTCCAATATTAGCTCATATGTCTGATACTGATCTATAAAGTCCTCTTCAGACACATGCAACACATGCAATGACACCAAATGCAGGAAGATCACAGACCAGTGGGTAGAACGTCTTGTGGATCCAGTGGCAGTGGAAGCATCTCAGCATCAGCAGGGGTCTCCATGTGGCTCCTCAAGCTCCGGGACTCTGGTTCCAACAGCATAGCTCCATGTGGCTTGTCAACAGGAACGTGTAGCAGAGTGTGGGTCTGGACTCCAGTGAGCTATTAGTAGCGCCTCCAGGTCATCAAGCTGTGACCTGATTGACAGGCTAGACTCCACCCCTTCCCTCTTAATAGTCTCAAGTTGACCCTAGATTACATAACTACCACACTGGCCTTTTCCTTTCCTGACTTACTATGTGTCTGCCTCTCCTGTTAGCGGTTCACCCGCCTTCCTCCCCGACCCCTGAGAACCATCAGAGAACACGCCTGTAGAATGACAGCCCCTTTCATCCTTCTGTCTATTTGTCCTTCCGTCTGCCAATGCACAGATTCACAGTCATTCTTTAAGGGGCCTGCTCCTCCATGCGTCCTTGTCATGGTGTGTTCAGCTGTCCCTCCAGGAGGGGCCTGGAGCAGACAGGGATAAAGCTAAGGAGCAGTCCACAATGGACCTGTAAGTAAGCACAAGGAAGCCAGTGTTTGCCTAGCTCGCTGGGTATCTGCCCTTGGGCGGAGCACCTGTGCACATGTCCACCTCATGGGCACGTGCACGTGTGAGCAGGCGGGCATGCGTTCACACTGACGTCTTCCATGTGGGCCAGCCCATCCTCCTGTCTGTGCCTAGGGGACGTTTTAAAAGCTCTGCCAGCAGGTGCCCATCCCTGCCCTGCAGGAGGGCGGCACTATGCCCGAAGGTCCAGGGTTTTTTCTAAACCCTTCTTCCTCCTGCCTTCTGAGGAACATTTCCCGTTGGGCACAATCTAGTCAAAGTGTATCAAGTACAGGTAGGCCTAATGCAGCTCTCCTCTCCCACCACTTCTGCACCAGCAAGTTTGCTTTCACTGAACATGCCTGTCGAAATGCTTCCAAGTTGACAGGAATGGCAGTGGCAAATTCCCAAGGTGGAGGGAGATTCCATGTATGAAACCATTCAGCTTCCCTTGAATGTCATGATGTCTTTATTATGACAATTACAATCAGTGATTAGGTAGAAAATTTCTCTCTGTTTGCAATCATAGAAAGAACCCCCCTTCCTTATTTTCCAATTGGTTCAAGGATTTAGAAGTGATTCTATTGGCATCTTTTGGTGGTGAGACATCAGACGTAATGAGCAGTCTTTAATTGGGCAGGAGGAGTCCTGAGTTACATGTGGGGCTGCTAATGACAAGGCTGGCACTTCAAACCCACCAGCATTCCTGAGGGGGAGAGGAGGCTATCCGTTCCCATCAAGATGGACAGTTTGGGAACCTACAGGGGCAGTTGTGCTCTGTCCAGTGGGGTCACCCTGAGTCAGAATCGACTGGCATTCAGTGGGTTGTGTTTGAGTTTTTGTTCTCAGAGTCACGCGTATGTGAGGAGCCAGAAAGGTCTTTAACGGCAGCAATGGAAACTGAGTCCGGTTCTCTGCACCCTGGGCTTGCTAAGGACAGGCAGGCAGGGCAGCGGGTGCACAGCTGTTCTCTGACAGGGACTCATCACCTCACTGTCCAACTGATAAAGCTTTGAACTCAGAGGGATTCCTCACAGCCTTCATCTTTGAAGTCATCTTCGGTGAGAGCAGACAGCATTTGATGTCTGGTCTACCACGTTCAGGGGCTCATCTCACTGTGTCCCGGTGCGTGCAGATCAGAGCCCTGCAGCGGGTCCCCGACTGAATCACCAGACTTGTCCCCCAAGACCTTTGTGGCTGAAGGCAGAGCACAGAGCCCTTTCCTCTCCCTGGACTCTGGTTTCTCTGACCCGGCAAGGGCAGGGGCCAGATGGCCAGGCAAAGCTCTTTCCTGGCTCTGTGATCAGCAGGACGTGGCTCTGAGTGCTGGGCCCCACTTGGCGGAGTCCCTGTGAGGGAACCCTTAGAAATGGGAAGGGTGTTGTTTATATCTCCACAGGGAAAGTGGGACCAGACTTCAACCCAGCGCTCCAAGATGTGAATGCACCGTGCCGGCATGGAGTAGAGAACCAGTGGAGAGGTCTGAGGGACCAGCCCCAATCCCAACTACATGGACACCGTCCCTCCCCCATGAAGAATTTACTTCAAGGGACAGCACTGAATCTGAAGCTCTGGAAGAGGGACATCTCTGATCAGAGCACACGGGAGCAAATGGAGGGGGAAGAAGAGAGAGTGGAGCATATCCTGGCCTACCACGCCTTGAGGATGATATTCCCGCTCAAAGCAGCCAATCCACAGAGAAGACCACATGGTCAGTCCCACTATGAGACGCAACACCCATCACTGACCCATAGCCCTACAGGGGGACAACACTGGAGACACAGTGAGGAAATTCCACCCGATCTGATCCCACCACACCAAAGGAAAACACTAAGGGCGTGGAACAGAACAGCAAGGGAAACAGAGCAATGAAGTCACCATGGAATACCAAAAATAGACTTTGGGACCAGGGCTTGGTGCCACATCAGACTTGACTGGAAAACACTCCTAAAGGCCAAAAAACAGTGCTTGAACTAACTACAAGATTTTCTTTCTTGATGTGTTTTGTTTTGTTTTTGTCATTGGCTTGTTGGTGATTTGCTTTATTTTGTTGCTTAATTTTTCTCTGTCTTGTTTCTGTTCCTGTTATTATTTCCACAGGTCTGTCTAAATAAGATAGGCTGGATGAACAGTCTGGAGGAGAAAACAGCAGGACCTACAGTTCCGGGGGTACACGGTGGAGAAAACGGAACCTACAGTTCTTGAGGTAGGAGGAAAGGTAGTGATGCTAACAAACCCAGGGACAAGGAAATAACAAGTGATCTACATTGGTGGTGAGGAGGGTGTAGGAGGCCTGGTAGGGTGAGACCAAGGGTAATGTAACCAGGAGGAATTACTGAAACCCTAATGAAGGCTGAGCATGATAGTGGGACAAGAGGAAAGTATAAGGAAATAGAGAAAGAGCTAGGAGGCCAAGGGCATTTATAGCGGTCTAAATAAAGGCATGTTCATATGTAAATATATTTATATATGAGGATGTGGAAATAGATCTATGTGCATATATTTATAGGTTTAGTATTAAGGTAGCAGATAGACATTGGGCCCTCAATGCAGGGATACTTTGTTCTATTAAGCTGGCATCCCCACACAATTGCTGAAGACAAAGCGGGTGCATAAGCAAACATGATGAAGAAAGCTGATGGTGCCCAGCTTTCAAAAGATATAGCGTCTGGGATCTTAAAGGCTTGAAGGTAAACAAGTGACCATCTAGTTCAGAAGCAACAAGGCCCACATGGAAAAAAAACACATAAACCTGTGTAATCACGAGGTGTCAAAGGGATCAGGTATCAGGCATCATCAGAACAAAAAATCATATCACTGTGTATGATGGGGAGTGTGGAGTGGAAACCCAAAGCCCATCTATAGGCAATTGGACATCCCCTTACGGGTTCATAAGAGGGAGAATCGAGGAGGGAGGGGGGAAAATGAGGATCTTATGCCAGGGGCTTAAGTGGAGAGCAAATGTTTTGAGAATGATGAGGGCAATGAATCTACAAATGTGCTTTACACACTGATGTGTAAAGATTGTGATAAGTGTTGTATGAGCCCTTAATAAAATGATCCTTAAAAATCTATAACTGGTCTTATGTGTAAGAAATCTGAAGAGTTAAAAGAAATTATAAATCTGAAACCTTGAAAGCGGAGGTTGGGGTGGGGTGGGGGGAGCGAATCACGAGGAGTACAGAATGAAGAAAGTGTTGGTAACACTGCTGTGAGGGTGATTACCCAACCCCTTGGATGGGAGCCAGCCATTGAATGGGGAAATTCGTGGGTCACCTGCCAACAAAGCTGTGAAAACAAAAGGTGGATGCAAAGCTCCTCTGCAGGGTTTTACTGTGAAGGGGAACCGAGAAATGGAGTCGCAGCTCTCCCTAAAAACTCCAGACTCCACTGCCATCGAGTCAGTGCGGGATCAGCGACCCCTGTGGGTTCCCAAGACTGTGACTACTGACAGGAATGGAAAGCCTGTCTTAGCTCCAAACAAAGATGCCAGCAATAACTTTGTTTTTCAATGTGAAAACTTAACAGAAGTGATAGATTTACCAGTTGAGATGTCCAAGCTGACTCAAGCTGAACTGGAAGCCAGGAGAAACCTGTGAGTATGACGGAATGGACTGCAGAGTCAACAATCTATGAGCCCCTCCCCCAGGCCCAAGGGGATCCCCCCCCCACACACAGGCCCTGGCAGGCTGTGCACAGCCACCCCTCCCCCAGCCTGGCTGGCTATGTCCCCTGGTCCAGAAATGTAGAAGGAAGAGGACATTTATCTCTGGGGGATGGCAGCAGGGCTGGAGCCTGGTAGTGGCATACACTCAGGCGCACGCAGACGCCATTCCTCACGGGACTGGCCATGGGTTCACTGGCAGCCATACCCACTACCCGCCCTGGCTCAGGGTCCGCTCCCAACCTGGCTGTGATGCTGGACATGGGGCTCCCTGCTGCTTCCCATCTGTCCCCTTTCCAGCAGCGTGACCACAGCCCAGGGCCTATGGGAAGACTCCAGTCCAGCCCCGCAGGATGATCTGGGCCAAGGGATGGCCGAAGGCGCGGAGAGAAGGGTGGTGCTCCCCCAGAGGAAGGGTGGACCCAGAATGCTGACCCAGCCATGAGCTCAGTCCCTGGGGCAGAGAGGAATCCGTCAGCCTCAGCACGGGGCTCCCCTGTCCCTTGAGCAGCTCTCCAGACTACGGAGTCTGACCCCAGTGAGGTTGCTCTGCTCTCTGACCTGCTGGCAACCACATTAGGGCACTCCCCAAGCCCTCGGAGAGATGTGCCAGTCAGCAGTGCGACCCCTTGACCTCAGGGACCAGCAGGGCATCCCCTTGACTTTCCTCCTTGTGGAACCAAAGCAGAGAGGCAGAGAGATACAGCAAGACTGGGCAGAGGGGACACGTGGAGGTGGCGTGGAGGTGGCATGGGGGCAACAGCTGACCTCTGGCATCTTCAGGGGGGCAGGCAGAAAGCAGCATTCTGGGCATGAGCCCCCCTCCCCCCCCCCCAAGGCTTGTCCCTGCAAGGTAGGGTTGACACACATGTCCTATTCTCCAAACACACTGTCACCAACTTACAGCCCTTCCAAGGAAAGAGATTGGAGGCAAAGGGCATTTCTAGAGGTCTAGGTAAAGACATGTACATATGTAAATTTATTTATACATGAGGATGGGGAAATAGATCTATGTGCCTATATTTATAGGTTTAGTATTAAGGTAGCAGAAGGACATTGGGCCTCCACTCAAGTATTCCCTCAATGCAAGAATACTTGCTTCTATTAAATTGGCATTCTATGATGCTCACCTTCCTGACACAACTGCTTAAGACAAAGCAGGTAACCAAGCAAATGTGGTGAAGAAAGCTGATGGTGGCTGGCTATCAAAAGATATAGCATCTGGTGTCTTAAAAGCTTGAGGGTATACAAGCGGCCACCTAGCTCAGAAGAAACAAAGCCCACATGGAAGAACACACTAGCCTGTTTGATCACGAGGTGCCGAAGGGATCAGTTATCAGGCATCAAAGAACAAAAATCATATCACTGAATGCATACCTCCATGATATGATCGCTGAAGACAAATGGGTGCATAAGCAAATGTGGCGAAGAAAGCTGATGGTGCCCGGCTATCAAAGGTATAGCATCTGGTGTCTTAAAACTTGAAGGTAAACAAGCAGCCATCTAGCTCAGAAGCAACGAAGCCCACATGGAAGAAGCACACCAGCCTGTGCAATCACGAGGTGTCAAAGGGATCAGGTATCAGGCATCATCAGAACAAAAATATCGTACCATAGTGAATGGGGGGGGGTGTGCAGAGTGGAGACCCAAAGTCCATTTGTCGGCCACTAGAGATCCCCTTGCAGAGGCATCTAGGGGAGGAGATGATCCAGTCAAGGTGGGGTGTAGCAATGATGAAAAATACAACTTTCCTCTAGTTCCTAAATGCTTCCTCCACCACCACCCCCCGCCCCGCCCCACTATCATGATCTGAATTCTACCTTGTGGGTCTGGCTAGACCAGAGGATGTACACTGGTACAGATAGGAACTGTAAACACAGGGAATCCAGGGAAGATGACCCCTTCAGAACAAGGGGTGTGAGGGGCCATACTGGGAGGGTAGAGGGAGAGTGGGTTGGAAAGAGGGAGCCGATTACAAGCATCTACATGTGACCTCCTCCCAGGGGGGTGGACAACAGAAAAGTGGGTGAAGGAAGACTTTGGACAGGGCAAGGTATGACAAAATATTAATTTATAAATTATCATGGGCTTATGAGGGAGGGGAGAGCAGGGAGGGGGGACAAAAATGAGGCCCTGATGCCAGGGACTTAAGTGGAGAGCAAATGTTTTGAGAATGGTGAGGGCAATGAATGTACAGATGTGCTTTACACAGATGATGTATGTATGGATTGTGATGAGTTGTATGAGCCCCTAATAAAATGGTTAAAAATTAAATTAAATTTTAAAAATATTTCGAACCTTGGTGGGGGGGGGGGGAGAACTAGAGGAAAGTTGTGTTTCATCAGTGCTATCCTGCAACCTGCCTGGATTGTCTTTTCCTTATGACCCTTCTGTAAGAGGATGGCCAAATCCCTACAGATAGGCTTTAGGCCTCCACTCCACACTCACACTCATTCACAATGATTTTTTGTTTTGGGTCTTTGATGCTTGATACCTGATCCCATCGACACCTCATGATCACACAGGCTGGTGTGCTTCCTCCATGTGGGCTTTGTTGCTTCTCAGCTAAATAGCCACTTGTTTATCTTCAAGCTTTTAAGACCACAGATGCTATATCTTTTGATAGCCTGGCACCATCAGCTTTCTTCACTACATTTGCTTATGTACCCACTTTATCTTCAGTGATCGTACCAGGACGGTGAACATCATGCAATGCAAGGTTAATAGAACAAAGTGTTCTTTTATGTCCATCTGCTTCCTTAATACTAAACCTATAAATATATGTGCATAGATCTATTTCCCAATCAGCATATATAAATATATTTACATATGTACATGCTGGATTTAGACCTCTATAAATGCTTTTTTCTCCTAGTTCTTTCCTCTATTTCCTTTGACTTTCCGCTTGTCCCACTGTCATGTTCAGCCTTCATTTGGGTTTCAGTAATTCCTCTGAGTTACATTGTCCTTGATCAAGCCCTACCAGGCCTCCTACACCCTCCTCACCACCGATTTTGCATCACTTGTTATTCCTTTGTCCCTGGGTTTGTTAACACCCTCTTCCTTTGCTCAACCTCCCCCTCTCCCATGTCCCCCAGAAACCATCGGTCCCATTGTTTTCTCCTCCAGAGACATGAATGCAACATACTGGCATGAAGAAGGGAACCAATAGAGAGATCTGAGGGGGCGGCCCCAATCCCAACTATGTGGATAGCCCTGCTCTCCCCCCAGAAGAATTCACTTCAGAAGACAGCACTGAAGCTACAGCTCAGGGAGAGGGGTATGTCTGATCAGAGCACACAGGACCAAGCAAAGGAGAAGAGAGAGTGGAGCACATCCTAGCCCACCAAGTCCCGAGGACGATATTCCTGCTCAGAGCAGCCAATGCACAGAGAGGACCATAGGGCCGGCCCTACCACAAGACATAACATCCCTCACTGACCCATAGCGCTACAGAGGACAACACTGGAGACACAGTGTGGGAATTGTGCCCAATCTGACCCCAACACACCAAGGCAAACACCAAGGACATGCAACAGAACAGCAAGGGGAGCAAGCAATGAAGTCTCCAGTACCAAAAATAGACTTTGGGGCCAGGGAGTGGCACCCCATCTGACTGGAAAACACTCTTAAAGGTCAGCAAAAAGACCTTGAACTATTTACAGCCTCTCTCTATTTTTGTCATTGTTGTTTTGTGACTTTGATCTGCTCTGTCTTGTTTTTGTGCCTGTTATCATGTCTGCATGTGTCTCTAAGAAGGTCTCGTGCAGATTTACCTGATCCAGTGTGTCTCATGACCGCTTGAGTGCTGCTGCCGCCGTGAGTATGGATTGTAGTTCCAAGCTAGACAGAAATCTTTGACAACTTTAACCCTTTCTTCCCTTATCGTGATGTTACCTGCTGTTCCATTTTAAGGATGTTGGTCTTCCTTACATTGAGTAGTAACCCACACTGAAGGCTGCAGTCCACGATCTTCATCAGCAAGTGCTTCAAGTCCTCCTTGCTTTCAGCAAGCAGGCTTGTGTCGTCTGCAAATAGAAGCTTGTTGGTAAGCCTTCTCCAATCCTGATGCCCGCTCTTCTTCAGGTACTCCAATCCTCCGATTATTTCATTTTCTCCACATGCAGACTGAACAAGTATGGTGAGAGGCTACCACCCTGACACACACCTTTCTGAATTTAAATCATGCAGTTGTCCTGTGTTCTGTTTGCAAAACCACCTCTTGATCCATGCACAGGTTCCCCATAAACACAGTCAAGTGTGCGGGAATTCCCATTCTCCCCAAGGTTACCCATAGCTTGTTACAATCTACACAGTCAAATACATTGGCATAGTCAATAAAATACAAGTAAACATTTTCCTAATAAACTCCACTTTCAGCCAAGATCCACATGACGTAAGCAATGATATTCCTGGTTCCATTTCCTCTTCTGAATCCAGCCTGAACCCCAGGTAGCTCCCTGTCAATGTTCTGCTGCAACCATTGTTGGATGATCTTCAGCAAAATTTCACTTGTATGTGATACCTATGATGCTATTCTAGAGTTGGAGTATTCTGTTGTATAACCTTTCTTTGGGATGGGTACACATGGATTTCTTCGTCCGTGGGCCAAGTAACTGTCTTCCAAATTTCCTGATACAGACAAGTGAGTGCTCCCCGTGCTTCTTCAGCTTGGTGAAGGATTGCAGTTGGCATTACACCAATTCCCGGAGCCTGGTTTTGGGCTATAGTTTTTGTTGCAGCTTGATTTTCTGCCTTCAGTATCATTGATTCGTGCTCATGTGCTACCTTATAAAATCGTGGGCTGTGGGCGAGTTCGTTTTGCACAGTGACACTGTCCTGTCCATCTTCTCTTGATGCTTCCTGCATCATTCAATATTTTGCCCATAGAATCTTTCTAGGTTGCAATTTGAGGCTTGATTTTGTGGTTTGTTTGTTTGTTTGTTTTAGTTCTTTCAGTTTAAGATATTCTAGGTGTGTTCTTCCGTTTTGGTTTTCTAAGTCTAGGTCTTTGAACATTTCATTACTTTGTCTTCTCGAGCTGCCCTTTCAAGTTCTCCATTCAGCTCTTTGACTTCATCCTTCCTTGCATTTGTTTTAGCTACTCTATGATGAAGAGCAAGTTTCAGAGTCTCTTCTGACATCCACGTTGATCTTTTCATTCTTCTTGTCTCTTTAATGAGTCACTTGGCTGTGTTCATGGGTCCTGGTGTTGATGACCTCCCACAGCTCGTTGGTTCTTCCATCCTTAGTGTCCACAGCATGAAATATGTACTTTAGATGTTCTCAAAATTCAGGTGGGATAGACTCAAGTCGTATTTGAGTTGTCCCAGGCTTGTTGTAATTTTTTTCAGCTTCAACCTAAACTTGCATAGAAGCAACTGAGGGTCTGCTCCACAGGCTTCCAGTCCAGAGCCTCTCCACCATCTCTTCCCATGGGTGGAGCCAATTTGTTGTCCGTGTGAGTGTGTGAATACTGTTTGTGAGTTTTATGTGGCCATTAGAGTGAGTTATTGAATCCAGCCTAGAAATCCGTGTGTTTGGGGGGAGGGGGAGGGATGGTTAGTGTCAGAGTCGTCAAGGAAGCTGGCATACAGAGGCATGACTGACCCCTCCCTTCCTCTTGGCAACAGAGAGTCTATAGGAGTTCAGACACGGCCCTGCACTATCGACTACACAGACTCACTGCCCCCACGGTGATTCTATGAGTCCCTAGTAATCCCTGTAGGACAAAGCCAAATGGCCCTGTGGGTCTCCCTGCCTGCGTGTCTTGATGGGGGCAGCGAGGCTCACGCTTCTCCTAGTCCAACATATAAAGACCCTATCTCACAAAGGGGAAGACCCTCAGGTGATGGGCTGACATGGGGGCTGCAGCAATGAGCTCGAACCAGCAGCTGTTGTGAGCCTGGCCAGACTGTGTGGTGGTTCCTTCTGCTGCATGCGGTTGGCAGGTGTTGGAATAGGAGCCTGGTGTCATTGTCAAATAGGAGTCCAACTGCTAGCCCACTGCAAGCTCAGCGTTGGACCCTGTGGCCAGTCCAAGGGAGAAAGTTGAGGCAGTCTGCTCCCACAGAGTTGGAGTCTGAGACGCCCCCGAGCAGTCTGGCTGTGTCCTGCAGAGGCACTCTGAGTTGGAAGCAGCTAGGAGACAGTGGGGGTTGTGGAGGGAGTGGTGCCTCCTTGGAATCCTTAAAGGAGGGGTCTCCAAGTCTCGGCTGCAGTCGTTGGTCCTAGTGCTCACCTTGCAGCTCACAGCACACAATGCCCCACCCTCCCCAGGGTTCCTGGCCTTACACAGACAGTGCGTGGACTGTGAGCATCCACAGGACACCACTGCAGGCTATCTCAGAGTTAATCAACGGTCCCTCCCTCAGCCCAAATCCGTGGCTCTCAGGCCACCTGCAGCCTCAAGGGACCACGGCGCTCTCCACTGATGGTATGTAAAATAGAACAGTAGACGTGTAATCATGTTCGACGGTTCCTACATGGTGTGGAATACCTCCTTTATGGGAGCTGGTGTCCGGCGCTGTCCGGGGAAGTCTGTCTCAGCGGCCTCCTGTCACATGGGAAGTGCGGCTCTCACAGTGTTACGTTGGAGCCCCGGCGCCAGTCCATCTTGAGGAGAGTCTCCCTCTTCTTTTCGGCCCCTTTAGTTTACCAAGCATGATGACTTCCCCAGGGACATGGACCAGGTATGAAAGACCTTGTAGGGTCACCACCCTGCCTTCTAAGGAATATGCTGCAAACTCACAGGTGCAAACTCTGAGCGCCTCAGCATGAACTGTTTAGGATGGAGATGTGGAAGGGGGTGACTTCCTCCTTTTCACTCCACAAACTACGTTATGATCATTCATGATCCTCTACTTTTAGCAGCCCAGAGCCCAAAGGGAAACTCAAGGCAGGAAACCTTTCTTGCTCAGGTGGACACAGGCTCACAGGACCACTGTCCCTGCACAGACCTGTCCCTGCACAGACCTGTCCCTGTGCAGACCTGTCCCTCTGCAGACCTGTCCCTCTGCAGACCTGTCCCTCTGCAGACCTGTCCCTCTGCAGACCTGTCCCTGTGCAGATACCTGTCCCTCTGCAGACCTGTCCCTCTGCAGACCTGTCCATATGCAGACCTGTCCCTGTGCAGACCTGTCCCTGTGCAGACCTGCCCCTATGCAGACCTGTCCCTGTGCAGACCTGCCCCTGTGCAGACCTGTCCATATGCAGACCTGTCCCTATGCAGACCTGTCCATATGCAGACCTGTCCCTGCGCAGACCTGGACGCCAGAGGCTGCAGAGGCTAACTCTAGAAGTGACAACCAGACACCCCTGTTCTTCCCCCTCAGCATTGGGCCCCACCCAGGGTGCCTGTACAACAGTGCTGAGTGTTGCTGGTGACCACCCTCGAGTGGGGCAGAACCGCCCCCCAAGCCTTCCAAAGCTGTCACGTTGGACCGTGGTTCTAACTGACCAGCCGTGTGGTGTCTGTCTGTTAAGCTTCAGGAACACTGGCAGCTGGCATCCACTCCAGGGCGTGGGCTGGGCTTGGTTTTAATCTTGGCGGGGGCATGGCAGCCATGTGCTGGCCACCACACCCCCAAGTGTCCTCCTTGTACAAAGAACCCAGCACCTGTCAGCTTTCAGGGCCCTGTTGAAAGGCTGACCACCACGTGAGGAAGGTGGCCACTCACCCAGGCTGGGAAGGGAATGCTGGCATCCAGAGAGGGTTCCTGCCTGCCCCATGTTGGCATTTGACCCCTGTGCCTGGAGAGTGACTGTGGCAATCTAAACACCCCAAACCACCCTCAACTTCAGAAAGATCATCCGCTTCCTCCTCCCCTCCCCCACCCCACAGCAGAGGACACGTGTTTTGTCCAGAGAGCTGTGTCCCTCACTCAGCCTGCGGACACTGGCCACTTCCTATACGGGCACTTAACACAAACCCAGAACAACTTTTCCTTGTTCTTAACCCGTTTCCCATCAGCCCCTCTGAAGGACAACTACCAGGAAGCTTCGTGAATCCCTGGGACAAATGCTCTTGGCTCTCTGCTTCCTCACCCCGACGCCTACCTCCGAAGGCCTGCTTTATGAATAGGACCTGAGCAGCACCGATAGGCAAGCTGAAGGCAGGGGGAGGGGGGTTATTTCCTACAAAAAATAAAGCCCCACAGGAGGGGCGCCCTGCACTTTGAACCCCTAGACGCGGGCTGGACTGTACTCAGTGAGACTTGCCCCGCAGGGTCAGGGTGCGGCGCCGGGAAGCAAGGAAACAGACCAGAGTGGGAGAAGGGGGCTTTATTGAGAAGGCAGCACCCACACTGGAGGGTTTGTTCATCCAGGGTCTCCTCTGGTTCAGAAGGTGGCTGCGGAGGGTCGGGCTCACCCCGGCTGAAGCATCACAGAGAAGCAGACCGCTGTGACCAGGGTGCCGTGGGAAGGGCCTGGCTGGCCTGTGGATGCTGAATCTCTGGTTGCCCCGGCAGCAGGCCCTTCATGGGCAAAGCCGTTTCCCAGATGACAGGGAGCCACTGCACAGGGACAGCTGGGCGTGGAGCCGGCTTTTGTGTGTGCTGCGGTTTCTGTCTGTCCCACTCACACCATCGACAGGACGCGGAGGGACAAGGGCTGCAAACTGCGAAGCTTCTTCTTTAGGGCCCTGGAGGCTTTGACTCGGGGCGGCCTGGGCCCCGCATGGACCCTCGGGGGCTCTGGGGAAGCTGCGGACAGCCTCCTCAGGTCCCCTTGCCTAGCTGTCCCTTGGCTGGGCACCCAGCTGCTCTCATCCTCGAGGCCACTGGACTCCCCATCCCCAAAGCGGTTGGCAGTGTGGTCACTACCACTCTCATCCTCGCTGGTCTCTGCAATGGGGGAGGGGGGCAGGGGGCCCCACTCGGCCGAGTTCTTGGGGGGTTGCAATGTGCTGGGGTCACAGGGCCCTGGCCAGGACATGGGAGGCCTGCCCCGGGGACCTTGTGAACTCCTGCCGGGAGGCCTACGGAGTACTAGGCCAGGATGGGTGGGGGCCCCAGCAGGAGGGGCTCTGGATGAGATCTCCCCGGAGGACTGCCACTTTGGTTGCACCCCCCTGGCCGGGCTGCCAGCCACCATGGCAAGAGGGATGGCGCCCAATGGGTACAGGGCCTGAGTGGACACATGGCCGCCCTCCTGCTGCGTCACCACCAGGGGCAGCAGGAAGGGGATGTGGTAGAGGCTGGTCTCAGAGCAGGACCGACCAGGCACCCCGGGGCCCATGGTTGTCCCTCTGCCGGGACTGCCTTCCCCGGGGTATCCAGGCGAAGCACCCCAAGCCAGAGGCAGCCAAGACACCTCAGGCGCCCCCCATGGCTTCTCCCTGCACCCTCTCTTCCTGTGCCTGCCATTCCTGGACTGGGCTCCGGGGTGGCCAGCTCTCGGCAACTCAGGATGGGCTTCAGCGGCCAGTGGGTGGGTAGGCCGCTCTGTGAGCAGCGAGCCACAGTGGACATCCTCCTTCTTAAAGGACAAGTCAGCTACATCATTCCGGCAGTGGGGGGCGGGGGGCAGGGGCCTGGCTTGGGGGCAGGAGTGGGTGGGCGGTTCTTGCTGCAGCAGGAGCTGGTCCCAGGTGGTCTTCTCCAGGAGGCAGCCCTGGGAGGGCATCCACGATTCTTGAAGGGTAGTGGACTGATGGCTGTCCCCCAAGGACACAGGTGCAGAATGCACAGGGCGCCTCCCAGGGACCCCCCAGCTCTGTGTGCAGGCTCCTGCTTCTTGGAGCCCTTGAGAACAGCCTAGTCTCTGGAGTCCATTCTGTGGGTCCAGACTGCATCCACTGCCTTCCCCCTGAGGTTTGGACTCCCCCCTCCTGGGGAGCCCTCGCTCAGCCTCACCACCCCTCAGGGCCCCCCCTCGGCCCTGTGTCCGCTGCAGCAGCTTGTCAATGTAGGTCGCCCCTGCTGGGTGCTCCTGGGAGGCGGGGCGGGGCTGGACAGAGGTCTTGCCTGGGGAGCCAGGACCAGGCGTCCTGGGGGACTGTCTACTGCCAGCCTGGGGTGTGTCCTTGGTCAGCACGAAGAGGGGGCTCTGCAGGGCCACGGCGTGCAGCGGGCTGGGGTAGGGGTACACCTCGTTCCCGTGCTCAGACACCAGATCACTCTGGTAGGTGGGATCCAGCTCGAAGGGCGTGGCCCTGAGGCCTGGGCGGAGCAGGGCACTGGGCGGTGCATCCTCTGGGCCAGTTCTCCGAGGGGTCCCCAGCCTAGCTGGCACGAGCCTCTCCAGGTCACCTGAGACGGAGGAGATGCACAATCTGTACTACAGGCCAAGGGCACAGTGCACTGCTGCATCCTAATTAGCTGCTCCAACAGGACTCTGGGCCCCACCCCAGGCCACCTGCCCTGCCCACCACCCTCATCCCTCCACACACACCATCGATGCCAAGAGTCCAGGAGTAGGTCACTTCTCCAGAGACACCCAGGGGTCCAGCAAGTGCAGAAAGCTCATCTCCCCTGAGGTACCCAGGAGTCCAGGAGTTGGTTACCGCTGCCCCCCACCCCCCCACTGCCCACCCCAGAGATGCCCCCATCCTAGAGAAGCAGTTCCACCTTGCCCAATGTCTCACCTGTGGACACAGGCCTGGTCCGGATCCTGGCCCAGGTCCCTCTGTTAACCTCCGTGAGACTGTCCTCCTGGGGCAGCCTCCCTGGGGGCTGGAGCACAGCATGCACGGTGGTCTCGTCGGCTGAGCGGGGCCGGTACTGGCCAGGGTGGGTCGTGGGGGGTTCGACACCAGGCAGCCTGTGCCGGGCAGGGGCCACAGGCTCACTGCAGATGGAGGTGCAGGACGTGGAGCGGGAGCAGGAGCCCCCTGCGTCGCTGAGCTCATAGAAGCCTGCAGTGAACACGAGCCAAGAGGGGTGCAGCCGCATGAGTCAGGGGTGACCCAGGGCCCAGCCTGCTTCTGAATCCTTCCTGGCTGCCCAGTAGGCAGATATCTCCTGGCCCCTGGGTCAGGCTTGTGTGATACTGTGGGGGCTGACCCCTGTCCTGGCCCTGTGTGATCCTGAGGGTCTGCCCCAAGGTCTGCCCCTGCTCAGGTCTGCATGGTCTGGCGGGTGCAGGGACCCTGGACTGGGCCTGTGTGGTCCCATGAGTACAGGGCCCCTTGGTTGGCCTGACCCCTCGGCTGACTGACCCCTGGAGGGTCCCCAAGACCCTGAGTGGTACCTGAGCTGGGCCGGCTGTCGCTGTCTGCAGGTTCACAGGTACCCTTGCTCACACCCAGCTGCAGCTCGCTGATCTGCTGGTCCAGGTGCTCCAGGTGGGTCTTTAGCCCCACATCCTGCTGCCGCAAGCGGGACTGAACAGCAAAAAAAAAAATGAAGCAAATTTAGAACCTGGCGTAGAGGTTACACATTGCCTTGTGATCCCCAGGGTCAGCAGTTCGAAACCACAAGCCTCTCTGTGGGAGAAAGATGTGGCTTTCTACTCTCATGAAGAGTTACAGCCTTGGAAACTCAGAGCACCTTTAGGGTCACTAGGAGGTGGCATCGACTCGATGGCAGTGAGTTTGGTTTGGGGCCTGAAGTGCAGACATGAAAACCCAGCCTCATCTTGGAGGCAGGTTCGGTTCTACTTACAACTCCCGCTACAGCTGCCTCTGGGCACAGCGTCCTTAGACTGAGGGCCACAGCCTCCCCACCCCACAGACTGGCAGATGGTTCACACAGGCCTTTCTCATTGCCTTTCCGAGAGATGGGGCTGCACTGGGCAGTGAACACATGCTGTGGTCCTGAGCACTGCTGGATTTACTGTCCAGGCTGCCCCCTCCAGGGGCAGGTCAACTCACCCCATTTTCTCACCAGACCACATGGTCCAGGGGGCTTTTCAGGGATAAGAGAGGCCCAAGGAAAGAAATAACTCCACCCCCACCACGTCCCCCGACACCGTACAGGACAAGGAAGGCTCTGATCTTTCACACGTTCCAGGGGCATCCCTGGGAGAAAGTGGGCAGGATGCTCCTGTCCACCCCTGATGCCCGAGATCACCAGGAGCCAGCCTGAAGGTGAGCCAGGGGGAGGCCCACGAGGAAAGGTATTGACTAACACTCACCCCGCTGGCAGCCACTCAGGGAGAAGTGAACGCAGCTATGTCCACACCCACTGCCTTGCAGTTCATTCCAACCTACAGGTGAACTGCCCACAGGTGCCAGGAGCTCATCTTTACGGACAGAGTAGACAGCGCCACCATTCTTCCTCAGAGCAGCTGGTGGGTTTGAACCACCGACCTTGCAGCTGGCAGCCGAAGCCTGACCTAGGGTGCCACTACCACCACCAACACCACTGAGGCTGCCACTGCTGCCAAGCCAGTTCCATTCAGCCACCCTCTCCTGGGTGCTCAAGGCTCTGCATCTCTATGGGAGCAGCTGGGGATGTGAACTGCCAACCTCTTGGTTAGTGGCCTGTTCCACACTCACAATAGGACCTTGCATGCTTCACTGACCGGCACCAGGGGTTCAATTGTAGAGACACCGAGGGGTGTCCAACTAAGTCCCAGCACTGTCTTAGGACCCAGAGGGCGGGGGGTGGGGTGCGCTGTAGTCTCCTAGAAACCTGGACAACTGGTACAACATACAACCTACCACCACACACAACACTGTACAACTCACAACCACATACACACATCTGATGCCATACAACCTACAACACATGTCCCACACCACACATTCCCCCCTGCCACATGTGCGCGCGCGCACACACACACACACACACACACACACACACACACGTCAAGCGCCAATACCCAGCATGTGAGTGATGTCGGGGCTCTTCAGGCTCCTCTGAGAGCAGAGGCCATTGGCTTGGGCCAGCGACAGAGCAGAGGACCCAGTTAGGATGGGAGAAACACATCATGAAAACCACCACCCCTCCTGGAATGAGAGGGACAGGAGACGCCAGAGATGCTGGCTTAGCTTCCAGCTGACCCATGAATGGGGCCATCCTTCAGACAAACGGAGCCTGGGCTGTCAAAAAATCAGCACCACCAGGAGCAGTGCACCCTCAAACAACACCCCCACTCCCCAACCCGAGACCGACAGATGGCATGTGCTACAAAGCCAAGGGGAGAAGACACTGAGAGGCATGGAGCCAGATCCCTGGAAACAGACCACAGGGGACAGAAGTGCCGAGGGTGCCAGCCCTGGATGTCCACTGTGACCAGTGTCACTGGACAGGGGGTGCAAAGATCTCTGAATGGAAAAAACCAAACACCCTGCCGGATAGTCGATGCTGACTCCCAGCGATGCTACAGAACAGGTAGACCTGGCCTGAGGGTCTCCCAGGCTGTCTCTTCCTCAAGTCGATCCTGGATCGCAGAGACCCTACGAGACAAGGCAGAGCTGCACTGTGGGTTTCTGAGGCTGTAGCTCGGTTTCTCTCCTGGTCAACAGCTCCGCTGACGTGTAATTCAGAAATCCTGATTCCAATAGTTCAACCCCAGCCAGAGAGCTGCACAGTCACCACGACAACAGCTTCCGTGCGTCTTCTTCGTTCTGTGCTCATTGTTAGCTCCCCATTCCCCCACCGTCCCCTGCTGTGAGAGATCACCTTTGACACCGTGGCTTCAACAATGGGCACAGGTATGGAGCAGCAGGGAGGAGGGGCAGGTCCGTGCTGCGCTCCGTTCTGTTGTACATAATGTCACCGTGCAGTGATTGGTTCCGGTGTGCGCAGGGACACCGTGCAGTGTCTGGGTCTGTTGTGCATCCATCAGGTCATGATGGGTCACAACCTACTCGATGCCACCCGACAACTGGTGCCGTATCCCCAGAGAACCACTGATCCAGTTACGGTCTCCATGCACTGACCTATCTTGCATTGCATATACAGAAAAACATTTTAAAGTAATAATAACAAAGTAAAACAGACTGAGGCTGTCACTCTTCACAGGAATAGACAGTCTGGTCTTTCTCGTGAGGAGCAGTTGGTGGTTTCGAACTGCTGGCCTCGTGGTTAGCAGCCCACAGTGAAACCACAATGCCACCAGGGACCAGAGCCCCTGTGGTGCAAACACTGCTACCACCTGCCACGTTGCCTGTCTCCCTTCACCTGGAGGTGCATGGAAGAAAGGCCTGGTGATCTGGCCCTGACGGCCCTCCCTCTGGAGCACAGGTAAGAGCTGACGCACAGGGGTCACAGAGTCTGAACTGACCAGACAGCCACTGTGTGTTGTTGTTGATTTGTTAACTGCACAGTCTAACAGATTGATTGGCTTTTCACCTGTTGCGTTTTTAAAGGGGAAAACAAGTTCCTCCAACAAAGGCGGGGAGTTTCCATCTGTCCAGGCAAAGGCAGGGAGTAATCTACCAAAAACGACATTGCTTCTAGCACACCGTCCACCAGGGCCAGCAGGCCGAGCAAACTCATGGCGCATCAGAGGTTAAAAGCTGGATCTGACCTCTTTCCGTCAAGGAGGGAAGTGTGTGTAGGTAGCGACACCCCCTCTACTCCTGCTAACAAAAGGGAAGATTTGCACCGGTCAGTGCCGGCTCCCGGGCCTTTCTGGTTAGGGGGCTGCACCTCAGGGAGCACAGAGCAGCCCCTGCCCCGCCCCTGGTGCCCCAGGTCCGTGTGGCCTCAAGGTCTCTGCCTCCCAGTCCATCTCCCTGGCTCTTGCCTCGGCCGCCCGGTCCTGTGCCCTCAGAGACGGCCGGGGACAGCGCAGAGCGACCCAGGGTTCTCGGGGCTGTCATCCTGACAGCAGACAGCCAGCTCCTTTCTCCCACCGTACCACGCACTGTCCAGTTAGCAGAGAGGGCATGGCACGGTGCCACCAGACACCCCCCCCACGACCCTCCGCAGGGTCCAGAGTCAGCACTGGCCAGTACTTCTCTGCAACAGCAAAACCCGGTGCTAATCTTCAGATGCCACCGCAGGCCACTGAGCTGTGTCTGTGAGCTTCCACAGAGAGAATCCTCCCCCAAGTCAGCCTGGCTCTGTGGTCCAGCCCTTGTCCCTGCGTGTGCGGCCCCTCCGTGCCCCTCCCTCTGCAGGAGTCAGGTGAGCGAGCTGGGAGGCTGCAGGGAAAGGGCACCTGGGCACAGTATGCAGGCTCCTGCCACACCCGCCATACACTTGTCTTGATGTTGGGCAGTGTGACCAGCCCTATTCCAGGGATGCTGTGAGGAGCAAGGCCCCTGGAGTCCCCACAGGGGGTGGGGTATCACTAGAGTGCCTCTGATCACTCTTCTCCTGCTGCATCAGCCCCACCCCCACCCTCCTGCAGGCTGTGTGCTCCGCCCAGTGCCAGGAGCAAGAGGTGCCTGCACTCAGAGGGGCACCTGGCATGCTCAGGAGCACACTTCGCCTCTGGGTGGCCCCCAAGGAGCACCTAGGGAGAAGGGCCTGCAGGCTCAGGTCCACCCAGTGGGACCTTAGAACAAAGACTGGTGAGCAGCTTCCAGAACACGGGCCCCTGGAGCCCCCAGGGAGAACAGGTCTACCCTGACACGCGGGGCCACTAAACACTGTTCGTTCTGAGAGCTCAGGCGGCGGCACCAAGGAAACACGACATGCACAGACTCTGCAGCATCGCCCCCTCGGTGAAGAACTTCCTGGGGTCAGGTGGCCCTGCACTGGGCCACAAAACCAGGCCGGTTGGCACCAGGTCAGGAGAATTTACTGAGAGCTCTTCAGGAGAAAACCCTGGTGATCACTCCCACCATGGCCTTGAAAACCCTGTGGGCACAGTCCTGCTCTCCACTCACGCAGGCCACCTGAGGTGGGCTCCAGCCTACAACCAACAAAGACGCTTAAAACACAGGAGCTCTGGCAGGTGGGCTAGACTCACTGGGAGGACCAGAGCCAGCTTTGTCCTGTGGGCGTCTGTCCCTCGCCGGGGCTACAGTGTCGCCCTGTGCTTCCCAGGTGCTCACCAAGGACCCTGCTGGTCCAGGGGCTCCAAGCATCCGGGATAACATCAGGTGCCCACCAAGACCTGCTCCTGCCCCTGGGAGCAGAGCTGGGCTTGGAAACAGGCCGGATTTCCACTGGTTGCCCTTCTGACTGTTACTGTGCAGAACAAGCCTCAAACAGAAATCAACAGGGCTCTTCTGAGAATAAGGTTTCACTGCTAAGCCCCTGAGCCCTTGCCTGCTCCCGCCCAAGTCCTTCTCCAAGACCAGGCAGCTACACCTGTTCGTGAAGGGGCCACTCAGACCCACCCAGGCCCGGGACCCTCAGGATTCCTCCATCTACTGCAGGGCTGCTGCCAGGGACCAGGAACCCCCTCCCATTCATGCCCTGAGATGAGCGGTAAAAACTCAAGTCAAACACCGGCTGCCATCGAGTCAATTCTGACTCATAGCAAACTTGTGGAACAGGGAGGTACCGCCCTGTGGGTTTCTGAGACTGGGACTTTTCACAGGAGTAGAAAGCTCTGACTTTCAGGGGCTGGTGGTCTCGAACTGCTGGCCTTGCGATGAGCAGTCGGGTGCATCAGCACTGTCCCCCCTCCCCCCACCACCAAGGCTCTGCACATTAGCACAGAGCAGTTCCCATGAGCTCAGAAATGAAGTTCTGAAGTCTGAACCACGGTCCCGTAGGCTATCCCATCTCAGATGGACACCCACCACCCACCCCTGGGACAGAGCAGAACCGCCAGGTGGCTTACAAACCCGGCAGAGTGGCTGTTGAGTTTGAACCGCTGGCTTGGCAGTAACAGCCCCAAAGCTTCACCTAGCTGCTTCTCCCGCTTTCCTGTGTCCAGGGCTGCAAGCTACGGAGGCATTCTTTCAAATAAAACGCCCCCAGTAGTGCCAGGGGCCTGGGCAGTGACAGAGCCGCGGTGAGTGTGGTCAACTGCAGATCCGCAGTTTCATTCTCACGGGAGAAATCCTGCGCTGCAGAGGTTGCCGAGGTCTAGAGGTACATACTTCCTGACGCCTCACCTGGCCGCACCTGGCCATGGCTGGCCAGGGCTGCTCTCACTCTGGGTCCTAGTGGGGACTTTCCCGCGGTGAGATGGCTCTCTCTAGATTGTCCTGCATTCTGGAGAGAGTAGCACCCCCTTTGCCACCTGCCCCCACGTTAGAAAGCTGTGCAGGGACTTCGTGTAGGACTGATGTCACAGATCCAATTATGTGCCTCTTTTCATCACCTAATCCACTTGGAGAACCAAGTGCCAAGACAAAGGCAGCGTGTTCCTTCTGGCCCCCACATAAAGCAGAGGAAAAATTAAAGAACCACCGAAAAAGAACTCATGTTTGATCTTTTCTTCCAAATGGCTACTTGTAATTAGAGGCTGGGGCACAGGCCTGATGGGCCTCTCACTGAAGTCTAGTTAATCATTAGCTGGGTCCCAACAGCCCCTAGCATGCCACACAGGGGTAGCTCACCTCCCCGGGCGGGGAAGGCCTTAGGATTGTTCCTGGACTCGCTCTAGTGATTTAGCAACTTGGAGAAGCTTGTTCGGCCCAGGAGGAAGGTTCCAGAACCAGCTCCCCTCAGGAGGGCTGCAGCAGACTGGCATGCATCCTTTGGAAGCAGGTGCCCTGGTCCAGCTACGGCCACTCTGAGGTCCCAGGGCCCAACTATGCCCACTCTGAGGTCCCAGGACCCTGACAAGTGCAGGCCCCTGCCTGGAGTCGGGGAGCAGTTCCTTCTTCAAAAAGCCCTGGATCAGTCCCTGGGAGACACAGCCCAGCAAAGCAAGGCAGCCCGTGGTCCCCTGGGCCTCACCTTTTCCACGCCCACTTGGCCAGTCTTAAATTCTCTATTTAAAGTCATCCCCCAGAAGAGTGGCAAGTAGGTGGTCCAGCGACCACCTCCCATCCTACACTTTCCTGAGAGCAGAGCTGACCACAGGCCCTGAAGGGAGGGTCTCAGGCCCAGGAAACTAAGCAGAGTCCTGCTCACCCCAGAGGAACAATGGGAAGGACCCTAGTCCCAGGAGAAAGAGGCTTGTCAAGAGGCAGTGATAGGTCCTGCTACACCTCCAAGTTTGCAGCTCCGGCGACTTCTGGAGGTTGAAGCGCCCCCTCAAACTCATCGTGTACATCTTCCCAGGTACAGGGGTCCCCTGTGGCACCGCGCCCCGCCCCCCTCCGCAGGGAGACTGTGGATCCCGCCAAGGTTAAGAGTTGGGGGTGGGGTGGGCAGAACACCAGGAAGACCCGAAGAGGCGAGAGTCTCTGGACAAGACTCCAGTCCAAAGGCTCAGGGGTACACCTCAGGGACAGGCAGGGGTGATGGGCGCAGAGGGTCCCTGCAAGGGCCCCAGATTCCTGTCCCCAGACCACTCTGCAGAGGCCATGACCTGCAACACACGGGTCCCGCAGCCCCAGGAGCCACCTGAATACACCCTTCTACCCACCACCTCGGCGCTGGTCCCACAGCCCGCGGAGGGGCTCCCCCGGGCGTCCCCCTTACCAACTGCTCCTTGAGCGCAGACAGCGCACCCTCCAGAGGGCTATCCTGGGGGCGGGGGGCGCAGGCGTTGGCGTCGGGCGCGGGGGCCTGCCCGCCCAGGGCCCCCCGCACGCGCGCCTGCTGCCGCTCCCGCAGCCCATGCAACTCCTGCAGCCCTGCCAGCGCCGCCCGCAGCCGCGCCCCGAGACGCCGCCGATCCCAGCCCGCGCCCTGCGCCTGCATGCCAGCGTCTGCCGCCTGAGCCCGCGCCCAGAGCCCGCCTGGCTCAGCGCTCCGCCCCGCGGGCCGCCGGGCCGCCCACGGGGCTGGATGGGGCGGGGCCTCGGGGCAGAGGGTGGACAGAGTACTGGGGCCCCGCCCAGGGAGGAGCCTGCACCAACCCCTGTGCGCAATTCCTGGGTGCCAGAGGCATGGCACGCGGGAGAGAGCCAAGGCTACCTGCCCCCTACAGATGGGTCTCCGGACCCCTGCAGAGCATCCCTCATAATCGGAACCGCTGGATGGCCGCCGAGGGACCTGCACTTCTTACACCTTCCGAGAACCCATGGCCCGCTTTCCCCAGGAGCACCCACCGCTTGGGAACCCCAGGACTTGTTTAAAAGTCTCTTTCTTCCCTTCTGACCCACACATAACATCATCCATCCGTTGGATTCAGCTCAGGGGCTTGTGGGACCCCCATCAGCGACCACCATCAGTTCTCTAATAGGTGTGGGCCCCCCAACCCCCCAGCCCTTACCATCACCAGCCCTCCATCTGCCTCCTCGCCACAGCTGGCCCTCTGACCACCCAAACCCTCTGCTTGGCTGCATTCCCGCTCAGTGATCTCAAACTCACTGCCATTGAGACCGCAGCTCACCACCTGTCCGTGATCCCAGGCTCAGCAGTCTGAGCCACCAGCTGCTCTGCGGGAGGAATAGGGGGCTGTGTGCTCCCTTGTGGTTCCCTGCTCAGACACTCACAGGGGCAGTGTTACCCTGTCCTATGGGGTCGCTGTGAGTCGCATGGACTCGGCAGCAGTGAGTTAATGTGTACTCATAACTCACTGCCATTAGGAGAATTCTGATTCATCTCTCTGTCCCAGCAGAACTGTCCCCGTGGGTTTCTGAGGCTGTAAGCCTTCACTGGAGCAGGCAGCCACATCTTTCTCTTACGGGGCGCCTAGGGGCTGTGGACCTCCACCTGGCATCAGCAAGACCAGGCCTACCTGGCTTCTTGCCCAGGCAACCAGAGGTTGTGTTCTAGCTGTAGATTCCTCAGTTCTGGAAGTTCCATAAACACGGGGTTATAGGGTGCGCTGGTTCCTTGGCTTAGCATGGCGGTTTCAAGGCCCCCTGTGTCCCAGGGGTCAGCAAGTCCTTCTTGGCTCCGCCCACTCCTCCGTGGGAGCCGGGCATTCCCATTGCCTCTGTTTTGGGGCAGATCACTGAGCGATGTCGTCCCACTTCCTCGGATCTTCTGAAGCTTTTTCAATAACTTGTGGCAGTTTTCAGAATATGGGTTTTGCACCTCTCTTTAGATTTATTCTAGAGCATTTTATTGATTTTGATGATGTTTTAAAAGGAATTAAAAAGTTCACTCTCACTTCATTGCAAGTGTACAGATGTAATGTTTTGTGATATTTGGGGGTAAGCCACAACCTTGTGGAACTTGCAAAATAAAGATAATAGGGGTGCTGTGAGCACTTGTTTCGGAGGTTGGTTTTGTGAAAATGCACTTTCTGTTGGGGGAGCGAGAGCAGATGCTGCTGAGAGTGGGGTTGCCGAGCCAGAAAGGGCCCTGCTGGGGTAGTGGTCATGCACTGGGCTGCTGACCGCGTGGTCAGCACCTCCAAACCACCGGCCGCTCTGAGGGAGGAAACTGGACTTCCCAATCTGGTAAACAGAGTCTGAGAAACCCACAGGAGCTTGCTATGAGTCAGCACTGACTGGATGGCAGTGACAGTCAATGCGTAGACATGTTGCTGCAAGCCTCAAGGTCAGGTGCTTTGTCCACCCCACCGGAAAAAGAAGAGGCCATCTATTTCAGTCAAGATCGACACCTCAGAAACTCTCTCTAGGGTCCCCATGAGTAGGGGTGGATTTGATGGCTGTCCCTTGGTGGCGGTATTCTGTATTTGGTGGGGCAGTGGTTACAGCACTCTGCTCTTGGGTTTGAATCCAGGGATTGCTCCCCTGAGAAAGCTGGGGTGATCTGCCTGTGTAAAGATGGCAGTGCCGCTCTGTCCTGTGGGGCCACCGTGAGTCAGCACACTGAATGATCTAAGACCAAGGAAGAGGTGCGTCAGGCTTGTACCCTCTCCTTGTGCTGATTCCATCTGTGTGCTTAGCAAGTCGTCAGAGAAGCTGGACTATATGAAGAAGAGTACGGTATCAAGATCAGAGGAAGGCTTATTAACAACCTGTGCAGTAGGCAGGGGACACAACCTCGCTGCTGAAAGTGAGGAGGAAGGGAGCGTTCCTGATGAGGATCATGGACTGCCGCCTCCTGGATGGCTGACGACGCAAAGCCAAGAAGACCAAATCCTCACAACCGGACCAACAGGGAGCATCGGGACACACGGAGAAAGGGTTGGAGTTACGAAGAACTTTGTCTGTCTTACTTGGATCCACAATCAATGTTCTTGGAAGCTGCAATCAAGAGATAGACGGTGCCTTGTACTGGGTAAAACCTGCTGCACAGGACCTCTTCAAAGTGTTGAAAAGGAAGGATGTTACTCTGAGGACTAAAATGCACCTGACCCAAGCCGTGGTCATTTTCACTGGCCTCACGTGTTTGTGAAAGTTAGACATTGAGTGAGAAGGACTCGGGGGAAATCGGTGCATTGGCACTATGGTGCTGGTGAAGGATATTGAAGTGCCGCAAAAGGAACCAGAAATCAGTCTTAGAGACAAGGATGGTGAGACCTTCTCATGTACTGTGGACACGTCATCAGGAGAGCCCAGTCGCAGGAGAAGGACATCATGCTTGGTCAAGCAGAGGGGCAGCGAGAGAGAGGAAGCACCCATCGAGATGGGTTGACACTGTGGCTGCAACAACGGGCTCTGGCCTAGGGACGACTGTGTGGATGGCGTAGGCCGGCGGGGTTTCGATCCTTCCTACACTGGGTCTCCGGGAGTGGGGACGCCACGACAGCACGGAGCGGCAACTATGAGCCACAACTGACCAGATAGTCATTTTATGTTTGGGTTTTTAATTGTATGTTTAAATTCGGGGGAACTGCCTAACGGTTTCCCAAATCTGTGTACCACCTCCCCCTCCCTGGGGCAGTGTGGAGGTTCCAGGTTCCCGGCACCCTGGCCAGCAGGCGGCTTGAGTAAAGTCCTCCAGGTGCTTAGAAAGAGACTGGTGGCATGGTGGTTACCCATTGGGTTGCTAATGGCAAGATCATCCCCCGCTGCTCCGAGGGAGAAAGAAGAGGTGGCCAACTCCCGTCAAGAGTTACAGTCCTGGCAGCTCACAGAGCAGTTCCGCCCTGTGCTCTAGGGTGGCCGTGCTTGGCGATGGCAGCGAGTGAACAGAAAGGAACCTTTCCCTGTGGATTTGGTTGATTCCCTGGGAGTGGGAACGGCCCGTTGGCTGTGGGGTCTGGGCAGAGACTCATGCTGCCAGACCTGCTGGCAAGCACTGGCCATCTGCTGGTTTCTCTGAGGAAACAGCTGGTCAAGTCCTCTGTCCATGTCTACATCGGGTCATTTGTCCTTTTGTGATGAGGGTGTGGAAGTTCTTCATATGGTCTAGGGCAGCAACCTGTGAGTCACGACCCCTTTGGGGGTCGAGTGACCCTTTCACAGAAGTCGCCTGATTCATAACAGTAGCAAAATGACACTTATGAAGTAGCAACGAAAATAATGTTATGGTTGGGGGGTCACCACCACATGAGGAACTGTATGAAAGGGCCACGGCATTAGGAAGATTGAGAACCCCTGGTCTGGGGCCTGCTCCCTCCTGCGGTGTGATTCACCAATACTGCCTCCCGCTCTTGCTCTTGGTCTCCGCCATGGTACCTTGGAAGCGCGGCAGGTTTTCCTCTCGACAAAGTCCCCTGTCTACTTCCTCTTGTGTGAGTTTTTATTTTGCTGTGTGTGCTTTTGCTGTGACTTCCAAGGGATCTGAGATCACAAAGGTTTTCCCCTGTGTTTGATTCTATGATTTTTAAAATATAGTTCAAATCCTGACCTTGATCCGTTTTCTAAAAATTGTGGGACATATGTTTGCAACACCATGTTTCCCATTTCGGACTTCTTCACCTGTGTGATTTAGGGCCGTGGATCTTTGCCACCATGTGGTGCCAGCCTTGACTTGGTGTGACGTCTTCCCATCATGGCTGTGGGTGCTGTCAGCTGGGGTCCCACTTCATTCCTCCCGACCGGGGCACCCCATCATCACACCACAACTAGTGGGAAAGCCAGCTCATTTCCTACCGAGTGGCCCTGGCACCCTAGTTGAAATCAATCGGCTGCAAATGTGGGGATCACTTCTGAATTTTCAATTCTATTCCTTTGACCTGCTTCCCCTAAGCCACCAACCTTCCATCTCCATCTCTGTCACTTTGCAATACATGTTGAAATCAGAAAGCGCGGGCCCTTCGACTGTCTTCCAGAATCTAGTTAGCCGTTTACACCCTGCAGACACTTTCCCAGCAGCCCGTGACTTTCTGCAAGGAAGCCAGCTGGAACTTGGAGGGCGGCGCTGGATTGCAGATCGAACATTGGATTGGAATCTACACTGAAGGCTGCAATCCAGGAACTTCATCGGCAATGGCTTCAGGTCCTCCTGACCTTCAGCAAGCCAGGTTTTGGCATCTCCGTATTGCAGGTTGTTGATAAGCCTTCCTCCATCCGGATACCACATTCTTCCTCACCTCATCCAGCTTCTGTGAGGCTGGGGTGCACAGAGGCTGAATAAGTGTGGTGAGAGGACACAAGCCTGATGCACACTCTCCCTGGTCTTAAACCACACAGTGCTCCCTCATTCTGTCCCAATGACTGCCTCTGGATCCGGGTACAGGTTCTGCGGGAGCACAGTCAAGTGTTCAGAAATCCCTTTCTTCTCAAGGTTACCCATCGTTTGCTATGATCCACACCAGGGGTCCTCAAACTACAGCCCGGGGGCCACATGTGGCCCGCCAAGGACATTTATCCTGCCTGCTGGGTGTTTTTCCCCCATTTTGATTTTTTACTTCAAATTAAAATATGTGCAGCGTACATAGAAATTTGTTCATAGTTTTAAAAAAATAACTTTAGTCTGGCCCTCCAACAGGTGGGACAGTGAACTGGCCCCCTGATTAAAAAGTTTGAGGACCCCTGATCCACACAGTGAATGCCTTTGCAGAGCCAATAAAACACTAGTGAGCATCTTTCGGTATTCTCTGCTGCCAGCCAAGGTCCATCTGCCATTTGTTCCACATCCTCTTTTGAATCAGGCCTGAATGTCTGGCCTCTCCCTGCCAGCGCACTGCCACACTGTTGGTAGATGATCCTCAACAGGAGTTTACTTGGCTTGTGATATGACTGATTTTGTTCTCTAATTTCCACATTATGTTGGGTCTCTTTTCTTAATGATCCATAATCTCACTTACTGCTTCTTTGTGCCTTGTAAAATAAGTGTTTGCTCCCTTGCACATATGAAGATATGTTCCAACCCTGTCCTCTAGAAACTCGGTCATCTGGCCTTTCTCATGCCGACCTACCGTCCACCTAGAATTGTGTTTGTGTTGCGTGATGTGTGGGGTCCAGATTGACTGCTTCTCCAAACACATTTGCAATGCAACATTCATTGAAAGATGGTCCTTCAGCCGGTCCACCTTTGTGATAAATAAAATGTCTGTAGGTTCCAATATTGGGATCTTTCTGGGCTGCTTTTTAAAAATCATTTTATCAGGGCTCATACAGCTCTAATCACACTATATCCACCCATCCACTGTGTCCATGTCGACATCTGAAAGGACATTTTACGTGGGCAGAGGCTGCAGTCTCTCTTCTCCATTACTCCCATGCACACCCCTCTCTTTGTTCCTTTTTATGACACTTTCATTGGGGGCTCTTACATCTCGTATCATAATCCATGCACTCATCCAGTGTGTCAAGCACATTTGCACATATGTCGCCATCATCATTTTCAAAGCATTCTCTTCCCACTTGAGGCCCTGATATCAGTTCCACATCAGTTCCCCTCCCTCCCTCCCAAACTCTTGATAAGTTATAGATTATTATTTTCATATCTTATATAATCCTCCCTCACCCACTTTTCTGTTGTTCGTTCCCCTGGAAGGGGTGTATAGATTGATCCTTGTGATGGATTCCCCCTTTCTCCCCCCCACCCTCCCCTAATCCTCCTGGTAGCTCTACTCTCCTTGTTGGCCCTGAGGGTTTATCTATCCTGGATTCCCTGTGTTGCAGGCTCTTCTCTGTAGCAGTGTGCATGCTCTGGTCTAATCAGATTTGTAAGGTAGAACTGAGGCCATGATAGTGGGGGTAAGGAAGCACCAAAGAGCTAGAGGGAAGTTGTGTGTTTCATCGGTGCTATACTGCACCCTGACTGGCTCATCTCTTCCCTTGACCCCTCTGTGAGGGGATGTCCAGTTGTTTACAGATGGACATTGGGTCTCTATTCCATGCCCCTCCCCACTCACATTGGGTGTGATTCTGGACTGCTTTTACTGCATGCTGAGTGTGATTCAATCCTATGCAGTAAAGCAAGTTCTCCCAGGGAATCCCACTAAATGAAATGTGTGTGTATTTGAGGCATGGGAGTCTGTCTGCACTCAACCCTTGACCTTGGCAGTTAGGAGGAGAGGGGCCAGGTGCCTGCCTGCCTCGCTGGGGTTTCGCGTCCCCGGTTGTGTGCCGGAGCAATTGAAGACAGACCGAGAAATGCGCTCTGCCCGGGTTTGAGCATCTGAGCAAGGCCTCGGTGAAGAGTAGCGGCTTAATTATTTGATTCACGTGAGTGACACATTAATTAAATTGTAGCAAATATCCACTGGCTTCTATCCATGTTAATCTAACCTATTAAATTAATAATTGGGCTACGGCCTACAGTTCACGGGGATTATGCAATTAGGCGCCGCCCGCACTCATCCGTCAGCAGGCAGTCTTTGCTTTGTCTGTGAAACAAGCTCATCCAGCAAATGGGCCCTCGGGACCCACCGCCTGGCAGCTTTGGAGCCGGAGGCCGGGTGCCTGAGCCTGGGGCAGGGGTGAGGAGGCCCCTGTGAGCTGGCCCCTTTGCCCACTGGTTCCCGCACACACTGGGTCCCACTGGCTTCAGGGCCGTGCTGGGCGAAGACGCAACTGCTGCCCCAGAGTCAGGAGAGGATGACTGGGAACCAGTTCAGAGGAGCAGGGAGCCCGTCTTTCTTCCCAGGAGCAGCTGGTGGTTTGGAAGAGCCGACCTTGGGGTGAGCAGCAGCCCAACACGTAACCCTCTGCACCACCAGCCTGCGCTCCTTTAAACCAGGCTGCATTGGAGGTGTGTCAGAGGCATGGCATTTCATTTGATTACATGAACGGAAGGATCATTGATTCCATCCAAGCCACACGGGAATCAGTGATTCCTTGCAAGTGTCCAGTGTTTCTTACTGCGGACTGGATGCCTTGTGGCCATGTGAGGATGGGCCCTGGGGCACGATGGCTAAGCCCTCACCTTCCGCCAATAAGGACCCCACCCAGCTCTCCACTCTGAGACTCCCAAGTTTCCCTGGCCTACTGTCCCGTCTCCTCTCCCACCCCCTCTCTTCTTTCTTCAGGCTTCCACTGCTGCTATTTTATCCATGCCCCCAACTGCACCTGAGGCTACTGCCATCCCCCATTGTTCCTGCATCCCCGGGGGTGGGAGCAGTCTGTCCACTCTGAGAGGCACTGACTGACAGTCTCGGGAACCCTGGGGGCAGGTCCACTCTGTCCTGCAGGGGGGACTCAATGGCAGTGGGTTTAGGATTTGGGTTTTGAGTTTCATGTCAACTGAAGTGCAGTACTGTCCTTCTGAGCAGCTGCAGGAGGACAAAGCCCCTGCACTTGAAGCTCCACTGACCTTCAAAGAAACCGCTGCCTGGAGCAGGGGTCTCGGAGCACGGGCCTGAAGCCTCTGTGAGCTCACGGGAGGGAAGAGCCGATGAAGAGCCTGCTTTGTACTTGGCCTGAAGCCACTCCTGTGTCCTTGTACCTGGGACGGGTCTCTCCTGAAAACACGTCCAAGTACATGAGACAAAGGCTCGCCGTCCTGACGTCTGAGGACCTTCTGGCTGCACTTCTTCCAAAGCAACTTCGATGGTCCTCCTGGGAGTCCACGGGGCTTTCGATGGTCTTTCCAGCGCCAGCACTAAAACGTGGTCTCTGAATGCCTGCGACACGTTCGTCTGCAGTAAGTGCCCCCCCACATAACCCACAGGGCTGATTGGCTGCAAGGGGGTTGAGGAGTCCGACAGGGCAGGCTGTCACGGATGAAGGAACCACAGCTGCGGTCTGGAAACTGGTGGGCGAAAACCACAGAATTGTCCTCAGCGCACATGGTTCGGTGTTTCCAGTTTTAAAAGAACATAGTTTTATTTTAAAAACCCAAGAACACTCCTCTTCGTATGCTGTATGAAGGCTTGCAGGGCCGAGGGACTCGCCGTTCATGCCCCTGTGTGCCGTCTCGATCAGGGCACCCTTCCAATGAAATGCCACCTGCTCACTCCCTCCCGCGGTCTTTGTCTCCATTTCTCGTTGTGAGCAGTGCCTCCCACCTCGGCACTTTCCCCCATTTCTCCTAACCCCTCTGAAGTTTGCCCTCAGGTGAGTGCCTCCCCTTGCTTCTGCAGTGTGTTCCTTGTGAGTGCCGCTGTCCCCTACAGCCTGTCTAGGAGCCCTGGTGGCATAGTGGTTCCACGTGGGGCTGCCATCCCTTGGTTGCTAGTTCAAAACTGCCAGCAGGTTCGAGGGTGGAAGACCCAGCATTCCACTCCCGCAACAGAGTCACCGTCTCAGAAACCCACAGGGGTCCCCATGAGTCAGCGTGGACTTGACGGCGGTGAGTTTTTTGAGGTTTTTATAGACCTGTCTATTACTGGACTGAAAATGGAGAAGCCAGGGTGAGTTCGTTTCCAGACATGAAGGACACTAAGGGCCACAGCCCCAGATGTGCCATCAGCCCCCATCTGACAGCGAGCCTGGTCTCTTGTGTGATGCCGCCGAGCTTTGTCCCACATTTTCCTCCTGCCTCCCAGGAGCTCCCAGTGTGGCCCTTCCAGGGCATCTGAGAGAGGTAAGGGGCACCAACCAGTTCTGTTCTCCGAGTCCTGCAGCTTGAAATTCATGTGCTCCATTCGTCCGTTGAACTAATTACTTTCTGACATCTCAGCTAGCTCTCAGCTCAACAGATGCTGAATGAAGACCAGCTAGCTCACAGCCCTGATCTTCTTGTCAGTCTTTCAAGCAAGATCGAAGCTGATGAAGGTGATTTTCTGGAACAACTTGTAGCCTGCGATGCGTCTTGGATTTACCAATGCCACACTAAGAGCAAGGTCCAGTCAGAACAGGAGCTTTCTGGTGGGTCTGCTGGGCCAACTGAGTCCAAGGCAGAGAAGCTAGCTCAGAAGGTGAGGGTGCTTGCTTTCTGGGATGGCCACGGGTCATCTTGAGGGTTTTCCTGGAGAGCAGAGACAATGGGAACCCGAAGAGGCGGGCAGCAAAGCTGAGCCGAAGGGGTTCTTTCCCATCACAGCCATGGCCTGGCTCGGTCTTGGAGGACAGCAAGCCCGGCCCTAGGAGAGTTTTGTTGGGAAGCCTTGCCCTATCCATCCTACAACCCTGATCTTACCCCTCCAGAGATCCTGTTGGAACTCCAAACCCAAAGAGCATTTAAGAGGAAATTAAGTGGAGACCCTGGAGGAGGTCCAATCTCCTGTTTGGATGTGGTGTACATCTAAGGATGCAGGATGACCTGGGGAGGAGCTGGAAAGGGGGCACCCCTTCTGAAGTGGGCAGTCCCGCACGGGGGAGGTGTTCAGAAGCAGCAGCGCTCGCCCGCGGTTTTCATGTGTCCGTGACTCACCCTCTCACCGCACGCGTTTCTAATTGCACATCATGGTACCCTCAGACCGTACTTGACCATGGACTGACTGTAACAGGAATGTCTCTGTGGCAGTTACGTAAATTCCCTTGATAAAGGAGTGTAGGGGTGGAGTCTAGCCTGTCGGCAGGGTCACAGCCTGATGATGCCGCCTTTGGGCATGGCCTTCTCATCAGCAATTTGGGAACTTCCTCTCCCTCTTCTCCGTCTTCCTGTTGACAATCATGCGGAGGCTTATTGAGACCTTTGAGGGTCCTGGAGACACTTCCACTGCCAGTGGATCTACAGGACTTTGCACCCGCCGGTCTGGGATCCTCTTGCATTTTGCATCATTGCGTGTGCTGCATGAGTCTGAAGAGGAGTTTATGGATTAATTGTGGACTTATAGGCTAATATTGGACTTTTGGACTTGAATGGACTGGGCTGGAATGTTTTCATAATATACAACTATTCTTTAATAGAAAGCGCTTTCTTATACACATATGAGGGTCCCTGTTTCTCTAGTCAACCCAGCCTCACACAGTGTCCTGTAACACAACATCTGGTTTTCTGAATGTCATGGTGTCATGTACCTCCTATGATATAGGCATTGCTATGCTGTATCCTTCTCAGACACTGGATCTGGGGTATGAAATGCCCCACCCCCACCCCCACCACAACATGGGCAGGCCCAGGGGAAGGTCATAAGCTACTGATGATGGGCTGACCAGGGGCTCTGGTGCCACCGTAGGTAAAGTGTTGCCCGCTAAGGGACAGAGGCCGGTTTGAAGGCAGCGGCCACCAGGAGGGGGAAATGCAGGAGGGCGCATTTCTGCAGGATTCCCAGCCTTGGAAACCCAGTGGGGCGGGACGCCTCTGTCCCAGGAGGTGCCCGCTGAGCTGCCATCTGCTGCTGGAACTGGGTGTATTGAAGGTGTGTCCCCTTTTCCACTCACACGCGCTGAGGTGTGATCTGACTTGTAACATCTGTTACTTTTTGCTGTGAATGAAAAAGATGTCATCTTTTATAGCTTCTGAGTTTTGTGGTTTTCTGAAGAAAATCCCCTGTTGAAGACTGTAACATGATCCTTCTTTATTTAAAGGGTCAAAGAGCAAGGACGATGTCACTTTGCAGACTAATGTGCACATAACCCAAGCCATGGCTTTCACATGGAAGCTGGACAGTGAATGGAGGAGACCGCAGGAGAGCCGCTGCCTGGAGCGATGGTGTGTGTAAAGGCTATCGAAAGCCCGTGGGTACCAGAGGAGCGAGCAAAGCTGCTTGGAAGAAATAAAGCTGGAACTCTCCGTAGAGGCAAAGGTGCCCAGACTTTGTCTCACATGCATGGGGCGTGTCATCAAGAAAGACCAGCCCCTCACATCACGGTGGGTAAAGTAGAGGGGACAGTGAAAGAGACAAACACCCTCAGGAGATGGCTCCACGCCGTGGCTGTGTAAGAACAATTGTGAGGACAGCGAGGGACCAGTTCCTGTTTCCTCTGTGGTGCCCGCTGAGTGCCAGACCCAACTTCATGGCACCTAGACCACACTCACCGTAACAAAGAAACCATCCCCGCCCATCCCAACCGCCCTGCCCCCGCCCCCAGCCAGACCCAACTCCATGGCACCTAGACCACACTCACCGTAACAAAGAAACCATCCCCGTCCCTCCTACTCCCCACCGCCCCCCCCACACACAGAAGACTACATGGTGGCTCTTCTGGCGGTTCACCTCGTGTTGAAGTCGTGGGAGGTCTTGGTCCCAACCTCTAATCTCCGCAGGACAGTGTCTGAAAGTGATCCAGCTTTGTTTACCTTCTCCCAGGAGCTAGCTCATTATCTCAGCTAATGTTGATTTATTACTCTGTTTTTACTGATTATAAATGCCACCTTAAAGTAACTTCTTAAATAAGGAAGGCCTTTCCCCCGGAAATGTGTGAGAGACGGCAGGTCAAGGTTAAGGGTGATGTGTGCGACAGCTACTCACGCTCCACACAGCTGCCCTCTCTCAATAGCACGGTCGCCAGGCCGTGTGCAGCACGCCAGCTCTGAGGTTGTCCTGCATCGCACATCGTACAGCCTCACCTGCCGGCATGCTTCCTGTGGTCGTTATAGGATCGCTTGTCACTTTGAGAAGAGTGAGAGTGAAGGGGTGGAGTCTAGCCTGCCAATCTGGTCATAGCCAATGTGTGGGCATGGCCTTCTCCTGAGGATTCTGGGAACTCTGGTATTTCCCCTTGGAAGCGGGAGACTCTCTCTCTCTCTCTCTCTCTCTCTCTCTCTCTCTCTCTCTCTCTCTCTCTCTCTGCTCACTCCCTGGGAGACATTGCAGCTACACATGGAACTACTGTGGTGCCCTGAGTTGGGGGATCCACGTGGAGACCCCTGCCAGCACTGAGATGCTCACAGTGCCACTGGATCCACAAGACTTCCCACCCTGTGATCCTCCTGGATCTGGCAGCATTGCATTTATGAGAGTCTGAAGAGAACTTTATGGATTGGTATCCGACATATGGACTAATATCGGACTCGTGGACTTGATCTGGACTGGGCTGGGAGGTTTTCTCAGTATTCAGTTGTTCTTGTATATAGAGCTCTTTCTTATACACACGAGTGTCTATGAATTTGTTTCTCTAGTCCACCCAGACTCACACACTTACCTCCCTCACCTGCTGGGACCCTCACCTGCCAGTCTCAGGAGTGGGAACATAGGGTGAAACCCTCTGAGCAGCTTCAGTGCCAGACTTCCACCTCATCCTGGGTCACAAAGGGTGTGTCTTCTGAGGCTCCCGGCAGACACACTGCCAGGGGTCACTGCTCCTGACTGGCCGCAGGTGTGCGGAAGGAGCATGTGCCTGTCTCCTGCAGGTGAGGTGGCTACCAGAACAGCCAGGCTTCCTTCTGGACCCCTTGGGGGTACTTCCTGCAGGTCCTGTTCCTGTGGGAAGCCAGCAGCCTAGGGCTCTGTCCACGGAGGAGTCTCAAGGGCTCTAGGCCCTCAGTGACCAACAGAAGCCACTGGACAGTGGTCAGCAGAGGACCTGGTGGGGAAGAGATCACACTGAGGCAGGTCTGTTTTTCATGGTGGAAACTGGATGCTTGGAAAGAATCCTGGGCAATGTGAACCGTTAACAGGCTAGAGGGTGGGCCAAAGGACTGGAGGTCCAAACTCCCCCAAGGACTGACCGGAACAGCCAGTCCCGGGAGATTCCCTGGAGCACAGTTCTGCTCGGCACATCAGGGGTTGACCTTATTTGGAGTCGGCAGATGTAGATGTTTGGAAAGATGCTTTTTGGGGTCAGGAAAACAAAAACTAAAACGAGTAGCCTTGCCCTGTCAGAGAAAGGACCCAGGTGTTTTCCTCTGTACATACCTGCTCCAGTCTCAGAAACCCGCTGGGGCAGCTCTGCTGTGAGTTGGCTCAGCCTGATGGCCGTGAGTGTTCTTTCAGGGTTTGACTGTCCACCTTAGTGGACAGCCCTTCTTCCGGACACGAGTCTCTTTCTCTGACCCCAGCCCTCGACTCTATCTGTGGTTGTCGCTCTACAGCAATCCCCCGGGTGCACACGGTGTAGGCTGCAAAGAACGGAGGCATTTTAATCTTTGAGAAACAGGGAGCGCTGGGGTAGAGTCTATAATTGGCAAGGATCTTTGCCAAACAATTTGGCATGGGCTTAAATCAAATGACTGTTTAGCTGTTGGCAGGTACGTGGTGCGGTGCCTTACCGAACTTCAGATCATGTAATTAAAGAACCAGTTAAAACCAACTCCCTCAGCTCCCAGACAAAGGGACTGAAGGATATTTGGTTCAAGGGGCCCAAGGGTGGCAGTTGGTCAGGTGCTGGGCTGCTAACCACAAGGTCAGCAGTTCACACCAGCAGCCGCTCTGAGAGGGAGAGATGAGGCGACACATGGGAGAGTTCTACTGCATCCTCCAGGGTCTTTGTGAGTTGGTATCAACTCGGAGATTGTGGAGTACCACCCTCCTCAGGCAAGCATCCCAACCAGGAACTGGGAAACGGGGTCCTTGGGATTGTTGAAGGTGAAGTTCCCAGGAGGGAGGCGCCCGTGCTCCACGCTGTTGCCAAATGCCCGGTGGCCGAACTGGGCTTGGCCTTCAGCTCTTGCGAAGGCCCGTGGGGTGGTGAGGAGGTGACTTGCTGAGATATCAAGAGCTCTGGCCCCTGGACACACTGGCCATGCTGAGACATGGAGCAGCGGGGCGCACAGAGCAGGCACTGGTTAGGAGGGGCAGAAAGGGTGTTGAGGAGGAGAATCAGTGCATTGGCCAGCACCTGGTGGAACTTAGTGCCCCACAGTATAGAACACAAGGAGGGCTTCCTGGGAGGGACAAGTGTGGATAAACTCTCACCACCGGGCAGGCGTTGGGTGGATGTCACCATTGACTGCTCCTCAGTCCCACTGCTCACAACCCAAGGCCATCAAGTCTGTTCTGACTCATTACGACCCTGCATGGGGTTGTTGAGGCTCTATGTCATCACCGGAGCAGGCAGCCTCATTTTGCTCCCCCAGAATTAGCTGGTGGGCTTGACCCTCTGACCTTGCAGTCTAATATATAATACACATTGCTGTTGAGGTTGAGAAGTGTCTGTAAGTAAATTCTGACCCCATAGCAAAAAAATAAAAAGAAACGAAAAAGATTAGATTATTATAGGGACTTCCAAGGGGTTCAGCTCAAACAAGTCACTGCCATTGAGTCTATTCAAACTCAGAGCTTCGTGGATTTCTGAGGCTGTCACGCTTGTCAGGATCAGACAGCCTCATCGTCCTTCCCCAGAAAGGCTGGAGTGTTAGAACTGTGGACCTTGTGGTTATCAGCCCAATCCTACATAACCAACCAGGGTCCCCGGAGGGGCATTCCCAGTTCAGTTCAAGGCTGAGAGGTTGAAGGTTATGGTAACTAGCTTGGGGGGTGGGGGAGGAATCCTCAGGGATCATCTTGACAGGTCTTCCACAGGACTCACGGTGATCATGCGACTTCTTATAAGGTGTGAAGGTCATTTCAAACGGCACCAGTGAGAAGGTTGGGCTGTTGGGAGCCCTGCTCCATCGCACCTGCTCATTCTTCATGGGTGGCAAAGGAAGTCCTAGAGGGACTTCATGGGAAACCTCCCCCAACCTCGGGCCACCCTTATCATCAGCTTCAGATGTACCCTATCCCCCAAACTCAGAGACCATCGAAAAGAAACAGGGCCTCTGTCCCCAGAGGATGCCCTGCTCCCTGTTTGGACTAGATATAGATCAGAGAGCACAGAGTTCTTCAGGGAAGAGTCAAGCCCCACCCAACCACTGCTGTCGCCTCAATTCCAGCACACAGCCACCCTGCAGGGCAGAGGGGAAGAGCCCCTCTCCTCACTGGGCTGTAAACCATTCCAGCAGACCGCCTCATCTCACAGCAGGGGAGCGCCAGGGAGAGTGGAAGAGCCACACAACACTGAACTCACGGTGCCAACAAGCTTTCTGAGGACAAAGGTCAGAGTCAGAAACACCACCTTCAGACGTATGTGGACCTAGATGGAGACACAGTCGCTTCACTCTTTTTTTATTTTTTTGTATTTTCGTTTTATACGGTTTCTATGATTTTGTAGTAATGCTTATTGACTTGCCCTCATCATAAACCTAAATCATCCTTCAGTTACTTTGCAGACAGCCCGGAGCCAGCAGGCACAAACAACATGCCGAAAATCTCCCATTCATCTTCCAAGGACAAGGGGAGTTAGTGAGAGAGCATCCTTTCCAAGAACAGCCACAATTCCCCCTCCCAGACAGAGCGCCCGATTCTGCAAGTCTGGCCCAGATTCCTCTCATGTGTTAGCTCTCCAAGCACGCCCCCCCCCCCCTTTGATCAAGCCTCAACCAAGGGGCACTAATCACCCACCACAGAGTCACTCTTCTTGTGTGAAAGCTTTTACCTGCCTTTTAATAAGGGCTTGTCTCTTCACTCTGCACTGGTCATGTGGAGATCTGATGAGCAAGTTCTTTCCCTGGGGTTTCCTACTCCAAGTCTTGGCTCATTCATTATAGCACGCTGCTTCTCCTCAAGTTGTCCTGAGAACGTTTCTATCCAGTGACTTTACTGTGTTAGTCTGGGTTGACCAGAGAAGCAAATCCAGGAGCACTCATGTGTGTATAAAGAGCAATTGTATATTGAGAAAGCATCCCAGCCCAGTCCAGATCAAGTCCCTAAGTCGGATATTAGCCCATATGCCCAATACCAGTCTACAAATTCCTCTGCAGATTCACACAACACATGTGGTGATGCCGAGTGCAGGGAGATCACAGGCCAGAGGATGGAACCTTTTGTGGATCCAGTGGCAGAGGAAGCCTCTCAGCACTGACGTGGGTCTCCACATGGCTCCTCCAGCTCCAGGGCTCTGACTACCATCAGCATGGCTCCATGTGGCTTATCCACAGGAATGTGTAGCAGGGAGAGGGTGTGTCTCCCGCCTCACAGGAGGAAAACAGGAGTTCCCAGAATCCTCAGGAGAAGGCCCTGTTCTCACAGAGGCCTCATTGGCTGTGACCAGACTGACAGGCGAGAGTCCACCCACTCACTCAAGTTGACGGGAGATTGTGTAACTGCCACATTGACTGTACCATTTCTCCTCCACTTCACCTAGTGCATGTTCAGGAGCAAGTTTCAGAGTCTCTTCTGACGTCTGCTCCCGTCTTTTCTAATGATGTTCTATTTCCTTCATGCACGAGGCTCTCAGTGTCATGTCAGCACTTCTCCCCTCTCTGGTCCTTGTTGGTCAGTGTGCTGATGCTCTTCTGGGTATATGAAGGGTGGCATTGGGCTCTTGTGGACTTGCCTTCATTCTCCTCAGCTTCAGCCTGAGCTTGAATACGGTCCATTGATAGGGCTGTTCCACAGTCGGCCTCTGGCCCTGTTTGGCTGATTTTGAGCTTCTCCACCATCTCCTCCCGCAAACGCGGTTGGATTCCTTTGTGTTCCATCTGGTGAGTTCCAGGAGTGTAGCCGCAGTTTAAGTTGTTGAAAAAAGGTGTTTCGATGAAGAAATCATTGGTCTTGCAAAGTTCTAGCACGTGATCTCCATCTTCATCTTCATCACCGAGGTCAGCGTGGTTTTAGACGACCAGCCCTTCCTCGTTGTTTCCAGCCTGCACATGCCAAATAGCCACGCGTCGTCTTCCACGCATCTTGGATCCATTTCAGGTAGAAGGAGTAGAATTCCTGAATTTATCAGCCTTTATAAATGGTTGGTGCATAAATTTGAATAATAATTGCCCTAGTTGGCCATCCTAGTGGGCCTGTGGAGACGATCTTTTCACAGATAACATTGTGCTTCAAGATGAGGTTTGACATGTTCCTTTTGACACTGAATGCAGCATCACTCCTTTAAAATCTGCCATTCCTGGTATATACGAAGCTATATAGTTGTCTGCTACAAAATGGCCATGATTCATCCATTCCAGCACACCAGTGCCTAGAATATTGACCTTTTTGTGTTCTGCTTCATTTGGTAGGAAATCCGAGTGAAGAACAAGGCTCCAGGAGTTGACAGAATATTGACTGAAATGTTTCAACAAGCTGATTCAGTAGTGAAACCACTCATTCACCCCTGTCTAGGAATTTGGAAGACAGCTACCTAGCCAACTGACTGAAAGAGATCCAGATTTATACCCATGCCAAAGAAAGATGACCAAATAGAATGCAGAAATTATAGAAAAAACATCGTTAATATCACACGCCAGTAAACTTTTTCTGAAGATCATCCAACAATGGTGGCAGCATGCATCAACAAGGAGCTGCCGGTGGCTCAGCTGATTCAGATGAAGACATGGAACAAGGGCTATCACTGCTGATGTCAGGTGGCTCGGCTCAAAGTAGAAACTACCAGAAAGATGTTTAGTTGTGTTTCATTGTCTATGTCAACTCATTGGACTGTGTGGATCATAACAAACTATGGATAAAACTGAGCAGAATGGGAATTCCAAAACATGCCACCCTGCACATGAGGAACCTGTACATGGGCCAAGAAGCAGTTATTAGACCAGGGACTAGTGGATGGCTGAAAATCAGAGCATGAGTGTATCGGGTTGTACCCGCTTATTGTGCTTATTCAGTCTGTGTGCTGAGCAAATCATCAGAGAATCTGGACTGTATGAAGAAGAATGCAGCATCGGGATTGGAGGAAGGCTTATTAACAACCTGTGATATGCAGATGATCTACCTTGCTTGCTGAAAGTGAGGAGGACTTGAAGCACGTGCTGATGAAGATCAAGGATTGGAGCCTGCAGTGTGGACTGCAACTCAGCGTAATGCAGACCCAAATCCTCACAAGCAGACTGGTAGGTCACATCATGGCAAATGAGAAAGATTGAAGTTGTCAAGGATTTTTGCGTTGCGTGGCTCCACAATCAGTGGTCATGAAAGAAGCAGTCATAAAAAAAAAAAAGAAGCAGTCATGAGATCAAACGATGTATTGCCTCAGAGAAATTCGCTGCACAAGACCTATTTAAAATATCAATGAGCAAGGTTGTCACTTTGAGGGCTAAGGTGCATCTGGCTCAATATTTCAACAGCCTCACCTGTGTTTGAAACGTGGACACTAAATATGGAAGACTGAAAACCAATCAAGAGATTTGAGTGAAAGAACCTCGGACTGCCTAAAGCATAAACAGATATGTCTTGGAAGATATATACCTGGAATTCTCCTTGGATATGGGGACTTCATCTTATGTACTTTGGACATGTTATCAGAAGAAACAGGCGCCTGACAACAGGCATCATGCCTGGCAAAGTAGAGGGACAGTGGCAAAAGCAGAAATCCCTCCCCAAGGTGGATTGACACATTGGCTGCAACAATGAACTCAAACATGACAAGGATAGTCTGGGCGGGGCAGGACGGGTGGTTCCCGCTGCCGTGCATCAGGTCACTTTGAGTCAGAAGTAGCTCGGTGGGTCATAGCTAGTTGGTGTAAAGGAAAGGCAGAGGTTTGATTTGTGTCAGTCAGTGTTCTGTCGCAGTCTCTAACGGGAACCCAGAAAAAAATCTCTCGAATCCACTCTAGCAGTTAGTTACCTTAACAAGGTGGACCTTGGTTCCAAACCCAGGGAGGTATGGACAGGACTAAACCCCACTCTAATAGTTGGGGTACAAAGTATTCAGAGCACTCCTCAATGCTGATTCACATTCCTTTGAAACATGGCGCCCAAGGCTGGGCCAATAATCCAGAGTCTCACGGGCAGGGCTCGTTTGAAGGCGAGGTTGGGATCTGCGATGTGCCCATTTGAGTCTGCAGTTTACTCTGCACAGGGACAACTAACAGGTCTGAATTCCCATCTCCAGCTAGGTGATGATGATGACAAATCCAGCACTAAGACAGTTGGCTAGAGCTGGTCACTGGGTGGACCAGCTTCCCAAAGGCATTCTCTGCGCGTGCTTCGGAAGAGCTACTACTGAGAGCAGCATGAAGCCGACACACGTTTCTGTTAGGAGCAAATGACGGGGCATGAAGTCCGCAGTAAGAAAGCACAGCTGGTCATCTCAGAACAACCATGTTATAGGCAAGCAGGAGCCCACAGGAAGCCTGGCTCTGAGACCCCAGGTCAGCTGTCAACTGCAGATGCGTGTGTTTGAGGGGCGTTCTTGGCTCCAGACTTGGCTGAAGGGCTAAGCTGTAAAGCTCGAGATAAAAGGGGCAGCTGAGAGCAGGACGAGGCATGTGCGGTCTCCAGGGCATGAACGTGTTTCTCTCGAGCTGGGGAAGCATCAACGCCAGCTTCAAAGGTACCCGCTGCTGTGTTGTTGGTTGCCATCAGTTCAGTCACAGTTCACCGCCACCGTAAGTGCACCGGGTTGAAGTACTGCCTGTGCCAACCTCGTGGCTGTTCTTGCCTTTGAGCCTACGCCTGCAGCCCCTGTGTCCATCGATCTTGGGGAGCGTCTTCCTCCTTTACACTGCCCCTCCACGTTAGCCAGCAGGATGCCCTTCTGCAGGCGCTGGTCTCCTCCCGCACATGTGAGATGAAGACTCGCCACCCTTGCCTCTACGGAACATTCTGGCTGTACTTCTTCCAAGACAGAGGTTTGTTCTGTTGGCCATCCATGGTACCTTCAGGGTTCACTAGGAAGTGATTGAAAGTGACCAGGGTTTGGGCCAGGTGCATGGCAGTCCTCAAAGTAAACTCCTCTCCTTGCAACACTTTAAAGAGGCCTTGTGCAGCAGACAAAATGCAATGTGCTGTTGGATCTCTGGACGGCTGCTTCCACGAACATTGACTGTAGATCCGAGCAAGACCAAATCCTGGACCCCGATTCCCCATTGATGATGATGTTTTCTGTTGGTCCAGTGGTGAAGAGTCGGGTCTTTTTGACAATGGTCTGCAATCACACTGCAGGCTGCAATCCTCGACTTTCATCAGCAAGGGCTTCCATCCTCCTCACTTTACTGTGTGCCAGCACTTAACTGCGCATGGATCCAGAGGCAGTTGTGTAACCAGAACAAAGGCATCTGCATGGTTTAGCGGGGGCCTCAAACCCTTTAAACGGGGCCAGCTCACTGTCCCTCAGACCCGTTGGAGGGCCGGACTATAGTTTGAAAAAAGCTATGAACAAATTCCTATGCACACTGAAAACAAAATGGGCAAAACCACCACCTGCCGGGTGGGATAAATGTCCTCAGCGGGCCGTAGTTTGAGACCCCTGGTTCACAGTCAGGAAAGGCATGCACCAGGGTTATACCCTCGCCTCTTACTTATTCCACGTGCATGCTGAGCAAAGCATCAAAGAAGCTGGATGACAGGAATCAGAATGTGGCACCAGGACCGGAGGAAGGCTTATTCACAACCTGAGACATGCAAATGAGACAGCCACGATTGCTGAAACTATGTTCCTATTTTCACACACAAAAGGAAGTGACTTTGACTTTGAGCACTAAGGTGTGCCTGACTCAAGCCACAGCGTTTTCAATCACCGCACGTGCCTGGGGGAGTTGCATGTTGACTTAGGAAGACAGGAGATGGATCGATGGGTTTGAAGGGCGGTGATGGCGAAGCGTGACGACAGTGCAGCCAGAATCCTCCCGAGAGGCAAGCTCGTCTCAGACCGCAGACATGTTGTCAGAAGGTCCCTGGAGGAGGACCTCATCCTTCATAAAGGCCAAGGCTGACGTCCATTTCCAGGGACAGGTCCCTCCTGATAACCTGTCCAAAGCATGTGAGACGGAGCCTCGCCACTCTTACATCTAAGGAGCACGCTGGCCGCTGCTCTTCTGGAACAGACCTGGTCGTGCTCCGGGCCTTGCATCCTGTGCTCCGCATTCTTCACCAACATCCTCATCATCCCAAGGCACCGAACCTTCTGCTTTCTTCCTTACTCCTGCTCCGGGCTGCACATGCCCGTGCGCCCGGGGAGAATGCCAGGGCCTGGCTCGGGCCCACCTGTGTCTAAAGGGCCATCCTCTCTTGGAGTGCTTCAGAGAGGCCTTGTGCTGCAGCTCAACCCAGCACCGTATCTTGTTTGATTTCCTGGCAGTTGCTTCCGTGGGTGCCGACTGTGATCGGAATAAAATGCGAACTCTCTGGCAATGTCTTGAGGTTGCTCATTGGTACAGTTGGACGCATCTGCTTCAGAGGTCCTCTAGAATCTAAACAAAAAAAGCAAAAATCAGAGGTTCAATAACCACGGGCTGCCTGGCCCCACCCTGTGCTTTCTAACCAGCTGGTGTACATGCAGAAGGCGGAGGACAGAAAGGAAGATGGGACAATGGATGCATCGGAACCATGATGGGCCTTGGTGAGGATTATTGATTACATCATGACTGTCGGAGGAACATACATGAGTCTTAGAAGAAACACAAACTCACACCTCAGAAGCAAGGGTGGTGGAATGTTGGCACACTCACATGGGATTTGTGACCAGGAAAGGCCGGTCACTAGAGAAGGACACCCTGTTTGGTAAAGTAGAGGACCGTACAGATGGGGAACCCCCTCAGGGAGATGGACTGACGCAGTGACCATGATGATGACACGGTCTGGCTGTCTTTTGTGTCCTGTTACACGTGATATCAAGGAGCTTTGGTGGCCTAGTGGGTTATGAGTTGAGTGCTAAACTCCAGGTCAGTAGTTCAAACCCAACAGCCACACCAAGGGAGAAAGAGAAGGCTTTCTGCTCCGGTACACATTAACAACCCCAGGAACCCACAGGGGCAGTTCTTGCTAGGCCCCACAGGGCGAGTGGGAGTTGGAATCTACTTGATGGCGTAGGCTGACGTGTTCTAGAACCACCATTGGAGCCTGTACGCTGACACCCATCTCTCACGACATCCAGGGACCTCTGGAGTGCATGATGTCCTCCTGGAGAACTGGATGGGAGCCGGAGGTCTTGGGGTGTCGTGAGGGTTACAACTACTCTCCCACTGGGTGTCACCTGCCCCAGGGACCTCCTGTCCAAGTCTCCTCACCTAAGACAGGAAGAATGTGTGATGCCGTGCCGGCTTCCTACTGGGAGGCCCTTCACCCGCCCAGTCCGATTTCTCCCTGTCCTCTTCAGTGGCCACTGGCTGCCCGGACAGCAAACGGCATGAACTTCAACACCTTCCTTTTTCTCTCCGTGCTTCCACTGTTTGGCGCCAGAAGTGCCTGCGCTACATTCCCCTTGGAAAGACTGAGCAAGCTGCAGCGGGCAGGGTGGTGCTGGGGTCTGCAGGGACACTGTCTGTCTGTTGGTCGACGGTGTGCAAGCAGTGATGCTCAAACCATGGGCAATCGCAGTCTGCCGATGTTCCTGGGGGACGGTGAGGCTGCTGGGAAGGGCTGCCCTGCCTTGCTCTTCCTCTGCAGGAGCTTAGGGAGCCTGCAACAGTGTTTGGGTGCTTCTAGAAGGAAGAAACACTGTGGCTTGCTGCATCAGCTTCCTCCAGAGCCCTGGTCTGCGGCACTCCCCGGGCCAGTGACTAATGGAGCAGCTGGCTCCAGGTGGAAAAGTGTGGGGGTCAGTTTCTTCACACCTGAGTGATGCCTCTCCCCTGCTGCTCAGGTTGAACAAGCTGGCACCTGTGGCCGCCTGCTCAGAGCACACACGCCCCTCTGAGCAGCAGGCTGGGCCTGGCATGGCCCCAGGAGAAGTTGTCTTTGTTGGAAATTCTGATGTCTTCCAAGAGAAGCGTTTCCTGGGGCCCGCCCCAGGAAGGTGGGCACGGGGACAGGCTGACGGCTAGCTTTGCTTTGTTGCCGGCTGATCTCATAGCTTCCGTTTGACCCCGATGAGGTGGGGTGGGGGCGGGGTGCTGGCACGCCAGCCCCACTGCTGGGTGGAACAATGAATTGATTCTTCACCATCCTGGGGGACGGACGCACTGACTGGTGTTTCGGTGACTCAAAGGATCTTGCTCCTCCGACAGCAGGAATCTGCCTTCCAGGCAGAACTGGCTTGAGTTGTCGGAATCACAGAGGCTGAGCAGAGGTGTGATTTCCAGGAGAAATACATGTTTTCTCCGTTCTGCAAGAACCAAGCCCAGAGAGGGGGTGCCCAGCCCTGGAGGCAGATGGGTGGCTGCTCTGGGAGAGCAAGGTGGGGATGCGGAGACAGGGCGTTAGCCGGGCACCATCCAGCTCAGCCCCTCATCCTCCTGCCGGACTGGGGGACAGGCCTTGGCAACCCCAGGTGGCAGTGTTCCTGGACCAGGGCAGGAGCAGGGGAACGTGCCGCCACAGACGCAGGAGGATGCCAACCTGGAGAGCAGCAGTGAGGATGCCCCGCCCACTCCCACCAGCCAGCCACACCTGCCTTCCATTGCCCAGCTGCTTCTGGAAGTTCCACATTCGATAAACTGACACCAGGGAATGACTGTGTGTGTGTGTGTGTGTGTGTGTGTGTGTGTGTGTGTGTGTGTGTGTGTGTAGGTGGGAGGCAGGAGTCTGCATGCGGAAGGGCGCTGGCCCTTGGTAGGAGGTCTATGGATGCTGTCATTTATCCCCAGGCTGTTCCAGCTCAGGATGACCGCCACACCTGCAGCAGGAAGGGATGCTACCAGGCCTGCATCACCGCCCTTCACCAGTGAGCTCAGAGCCCACCGCTGTGTGACTCCTCCAACTAAGGTGGTTCACTCCCGGCAGTGCACCAGCCAGCGCTCCCTGGTGCCCCGGCAGATAGGCTCTGGCTGGCTTCCAGAAGGAGAGCCCCAGGCCTTTCTTCCTGGCCTCTCTTAGTCTGGAAGCTCCTCTGAACCCCGTCCCGCATGGATGGCCCTGCTGGTGTGTACAACACTAGCAGCACGCAAGCCACCAAAGACCCACACGGAAGAGTGACGGACGTGATGGAGGGGTGGTGGCAGTGATGTCAGTGCGGGGTTTCAACCACCAGAAACTCCGCAGGAGAAAGATGGGGCTCTCTGGAGATCCCCGGGGGCAGTCCTACCCTGTTCTGTGGGGTCTCTGTGAATGGGCTCTTTGGCTTTGTCAGAGGAGCGTAATAGATGTGCAGCTCTGTGCGATTTTAACTACCCCTCCCCTCCCGACTCCACACATACACAACCCTGCAACCCAGGAGCCTCCAAACCCCTCCGTGGTGCCCAACCCCCTTACACTTGTTTGATACCATCGTTTACTATTTTTAAAATAATAGTTTTATTGACAAATCTTACACAATCCCATACACCCTTCTCAGCAGTTCTGTTGTTCAACGCCATTGAGTGGAGTTAGGCAGCGACCCGTGCCCGCCCTCCATACCCTACCTCTCTCTTCCCCTCCCCTCCAGGAAACATTACTCCTGCGACTGTTTCTGAAGGGCTTTCTATCTTGGCTTTCATGTACTGAGCAATCTTGAATGCACAAATGAACCGATGCCAGTCTAACATACTTGAGGGGGTAAACAAATAACAGCCTTAGCGTGAGGAGAGCCGATGTGAAAGGACGAGCCCTAGTTCTGTGGTCATCCGTGCCGCATGGCACCCTTTCCAGGGGGCCCTTTTGAGAGGGGCTGTTCAACTGCCTTGCATGTGAGTTTGGGATCCCTATTGCATCCCTGCCCCCAGTTTTTAAACCAGTGGGTCCCTGGGTTGTGTAGAGACTGGGCACCCCTTGATCTGGTGGGGGACCCCCCGGACCCTCAAGATAAAAGTTTGGCAAAAGTTCCCAGGGCCTGAGCTCTGAGCACCCTCAGCAGCAGCTCTGCTCTGCACCCCAGGGTGACCGTGGGTGGGAACAGACCCAGGGGTCTCCCTGTCCCATCACCACCTTAGAAGAAGAGCTCGTGGGGTTGTAGTATTGATGGGAACCCCCAGTGCTTCTTTGGGTTATTCTGAAGACTGAGTTGTGCCTGACCCGAGCCATGGGATTTTCCAATGCCTCCCACGCATGTGGGGCTGGACCCTGGGTGAGGAAGACTGAAGAGGAATTGACGGTTGGAATCGTGGTGCTGGAGAAGAGTATTGATGGTACCACAGACTGCTACGAGCACAAACCAGTCTGTCTTGAAGAAGCACCGCCAGAGAGCTCCTTAGAGGCGAGGACGGCGAGAGCTGGCCTTCCGTACTCTGGACATGTCAGGAGAGACCAGTTGCCGGAGAAGGCCATCCTGTGGGGTGGCGTGGAGGGGTGGCGAACAAGAAGCTCCTTACGAGATGGACGGGCACAGCGGCTGAGGCACGGGGCCCAACCCGAGAACTCTGGTGAGGACCGCGCAGACAGGGCGGTTTCCCACTGTTGGACATCGGGCCACTGTGAGTCCGAACTGGCTGGACAGCACCCAGTAGCACCCACCAGTGATTCTGTCATGCTGCCCTTGGCGCCAGGAGCCATTGCCTGGTGCCAGGAGCCATTGCCAGGAGCCATTGCCTGTGTAAGGTTGGGGCACAGGCCAGTCCCCTCGCCTCCCCCATCCTGAGCTCTCTGGCCCCAGTCTGGCTGTGTGCCTGCTGTGGCCCCCATTGACCTCAGGCACAGACACGGCCCTGCAGTTGCTCAGCATGCCCAGCGGTGCGTTCCTCGTGGAAGCTTCTGACAGATGTCTGGATCCCGTGGTGAGCCCACTCGGTGGGTGATGCGAACCCTGGTGTTGTGTGTTATTTGGGGACCATCACCTTGTGTAAGAGCGTTCCAGGAAAAGCATGCTCTCTGGTGTGTGTCCAGCAGAACCTGGGAGCTTGCCGCTCACTGATGGGTCTCAGGCTTCCCTGGGGCACCAAGAGGAAGGCTACAGTCCAGCCGCTGGACCCAGGTGGGGCACAGGGAGACATCCAAATCCCTGGGCAAGAGAGGCAGGGAGGGGCTTCCCTCACCTTAGGGCTGCAATGGGTGCTTTCTCCAGACTGCTTACAATTGAATCCACAATGTTTCTCAGGAACCAGCCTGGACCTGAACTGGAAGGGGTGGCCACGCTGGCTGGGTTTGCGTCCCCCTCTGACACGCCCTCGCTGTGAGTGCTGGGCCCCGAGGCCCCGGTTTTTGTATCTGTGAACCGGACACGCAAGTGTTAGTTATGAGTTATGAGTGAACCCGCAGTGAGCACTCGCTACTTGCCCTTGTGGAGCCCTGGTGGTTGGTGGGTGCGGGAGGCACCAAGCTGCTGACCTCAGAGTCACATACTCTGGGAATGGCCCCGACCGGGCCCTGCCCTGGGGAAGGATGCCACGCTTGGTCTAGTGAAGGGTGATCCAGAGCCGCTAGAGGGTGCCCACCTGGGCCTCCCAACTTCTCGGAAAGGTCTTGGGGAAAGGGGGAGAAAAACGTGGAATGAAACTCAGAAGTATAAAAAATAAGCTCAAAAATCATAAAACAGAGCAGGCTGATGGGCCTGAGAGAGATCTCACGTAGCTGGGGCGGGGAGCCCCAAGACTGTGGCCCTGAGTCACCCTTCAGTCCCAGCATGAGCTCACCCCGGGCTCAATTTCCCCCCAAATATAGGCAGCTCTCAGGGGGGTGGTGGTGGGGAGGATGATGACACAGAGAGGAACAGACTGCTTGGGACAGAGATTCTCAGCCTGTGGGTCATGACCCCTTGGGGACTGAACGACCCTTTCACAGGGATCACCAGATTCACCACAGTAGCACAATGACAGTGACGCAGTAGCAACGACAATCATGTTATGGTTGGGGGGCGGTTACCATGGGCCATGGCATTAGGAAGGTTGAGAACCACTGGCTTGGGAGAACCAGTCAGTTCCACGGACAGCATTGGCACTGGGACAGAAATCGGAGGGCTCTGCAGGGAGGGGGTGGAAACAAGAAGCCCAGGGAAGAAGGGGATATGGGCTGACACTGCAGTCAGTGAGGTGAAGCCAAATGTGCAGGAACTGCCGCAGGGAAGACGTGACCTCGGGAACCTGCACCAGCTCACGTGCAAGTCACCGAGGCCCGAGAGAAACAGGGACCCCTGGCAGGGTGCTCGATGAGCGATGGCAGCAGTGGGTCCCAACCTCACGGCTGTGAGGTCGAGCCGGGCTCGGGTCACTGAGAGCCGGAGTTGCGGGATGGCATTTAAGAGCCACCATCTTCGTCAGGCAGAGCAGGTGAAACGTGCACCGTAACCGTATCCCCCGGGGGGGTTGGATCTAGGCTGTAGATTCCCCAACTTACTGTGCTCCTGGCAACTTGAAATGTTTGTACAGTATCATCCAGGGTGAAATGGAGTGCCTGCTTCTGCAGCCCCCTTAGTGGCTTCAGCATACGCTGCCCCCTCCTCCACCCCCACCCCTCCCCGATGTTTGGAAAACACCTGGATTCCAGGTGGTTAGAGGACAATAGTAGCAATCTTGACTGCCATGCTGGGTCCGTGCCCAGCACTGAAGGAGTGACGTGGGGCTGTGGGTGACTCGTGGGCCCCAAACCACAAAGCCGGCAGTTCAAAACCACCAGCCGCTCCTCAGGATGCAAAGGGGGCTTTCTGCTCCCGTAGACAGTCACAGCGACCCACAGGGACAGTTCTTCCCGAGCCCGGAGTCGGGATGGTCTCGGCGAGAGTGATGGTGGGTTTGGATCACTGTGTTTTGAGGAGACCGGCTGTTCATGACTCTGTGGGTCGTCTGAGCCCACACAGCAGCTCCACAGAAGAAAGGCCTGGGGATCCAGCCCATAGACAAAGCCATGGCCATCAGGTACCCCCACAGGACCCAGCAGAGCAACTCCCTGCGGCCCCCACGCCTCCTGCAGGACGACTGGTGGGTGGAAGCTACTGGGTTTAATCTGTGGGTCCTTCTGTTTGCATTCCAGTTCAGAGCCCCCGTGTCACCAGGCAACCCCCAGAGATGGGAGCCCTGTGCCTCAGGACTCTTCTCTGTCAACTGGGTTGATGCAGACGATGGCAGCTTCCAGTCTGAGTGAGGAATTCGGGACCCTTGATGAGAATACAAGGACCCCCTCTGAACCAGGGCCGGCTAGAATGCACTGCCCACGTGGGTTGTGGGCTCCCAGGCCGTCAAACTGTAGGCGTCTGAGCCTCATTGTTCTCCAGTGGAACGTCTGCTGGTTTCCCACCGCTCACCTGGTGCTTAACAACCAGATGCATAGCATAACCCACTGCTCCACCAGGGCTCCTGTAGCCCCCAACCCCCCCCCCCCCACTGCCACGGAGCCCCGTCTGACTCACAGCGACGGCACAGGAGAGCACAGGACGGAAGTGCCACTGGGGGTTGCCCGGACTGCCACTCTGTACCCGCCGCTTCCTGTAGGCCTGTGTTCTCCCACAGCAAGACCTACTCTGAACACCTCCTGCACCTTGACGGGCCTGCCCCGCTGCCTGCCGCAGGCTTTCCACTGGGGCCCCTAAACACAGGCACACCACCTTTCCCCCGCTCCCCTTCTCTTCTTAAGGTTGCTTTTCAACCCTGTGGACCTGAAAAGCCATCAGCTTGAGTCTGTACAAACACAGGTGGCCAGGGAGTCTGCTGACCCAGCAGGACAGAGCTCGGGGGCCCAGAGAGGGACGGGGAGGGCAGGGAAGGGCCAGGCCAGGGCTCCGAGCCTGTTCCCCACTCCAAACATCTGGCTGGTAAGTAGGCCTTTCATGAGACCTGCAAACTGACAATGTGGCTAATCGATTAATCTGTCCTGTGACAAATTATTAATCTCTCATCATTTGGGAGGTGAGGTGCCTAACTGTGATATTTTCAATGGCCTCGTGTGCCTGTGAATGCTGGACACTGAATGGGGAAGACCGAAGAAGAGCCAACAGCAGACAGATGGACTTCCTACTCCCTTCAACAGCCACAGTCTCAGAGACTTGCAGGGGCGGTCCCACCCGGTCCTGTACAGTCACTAGGAGTCCCCATCAACTCCACGGCAGTGCATGCATTCTTTGTTGTGGTTTGCAGAGGAATCGCTGCCTCTGCATTGTGTTCCTGGTGAAGAATCCTGAAAGTACCATGAACCATCGCAAGAACAAACAAGTCTGTCCTGGAAGAAGTACAGCCAGAGTGCTCCTTGGAGGTAAAGATGGCGAGATTGTGGGCTCCCCAGGGGCAGCTGGGCTCCCAAACCAGCCAGCGTGCCCCCAGACCCAGTTGGACAAACTCCCAGGCTCAGCTCAGACTTAGGTGGGGCTGTGACTTTTCCTGCATTCCTCCAGATGAAGAGAACCCGCCTGGTTCGGAGAGCCCCTGCCAGTCCTGGTGGAAGTGCTTACCTGTTGGGCGCTCACTGCAGGGCCAGCAGTTCAAAGCCAGCAGCAGCTTCAGGAGAGAGAGATGAGGCTTTCTACTCCCATTAAGTGTTACAGCCTCAGACACCCACAGGGGTAGCCTGCCCCATCCTTCAGGGTCACTGTGGGTCGGCATTGACTCAGTGGCAGAGTCTGGTTTGGGGTGTCCAGGTAGTTCGTTGGTGTCATGTGCCCCCTGCTGGTCATGCTTCAGATTGCAGGCAGCTGCCCCTGACCTTGAGCCTCCAAAACAAACTGAGCCCTGGAGATCTAAAGAGGTACCTGTTGGACTGTGAACCTGAAGGGTGAGCAGTTGGAACCCCCAGCTGCTCCTCTGGAGAAAGATGAGGTGGGGTGCCCCCACAGAGACTTACCACCCACAGGAGCGGTTCAGCTTTGCCCTAAAGGCTAGCTATCCCACAACTGTCTGGAGGGCTCTTTATTACAAAGCACCAAAGAGGACCTGCTTTCCAGAAACTGGAGGGGAGGACCCCAAAGTTCCCAGAAAGTTTATAAGCCCATGTTTCTAGCCAGGCATCATTCTGCCCCTCCCTGGGAAGGCCTTTTCATCCTCAATAAGACACATGAGGAGGCCCCGCCTTCCCCCATAACACCCCTTCCTCCTCTCTTCCCTGACTCCTGGCCCTCCACCTTTGGGTTTCCTCCCCCCACCCCCGCCCCCCACGACCTGCTTCATCCTCACCTTTGACCTTGGTGCTGCCCTTCCCATGACAGCCCTCTTCTCTTGGACAAGTTCCTTGAACGCTCCGCTGAGAGAGGGAGAAGGTCCCAATGAAGAAGATGAGTCATCCAGGTGTGCACAATGCATTTAAAAACATCCACGACTTTGCTCTGACTCTGGGGAGGACGTCAGGGCTAACTCTGTGCCTGCCCCGCTGCCCGGAACGGATGCCCATGCATCCGCCCAGCCTCTCAGGTCACTCGTCCAGCACACAGCACCTGACTCCCAGTGACCCTAGGGGACAGATTGGAACCAGCCATCATGTTCTCCGGACCGTGAGCCTGCTGGAGCTGATGGTCAGAGTGTCCTCCTGAATTGCTGCTCCTTTTCCTTGAAGGCCTCCTTGGTTCACCGACCCTCTGTTTCCCAAGCAGGAGGCTTCCAGAGCCAACCCCTTGGAGAGCAGATCCCTGTTCCGTGCTGTCTCCATCACCCAAGCTTCTCAATTGGGGTGCATGCTGGAAGCACCCCAGGAACCTGGTTCCACCCAGAGGAGCTCATCCCATCACAGGGGCTGCCTGGCCCCCCGGGCTCTGAAAGCTGCCCAGAACATCCTGAGCACGCAGCCTGGGCCAGTGGCCCCACCCACACTCCACGTCCTCTCTCTGGACTCCATGGCTCCTCCCGAGGTCAACAAACTGGGCCCTGGACACCATCCCCACGTGGCACACGGAGTAGCAGAGGAAGGCGCTTGGCCCAGCGTCCTCCTTGGTTCTGGCCCTGTCTGTTCTGGCCGTAGCTTGATGAGCTTGTTTGCTTGGCACCAGGTGTGTGATATCAGCAAGCGAAAAGAAGAACCTGGGGAGGTGGAGACATCTCGTCCACGTCAAAGGTGCCAGCCGCCAGCACTGGGCAAAGCAAACGTCTTCCCCTGTGGATGAGCCTCTGTCTAGCTGAAGCCTGGTCTCACTCCCACTGCACCTCACACCCTGTTCCCACGGGTCTGACTCTTATTTTCATTTCTCATCCTCAAAACTGTTCGCCGGCATGCTGTGGATCTCGGTATATTTAACTACGCTTGTACTATTATTACTGTTTGCTGCCAAGTGCTAACAGATGCTATGTCCCTTTGAGGTCTAAGATGTGCCACAGTCACGGCTATCACCTTGCCGCGGAGCTGTGCACGCTGGACCCTGAGGAAGGCGGAGCTGCTGCAACTGAACTGTGGTGCCGGCGGGGGTGACTGGCCGGCTCCCGGAGGCCAGAGGAGCAATTATCTGCCCTGGGAGAAATACCACCTGAACCAGAATGCTCCTTAGCAGCTAGGACAGCCGGACTCGGACTCACGTACTTTGGATGTGTTTGCAGGAGAGACCAGACACTGGAGGAGGGAAGGGCATCGTGCTTGGTGAAGTGGAGGGGCAGCAGAAAATAGGGAGGGCCTCGGGACGATGGCCGGACACAGTGGCTGCAGCAGTGGGCGGAGCCAACTCGTCCAGCCCTGACCACCGTCCGCACAACTGCAACAAGCGTCCGCACCAGGCCAGGGTGCAGGGGCTGAGCCTCAGGGGGGCCGAGGGGAGGCTCTGGGCAACAAGCTGTTGGCAGTGGTGAGCAGCTCTGGTTCAGCTTTCTGTGTGATCCTGCTCCTGGTCTTTCCATGGCAGGAACGGCATCTGTCATCCTAATGTCCCCGCCATCACCTGCTCTCTGCAATTCAAAGGGGAGTGGGGGGATGCTGATTCAAGGCTGTCCCGTCCATGCATGAAGCATCTCCCTCCTGTAGGCAGAACACATGGTCCAGTGGGCAAGGGTGTCCAGAGGGACAGTCTGCTCAAATCCGTTGCACCTTAGGATCTGGAGGGGAAGCTGAGGGGGAGACAGACCAGAGCCCCCCCAGACAGGAGGACAGGAAGGGAGGCCTGTCCCAGTAGAAGCCCTCAGGAAGGATGTCTCATAAGCAGGCAGGATGTCTGGTTAAAGGGCAGACAGCACCGTTCCAGGGACAACTCCCATTGGGCAAGGGAGGGGCCATCGCTATGGAGTGGATGAAGCAGGACAGCTCCTTGGGGGCAGGTCTATGGGCATCCAGAAGCCAGGGCCACCTGTCTCCCGAGGGGGCCTGTGGGAGGTTGAACTGTCAACCTTTCAGCGAGTCAAGTCCACCACCACGGCAGCCAGGGATGCTGGACATGTGGAATGTCTGGTGTACAGGGGGATGTTTCTTCCTGGATGATGGTCCTCAGGCCAGCATCAGGCAGCGACATACAGGACTTCACATCTGGCTTCACAAAGGTGAGGGCTGTAATACCAACCAGTTGTGCCAGGGGTGGGTGGGAAGTGAGGACCAGGTGGTGGGCCAGGGTGCCCTCTTAGACCATGGACAGGATTCGGTCTGCCATGCATCTTTCTGGCCCCAGGACCCTACACTACACGTGGTCCATGTGTGGAGCTGGTCCCTGGAGATGGGGTTCAAATGCCCAAGACATGTTATCAGAAAGGTCTGCAGGACACCCACAAAACTCTGACTTGATGGCCTCAGGGAACAGGGCTTGAGTCCAGCTGGCCGGCACAGCATGGAGGGAGCTGTTTTTAGCACAGCTGGGAGTGCTGGGAGCACGGTGGGTGAGGCATTGGTGGGTGAGGCATGTTAATGTGGGTAGACCAGAGAAACAAATCTAGGGAGAAGCCCATGTGTAGAAGAAAGAGCTTATATAAGAGCAACTGAATATTGAGAAAACAGCCCAGCCCAGTCCAGATCAAGTCCATGAGTCTGATATTAGCCCACATGTCTGATACCAATCTATAAATTCCTCTTCCAACTCACGAAACACAGGCAATGACGCCTAATACAAGAAGGTCACAGGCCAGTGGGTGGAAAGTCGTGTGGATCCAGTGGCTCTAGAGGCATCTCAGCACAGCGTGGGTCTCCACATGGGTCCTCTAGCTCCAGGGCTCTCCTATAGCTCCATGTGGCCTGTCAGCGAGCATGCCTTGCAGCCAGTGGGTGAGTGTCCTGCCTCCAGTGAGCTATTTATCTCCTCAGCACCATCAGTGAGGTCATCAAGCTGCCACCTGTTGACAGGCTAGACTCCACCCCGCCACTCTTAAGTCTCAAATTGACAACAGATGGTGTAACTACCACAGACTGCTAACCCAGAGGTTAGCAGGTCGAAGCCACTAGCTACTCCACCACCTCAGAAACCCCAGGGCGGTTCTCCCCTCTGCTACAGAGCTGATCAGAGTTGGTACGGTGAGATGGCAGTGAGGTGGGTTTGGGTGGCATTTACATCATCTCCTGACAACGTGAGCAAAGGGTGGAGTCTAGCCCGTCAATCAGGTCATAGCCAATCACACCTCCGTTTGGGCATGGCCTTCTCCTGGAATTCTGTGAACTCCTGACTTCCTCCCTGGAGGAGGCAGAATACACTCTCTCTCTGCCTTCCCTTTCCTGCTGTTGAGACTCTCAGAGAGCTGGGGGAGACACATGGAGACCCCTGCCAGCGCTGAGATGCTTCCACTGCCACTGGATCCACAAGACCTTCTACCCACCGGCCTGTGACCTTCCTGAATTCAGCATCATTGCATGCGCTGTGCAAATCTGAAGGGGAATTAAGGACAAGTATCAAATATTTGGGCTGATATCGCACTTATGGACTTGATCTGGACTGGGATTTTTTCTAAATATACAATTGCTCTTTTATATAAAGCTCTTTCTTATACACATATGAGTGTCTATGAATTTGTTTCTCTAGTCAACCCAGACTAACACAGTTTGATTTAACACAAAGGCAGCCTGCTGGTGCAGTGGGTTAGCATGGGGCTGTTCATGTCAAGGTCGGTGTTTCAAACCAACCCTTGTGCTGGAGAGAGACGAGGCTGAAGAGAGACGAGGCTGCCTGCTCCCAGCAGGGTGCACAGTTACAGACTCCCCAGGGCAGTCCTTCTCTGTCCTGAAGCTGGAATCGACTGGACGGCTGTGGGTCAGGTTTTGGTTTGATGCAATATAAAAGCATCCCAGTGGGATACTGCAGGAGGTGCTCAGCTGTAAGCACAAGGTCAGTGGTTCAAACCTACCAGCTGCTCCGCTGGAGAAAGATGGGAATGAAAGCAGTCTGTACCCACAGAGATCGACAGCCTCAGGGACCGCGGAGGCAGTCCTGGTCTGTCCTGTAGGGTCGCTCTGGGTCCAAGTCACTGCACTGATTTCAATTTTATACGATGAATGCTTTTTCATCGAAATTGAAAGAATCAGCATATGAGCATGTGTTTAATCCTTGTGATTGCATAATGTTATTGGTAATGTGAACTTGGACTTCAATAAGATGCATCCTGAAACTCTGTTCTGTATTTGTTAGATGTGCACGTCTGGCCCAAGGTCACTGGTGGCAGCCAAATTCACCAAGTGGGCTCTGGTGGCAAAGCAGGCTAGGCATTGGCCTGTTAACCACAGGGCAGCAGTTTGAAACCAGCAGAGGTTCCGCAGGAGAAAGAGGGGCTTTTTCCTCCCATAAAGAGGGACAGTGCCGGAACCCACAGGGGCAGCACTGTGCCGTGCTGGAGGGTCACTCTTGGTCGGCATAGACCCCGTGCGGGCAGTCTGAAGTTGAGGCACCTGTAGTACATGATGCTTATGGGGGTGTGGGGTGCAGGGAGGGGCTGAGATACCCAGTCCACCTCAAACACAGCTCCAGGCCGAGAATTAACATAACAAACATCCTATTACTCCTGGGGCAGCAGTGGGTGAGAAGTCATATTTCTGCATCACTGCTGCTGGACACCAGGGGGCGGCTGAGCCCACTCTTTGGAAGGCAGAAACCTGCAGGTGGGCAGTGGATGGAGTATAAGGTCGTCCCTTGCAGGGTTCCTGGTTCCACCAGGCTGGGCACCTTGCCTTTGTCAGAGGTGGGTCAAGTGGGTGCCAGAGATGGGGAGAGGACAGGTCTCCAGTAGGGGACCAGGGTGTGTGTGTGTGTGTGTGTGTGTGTGTGTGTGTGTGTGTGTGTGTGTGTGTGTAGTGAGGAGGGGTTTCTGAGACAACCAGCATGCTGTCACTGCTGGTGGGGAACTCTGGAAGCTGCCAGGCATCTGGTCCTGTGAATCCGGTCGAAGCATGATATGTACACACACACATACACACCTCCCTGGTATTCAGAGAGGAAAAGGCAGACTTGGCTGATGGAGAGAGCACAGAGGGAGTCCTGGTCAGCCAGGTAGGTCCCTGCACCTGGGGACAGATCCTGGGTGGGGTTTGGGGGACGAGGCCTGTCCCTGTTGTCCCTAACACTCCCCCACCCCCACCCCCACCCCATTGTTTCCTGGCTGTGTTGGTTGTCACAGCACCTCCCCACCCACCCCCACCATAGAGTCCCTGTGGCTCCCAGGGACCCTGTAGGCATAGGAGGGCTGCCCACAGGGCCCCAAGGCTGAAAGCCTCTGTGGACACACGGCCTCCACTTTCTCCCAGGGACCACCTGGGAGACTCGAACCACTGGCCTACTGGTTACCAATGCTATGTCACTGTGGCTCATTGATATAGGCCTTAAGCTGAACACCAAAACCTAACCCACCTCAGTCTGCCAGCTCTGATTCACAGTGACCCCAGAGAAAGACCATTAGAACTGGCCCTGCCACCCCAACCCCCATGCCCCAGGCTGTCCAGAGGCAGACTTGCTTCTGCCAGGTCTCTGAGAGAGGTTTCCTGATGGATGGTTAAGAGATACCTCCAGGAGAGGCCTGGTGATGGAGGGGTTATGACTTTGGTTGTGGTCTGCAAGGTCAGCAGTTTGAAACCACCTGCCTCTCTGAGGGAGAAGGAGGGACGGAGTCTCAGGGTCAGCTCGGCCCTGTCCTATCGGGTCTCCACGGCAGTCCGTTTGCACACTGCGAACTCTAGAAATGAGGCAGTGCAGTGTGAGGAGGGGTAGCCTTCCTTAGCACTGGCTGGCTGGTGGGCACAGAGGTGAGACAGGAAACCAGCACCTGGCCTTGCCCCTCAACTCCAAGGGGGGCTCAGGAACCAAGGAAGGGCAGCCAGGCCCGGACCGCTCAGAGGGACGGCACACCAGGCCACCTGTGGGGTAGCTCTGCTGGCTTTGTCCCCACGCCTTCTGCCCAGGTTGACTGTGGACACTTGTCCCAGCACAGCCACATGCATGGAGCCCAGAGCTGCCTGCTCAAGGCCTGCTGGTTGATCAGATGCAGTTTCATGTGTGTGTTACTGACACAGAAAATGAAAACAGGCATGGGAGGAGACACCGTGCAGCAGTCAGTGTGGGCTGGTGGTGGCCAGTATGTGCGGTGGACGTGGCGGAGTGCCCCACAGAGGGCTGTGTGAATGTCCCTTCAGAATGTTCTGTCTCATGTGTGATGGAGGGGGGCAGGGGAGCACCTCACCGTCCCCCTGGGATCTGAGCTCAGTGAGCTCAGACATCAGGGGATGAAGACCCCAGTGGCCAGGCTGTCAGCCCTCGCAGCTGAAGATCAGGGGTCTGTGGGGACCCCTTCACCCACTCCTGCTCCCCTACGTGGGCAGTGGCACGGAGCAGGGTGGCCATTTGCTGGGACAGCCCAGCAGAGGGATGCAAAGAGGAAGTCCCTGAGGTCTGTGGGGCTGCCCTTCTATCTCTGCTGCATGGCCGCCGTCTGTGTCTCCAGCACCTGGACCCATGCCCGCCAAGTCCAGTCCAGCTCAGCGGTCCCCTGTGCCAGGTAGAACCGACACCCACCGGCCTTTCAGGGACTGAGCTAATGAGGCTTTTCTCTGGAGGCAGCCGTGGGCGGGTTGGCACCCCCAGCACTTTCTGAATAACCCCTTGTCCTCCCTGACCCCCTTAGGCTCACGACTGAGCCCAGTCCTGGGTTCTGGCTCCCCAGACACTAGCCTGGTGCCCGCCCGGTGCCCCATCTCCTCCTACAGAGGCCTGGGAGGCAGGGAACAAAGCCCTGGCACTCGCTGTGTTGGTTTAGGGGGACAGCCGGCATCTGCCCTTCCAAGCTATCACGCTGCTGGTCCCGAGCAATGGTTTCCGGAGCTAGGTGACACTTCCCGGGAGCTGTTTATGGCTTTGCAGGTGCCTGAGGCAGAGATAAGGCGGGCAGGGCCGGCAGTTATTGATAAGGAGCCCCCAGAGCCCGCAGGCAGCGTGCAGGTGAGGCTCCCTCCGCCAGCCGGAGCTGGAGCCTGCTGTGCGTGGACGGAGGGGAGGAGAAAGAGGTGATTGTACAGAGCACACATCGGCAGCTGCGCCACATCAATCGCAGAACACCTGTGTTTACTCAGCTCCTCACGAGCTCACGGCCCCCACAAGCCGGCCTGTACACCCAGAGGGGCTGGGGGCCCCAGGTCACCCTCTTCCTCGGAGCCTGGCAGCGAGAAAGAAGAGGTTCTTTGTTGGGTGTTTGTTTTTCTGAAACCGATCTTGACTGGGGAGAGTGGATGCAGGTAACTGGCCTGCGGGGACAGGCCCCAACTGGGCTCTGGGCTGGGCCAGGCACTCAGGTGAAGATGGGCCGGGGCGGGGTGGGGTGGGGGCTTTGTTGGAGTGGCACTCGCTCACTCGCTTGCTCTCAGGGGGATCTGACCCCACCAGCACCCGAGCAAGCGCCAGCTGCCTCTGCCTCTCTTCCTTATTACACATTTGTAGTTGGAAGGGGCACCCAGCTGCAGACGCACTCGCTCCCCGTGCATCTTGGTGGCTCGGTGACGGTGCTCCACACGTGGGACCCTTCCTCAGCCCTTTGTGATCATCTGAAACACACTGTCCCCTCTGCTGCTCCTCCTACGACTGTGTTTTCCATGGTCACGTCCATCTCACAGAGAGATTCTTACCACGAGGGCAGCTCAACGCAGAGGCCCTTTGATAATGGAAACCAGGTGGAGAGGTCGGAAGAACACCGAGGAGAGGGTCTCTTTAACGATGCCCCCCACGAAATCCACACGGTCCACACCCCTCCTTCCCTTTGACACCCATCTAGATCTGATGGAGATGCTCAGCAGCGGTGGGAGGGGACCAGCCAGCTCCTGTCCTCTTCCCTTTGGCAGGAATATGACACAAGCAGAATGGCCACAGCCTCGCGGGGCTGAGACTGGGCTGGTGACCCACCAGGAAGCACCTGGAGCAGCCATGTGTCTCCCCACACCCCCATGTTCACCCAGCACCTGCTGCTGGCACGTCCCTCGGGCCGTGGTCACAGCCTGTGCCCCGAGGGCCCACAAGCCCACAGTGCTGAGCTCCCCCACAGGAGAAGTCCTCTCTGTACTCCCATGGGACGTGCGCAGGGACGGAGGGGCAGGCCTGCGAGTAAAACAAGGCAGCGCTGTGGGGTTCCTGTCTGCCGAGCAGATCATCGAGAAGTTGGCTTATATGAAGAAGAGTGTGGCATGAGAACGGGAGGAAGGCTTATTGGCCGCCGAGGCACACTGAGGACACAACCTTGCTGCTGGAAGTGAGGAGAGAGGACTTCAAGCACTTACTGATGAAGATCAAAGATCACAGTGTGGATTCTGACTCAGTGCAAAGCAGGCCCGAGCCCTCCCAACTGGACCCACGGGTCCCATCGTGATACGCGGAGACAAGGATGAAGGGGTCAAGGAGTTCGCCAACGCGGCACAGAAGCAGCAGTCACGGCATCCAGATGTGTGCTGCATTGGGTAAGTCTGTTGCACATGACCTCTTTAGAGCAAGGAAATGCAGGGCTTTCGAGGACTAAGGGGCACCTGACCCACACCATGGTATGTCCCGCTGCCTCACATGTGTGTAAGCCTGACGTTGACCGAGGAAGACCAGAGAAGAGCCGGTGCGGTCCTCTGTGCTGTTGCTGAGACCATTGGACGAGCCACGGATGAACCACAGATGCCACAAGGAGGAAGATGCACAGCCAGGGCTCCTTAGGGGCAAGGATGGCAAGACTTACTTCTACATGCTCTGGGCTCCGTGTCAGCAGAGACCAGTCCCCAGAGAAGGACGCCATGCTGGTGAATTGGAGGGACAGCGAAAGAGCATAAGGACCCCAGGAGATGGACGCATATGGCCCTGCCACCGCGAGCTCAGGCTTAGGCACAGGTGCGGTACTTGGGAGGATGGCGCAGGGCCGCTGATGGCTCCTCCTGCTGTGCACGGGGTCGCAGTGGCCTCACAGCACCCCACCACCATCCACAGTCCTACCCCTCACCCATCCACACACACAGACGTGGGGGACAGTCAGCATTTCTCCTTACTTCCTTACGGCCTCGTCCAGTGACTTCAGTGCACGCAGGGCCCTCTGGCAGGAGCACACAGCACATCCTAGCACTTCAGGAAACAACAGGGAGACCGAGGATGAGAGGTTCCCCTTGTTCTGGCTGATGGGTGTGTGTGTGTGTGTGTGTGTGTGTGTGTGCGCGCGCGTGCGTGCGTGTGTGTGTGCGTGTGTGTGCGTGTGTGTGTGCGTGTGTGTGTAGTGCTGAAGGCTGGGCCAGCAGAGCTCCAACACCAGCACGTCTCCAGAGATGGATCGATGTCAGCGGAGCTATGGACTGAGACCTGAAAGGAGGTCAGTTGGCCAAGCCCTGGGTGATGGACACAGGCCTCCCACGCCATGGGCGTGGCCTGCACCCCTGTGTGCACAAGCTGGAGCTGACGGCACTGCCGGCACGAGCACACTGGCCCCCAGCTGGGTGCCCAGAGAGCATGGGGCCCTGAAATGCCCAGGTCCTGGCTGCCTCGCCCAGCTCGGAGCCCTGTCTGAGGGACAGCGGTGTTCTGGCAGCAGGTGTCTAGAGACACGGAACGTTTCTGGCTTCTGGCAGGAGGGGACACAAAGGAGCTTGTCCCTGTGCAGGGCAGTGACCCCAGGGATGCCCTGGGCAAGCTTCAAGCCGTGGACTCCCTGACAATACCACCTCTTACTTGCTGTGGCCCGTGGACACTTGGTAAGGAGGTGTTATTGCCAACTGGGCCCAATACCTCCCAAGTGAGGGTAAACTGTCTTGATCTTGAATGACCTTTCAGAATTGTCAGAGAGAGATTTTTCCCAGATGATGTGACGCAGACAAGAGCCAGGTGCACCTGACGCTGCACCTGGGCTCTCACTCCCTTTGATAGAGCAGGGGGCCCTGGCCTCAGGGGCTGCGCTCCCCAAGTAATGCAATCCGTGTAATGATTCCCATCTCGGCCATGTCCAGGAGCCTAGAACACAGTGCCGGGCACGCGGCCACCCAGCCTACCACGTCTGCAGCAGCCCAGGCGATAGACGAGAGAGCCAGATGCAGGGGTCCTCGTCTAAGGCTGGCCACCCCCATGCCCCGTCCACCCCTAGTCTGAAGCACAGTGTTTCAGCAGGGTGGTGCCATGTGGGGGCACTCTGAGCAGCCTACGTCCCCAGCACATGTGTCAAGTCCCTGCTGCCACGTGAGAACAGCAACCCGGGGCCAATGCAAGCTCCGGGTGGACAGCATCAGGGCCTGAGTGACGCTGGCCTGCTTGGCCCTACCTCATTTTCTGGTCTTGGGTCTGCACAGTCACACCCCAGGAGACAGAGTGACCAGTCTTCATGGTCACACCCCAGGAGGCCAATTGGCCTGTGGATTCCATAAAGTGTGAATTTAACATCCAAAGAAATCCAAAAGGGCCACATCCCCAAGCAGCCAAGGCCAGTGACTGGTTCCCGGCTGAGGAGCTGTGTGCTATAGAGCCCAGGTTTGCTCAGTCCTGACCCTAGAGACCCTCGTGTCCTCCGTCCTCCCACCTGGCCTTTCTGGTAACATCTGTGGTGTGTGGGAACGCCGATGGACAGGTAGGGAGATTACGATATGTTTTGCTCCTCTCTCACAGTGACCCTTGCGCACAGTCCCGCTGACCACGCTGCCAATGCTTGTGGACGCTCACAGCCCAGAGGGCTCTGATGGACAGGTACGAAGCAAGGATGTAATTCAGGTGGCACCACGGTGTGCAGACTCAAGCCACTGGGGGTGGCCATGCCTGGTGAGGTAGCTCCCCTCCCCCATGTGAAGTGGGAGCTGGATGTTCCTGGGGGCCTATGGGTGGTCCCACAGACCGCAGGCCGATGAGAGTCTGGGAAGACAGCAGGCTCAGCTGAAGGGTGGAGGGGCTGTGCACAGGAAGGATATGGCGTGTGTCCGGGGTGCACAGATCCACCTGTCAACCAGTCACGTGACATCTACTTCATGCTTGGGGCCTGTGAGGTGGGGTCTTCTGCAAGTGAGGACAGAGTTGCTTCCAGGAGCAGAGACCACCAGCTTAAGAAGCCCCCCAGAAGTCCGATAGGAGTAGGTCCAGCCCTGTCCTCTCTCCTGTTCCACTGCCCTCTGCGGTTCGGCACGAGGTCTCAGGGAGAGCTGCTGGACAAGGTGCCTTGTGCTCTCACGTGGTGTTTGTGCCTTGTTTCCCCTGAGACAGTTCTCAGCAGCACACCTCTCTGTGCACAGACTGTACAGGTGAGGAGGCAACCCCCTCCACGTGGCCCCAGCAGAGCCTCTGGTGGCAAGCTTAGACTTGCACAGCCAGCCCACCGCCCTGCCAACCTGGCCCTCCCCATCCACAGATGCCCATGACCCCTGTGTTTCCATCTAGCTTCTCGGTCTTTGTTGTGTTGTCCATTTGATCTCGTGCCTCTGGGTACAGAAGGGGCCCTGAGCAACTGGGGGTTACAGAGAGGACTGCTACTTCCAACATCAGCTATTCAAACCCACCGGCTGCTTCAAGGAATGAAGATGAGGCTCTGTGCTCTGAGTCACACGGCTGAACCCACGTCCCCAGGGTCAAGGACCCCCCAATACCCACTGCCCTCTCTGGGGGTGAGCTGCATGTCCGGGACAGGAGGAACCAGACAGCTGGCATGTGGCCCTGCCAGTGCTGGCCCACATCCGTGAAGTGCTCTCATGGAACTGGTCCCTGGCACGAGCACAGGTCTCAGAGCCTGCCAGGCCTGGGCGGGTAGAGGGGAAAGGCACACCTGGGCTGGGCCACAGCCACCTGGGGCCCCGGAGCAACTTAAGGGCAGGCAACATCAGACCAGGGACACTGTGCAGGGTGCCCAGGGCCCAGCTGAAGCTTGATGCAGACAGCGGAGTGGGGTTGGGAAGGGGCGCCCATCCTGCAGGGAGCAAGGTTGTCTTTACCTGCAGGGCTCGGCATGCTTCCTGGAGGCGGGCGGCCTGGGGCATGTCTCAGGCTGGTTTTAGCTTGCCCATGTTTCCCTCCACAAGGGGGGAATAACCCAAGCTGCAGGTCGGGTTTGGGCTTGGCTCCCCCTGGCTCTCCTAAGAGCCCAGCTGGTGTGGTGACTGCACGTTGGGCCATGATCCCCACGTTCGGCAGTTCAAAACCATCAGCCTCTCTGTGAGAGAACAACTGGCTTTCTATTCCCATTCCCATCAACAGTTACATCGCAGAAACCCACGACCATGGTTCGTGATGAATCGGCTAAGACTCGGTGGCTGGGAGAGGAATGGGGCCAGACATGAGGGGTATGTTGGGGGCTCACTCTGTTGAGACAAACTGAACTGAGATGTTGGATGTGAGACAGACGATCCCACCTGTGACCCTCCAGCCATTCACAGCAGAAAGCGGACAGTCCACAGTCAGTCCACGGGCTGCAGTTAATGTGGCCACACTCCCCAAGGTCAGTTCCAGATGTCCTCTCGTCAAGCAAGCTTCAGGAGGTGTCCTTGTGAGGTCCACCTCTAGGGGCTGCCTGGGCCCCAGGTGGCAGCTCTCCTAGTTGATGTAAGGACAAGTTCCAAGGAGTGGGGGTTTAGGGAGGGGCGAAGGAGGAAACTGCTCACGGGGGTGGGGGTGGGGGGAGTGGTTCTACAGGGAGGGGGTTTACAATTGGCCGAGGCGGTTGAGTGGAAATGGATCTGCTCAGAAACCTCTCCTTTCTCACCAGAGAACGCTCACAGATAGTGACAGCCAACAGGACTGGATCCGTGTCGGTGTGTGTGCTGGCTGGGATGGGTGCTGGGCCATGGGTGCTGGGTGCTCAGCACCTACAAAAGACCTGCCCAGAGGCTCTGTGGGAGAAACGTAGTGATCGCCACCCATAAGGATCGCCCCTCAGAGACCCCTTGTCGGCCTTGCTCTGGGGTCACCCTGGGTCGGTACCGCCTGGACACACACAGCAGCACGGTGGCATCCGGGCAGATGTGTGGGTATAGCTCACCGCCAAGCTCCACTGCAGCAGGTCAGCAGACAGGACAGTGCCAGATCTCTCACCGGCCCTGCCTGGGAGTCCCCCCAGCCGGAGAGAAGCCTGAAGCAGACACTCTTGTGCTCAGGAGGGCAGCGCAGGGGCCTACAGTGAAGAGCGTCTTACAGAGAACACTCCTGCATCGGCATGGTTCCCTCTGGTGACCTCTGCTTCCCCGCTCCCATGCGCCTCCCTCCGTCCTCTCCCGGACCCCTGAGGGCCCCTGTGATCTCATTTCCCCTCTGGGCTGGAGCTTGCCTCTGTCCACCCTCTCTTGGTTTTACAGTTCTAGCTTCGCATCGACCCCAGGGCACAGGGTGGAACTGCCCCTATGGGTTTCCAAGACTGTGACTCTACAGCAGCATAGGAGACAGCAGGGAGCGTGACCTGGTGGTTTTGAACTGCTGACTCTGAGGTTAGCAGCCCCTGGTGAACCCCACAGCACCACCTGCTCTCCTGCTGTGTGGACAGACTCTGATCATGAAGGCACGGGAGGGTGTTGTCCCTGACAGGTGACTTTCTTCCCCTAGCACTCCCCTAGAAAACAGGACACGAAGCCTCCTGAGAAGTCACAAATCTCACAGACCCCCTAGATTAGGGCACGGGGTGGGGGTGCTTAGAACCAGGTAGCTCTGCTGTGACTGCTGCTTCCACAGCCTGGCAGGAGGTGACGCTGTCCGACCCTGAACCACCTGCAAGTTCACCTGTACATTTGCGCCTGCCGACGGAGCTCTCCATCTTTTCAAGGGGTCCCAGCATCTTCATCTTATCAAGGGGGCCCAGCGTCTTCGCTGGCCCAGTGCTCTCCCAAACACGACGTCCTTCCCCACAGGTTGGTTTCTCTGAATGCCATGTCCAAAGTAGGTGAGTCAAAAGGCTTGTCACCCTCTCTTCGAAGCAGCAACCCGACTGCCGTTCTAGGAAGATGGATTAGTTGGTCTGTCTGGCAGTCCACAGTGGGTTCTGTATTCCTCGCCAACCCTACAGCTCAAATGCACCAATCCTCCGTCTCCCACTTTCATTTTGCATGCGGATGAGGGCCCTACAAGGGGCCTGTCTCGGGTCAGGAGCATCTTAGCCCTCCAGGGACAGCTTTGCTCCTTAAACCCTGGAAGAGTTTTACAGCAGACATTCCCAACATCCATCTGCTGCTTCCATTTTGGACAGCCGCTCCTGTGGACACGGACTGCTGGTCCAAATAGAACCAGACCTTGACAATGTCGATTGCCTCATCAGCCATCACGATGCTGCTTGTTGATCCATCCAGCCATGAGGATTTCTGGGATGTAGGCTGATTTCTGGGATTGGTGGCAATCTGACAGGATTGCCTGTGATGCGCAGAAAGCACCCGATTTGTGTTGCTATCATGATTTCCTGTACGCCGGCTCCTTCCAAGCACACACAGGACTTTCTCTGTAGCAGCCAGCCCTGTGATTTCACAAGGAAGGAAGCTGAGCCTCTATGGACACCTCAGGACATGTCATGGGCCAGGCGGTGATGTGACCGGTGGCCGTCAGAGACAGTGCGATGGACAGAAACAACTTGGGGTTGGTTCTTATGGTTTCGTGATGCAGGCCCAGCCAAGAAAACAGAGCCATATAACAGCGAAGGGCCGGCTTCGTGGGGCTCACACTTTACCAAGTGTCGGGGGCGCAGCGGTGGGAAAGAGCTGCCTCAGCTTCCCTCGGTGCCATCGGCATTCACAGATGTGGGGCTGTGTCTCAGGTGAGCATGCCACAAAGCCAGGTGACGTGCAGAGAGGTGTCAGTCACTGCTGCGTCCATTCTCCATGCTGTGTGTGAGTGTGGTGTGATATTGGGGGTGGTGTGGAATGTATGTATGTGTGGGGTGTGATATTGTGGGTGTTTGTAGTGTGAACCTACTGTATGGGTGTGTGGTGTGTGCTGAACATGTGTGTCAGGTGTCCTCGTGTGTGTGGTGTGACATCATGTGTGTGATAAAAGGAGGGTGTGGTGTGAGACTGTGGAGGGGTGTTAGATTGTAAGCGCGTGTGGTGTGTGATATGCGTGTGGTGTCCTCTGTGGCCATACGTGTGTGATACCGTGGTTGTGTATGGTGTGGTAGCATGTGTGTGTGGTGTGAGACCGTGAGACACTGGTGCGGGCACGCTTCGCGTGAGCCCTCTACAGAAACATGTCCAGAGGGTTTTGAGGGTGTCCAGTCAGCAGCGTCCCCAACCTGCATTTTAGGAGTCCCTGCTGAAAAGCTGTTGAAAAACAGAAACATCTTTTTCACCCTCTGGATCATCACAGTGTTCAGATTAGGGCCAAGCCTGGTCTGTGGGGTGCTGGTGTTTGCTCATTGTGGGCGATTGCAGGGTCTGCTTCTCAGAGAAGAGGGTATGTACGGCCATGGGGGGCAGCTCTAGTGTGGAGTTAGGTTCATGTCCCAGGGAAGGAGATGGGCTGCAGTGCAGCCTGCCAGGAGGCCCCAGCAGACCTGGTGCATGGAGATGGAAGGCCGCTGGTTGACCAGAAAGTCACAGCATTGCTAAGACCAGCAAGTAACTTCTGAAATGATGTCGTTGTAACCCAAATAAGATGCAAGTCAGGCCATCTCAGTGGGCATTTGTTTCTCAGCAGTGCGGTCACGCGACTGTCCCCGCAGGGCTCTGTGGGGCCCACCACTCATCACTACCCCATACGCATGCACACGCTGTACGAGGCCTGCCCTTATACGCCCTGCATCCTTGGCAGATGCCCGTGGTTCTGAGAGGCCCCCCTTACCTCCGAGGACCTCTGGGTTTGAGACAACTCCCTCACCTTGCAGTAACCCAGGTGGTTTGAGATGCCACCCTGTCCTTAGAGGACCCTAGTGCTTCTGACCACCACCCATCTGTCGGGTTGTCATATAAATTACATATTGATGTGATGCTTTAAAAAATGTCACCTGTATTTCACCCAGGGTAAATAGGCTTCAGCAGAACTCTCAGATTAAGGATAGACTACGAAGAAGTAGTAACCCGAAGGATTGGCCACTGGAAGCTTAGTGGACAGCAGTGAAACCCGGTCGGAGACAGTTCCAGGAGATGAGCCCTGTGGGCTGGGAAGAGCTGCCTCCTCAAGGTGGTATTGACTTTAATGACATGCATGGAGCGAGGCTGCAGGGCAGCAACTCGAAAGGGGAAGAAACAGCTGCGAACATTCGCAAAAACGATGGGACGGGAGTGTGCAAAGTATGAATCCAGGAAAATTGGAAGGTGTCAACAATAAGATGGGAAGCATGAAGATCAATGCTCTTGCATTAATGAACTGATTTCAACCAGTGCCGGACACTTGGACGCAGAATATCATATGGTTCATGATGCTGGGAAAGGAAAAGCCAAGTCATGGTGTCCCATTCATCGTCCGAAAGAACCCGCAGAGATCCCTCCTAGAGTCCAAGAGCACGATGTCTCCAGGCATACAGAGAAGCCCAGTTGATGAAAATGCTCAGATTTATGCACCAGTCCCTGAAGGTAATGGTGAAGAAACAGGAAAAGCCCACCAGCTTCTTCTGCCGGAAACTGACCAAACATGCAACCAAATTGAATTTGTCATTAATTCATTGTAAGTATATAATTGGAAAGCAAGGAGGAAGGAATAGTACGTGGAAAATGGGGTCTGGGCGATCAGACAAAGTTGGACATCATACGACAGCAGTTTGCCAACAGACCACGTTTGCGTTGCACATACCTGTGTCCTTGAAACAACCAAACACAACTGGGCACTCCGAGAAGATCCACGTGAGCTTCGGAAGAACTCGCCGTCCAAGAGAACGGAAGAAAGGATGACGTCAAAGAGCAGGAGAGAGACGCTCCATGGACAGCTCACCAAGACAAAGGGGAGTCTGGTCGTGACACGTGCAAGGAGCTGGAGTTGGGACACTCCAAAGGCGAACTCAGCACACCTCTCGCCAAAACAATCAAGACAGAGCTCGAGTCTCATCTGCCGCGTGTAGTGGGTCCGAGGGCAAAATGCAACAACGAGGGAGCAGCAAAAGACGGCGGGAGGGAGGAAGACGCAGAGTCACGGCGTGCGCCAACACGAACTGGTCAATGTGCAGCCATGCCAGGAAGCGGCATAAGATCGAGAACCCGTGGTGCGGAAGAGTTGTCCTGAAGGCATTAGTGAAAACCACGGCTCCAGGGACTGGCTGAGTTACCAGTGAAATATGCCAAGAAACTGATGAAACACGGGAAGCACGGGTTTTTCTATAAAAAGAAATTTGGAAGACAGTCACCTGGCCAACTGACTGGATGATATCCATCCTACGTGTGTTCATAGTGTGTTCCAGAGAAGGGTGACCCCACACTGTCGTGTCGTGTCAGACAGTGTTATCAATAGCACGTGCATGTTTTCCTGCATATCACTCTGAAACAACTGCTACAGTACCTCCACAGGGAACTTCTGGATTCAGAAGAGGATGTGGAAGGGGACATATCACCGGTGATGTCAGGTGGATCTTTGCAGAGAGCAGAGAAGCCGACAATGGGGTGTACTGGTGTTTTGTTGACTGTGCAAAGGGATTCAACCCCGGCAATCACAACACACTGCGGATAGCACTGAGAAGAACGGGGATTCTAGGGCACTGCTTTGTGATCACGAGGAACCTGTGCGTGGACAGAGGCAGTGTTGAACCAGAAACAGGGACTACGACATCTAACGGATGAAAGACGAAATCTCACCATCCCTGCCTCTACGGTGCACTCTGGTCTTAGCTCTTCCCAGACAGGCCGCCAAGTCCTGTCTTTCAGTACTCTTGAGTTGTGGTCATGGAGAAGAACACTGACGGAAATGACCAGGTCGAACGATTCAGACGAGAGGCATTTGTGGCCCACCACGGGAATTGAAAAGCTTGTGACTAGTGGCACCCTTTGGTGTCTCACTGCCACGGGGTCTATGTGGACTCAGAGGGACCCCGTAGCACAGGGTAAGACTGCCCTGTGGGTTTCTGAGACTGTCAGTCTTGAGAAGAGTTGGAAGCCTCGTCCTTCTCCCGTGGAGTGGCTGGGGGTTGAAGTGCTGACTCTTCGGATCACAGTACAAAGTGTAAGCACTACGGGACCACGCACATACAGTGTGTGGAAGCCTGCTTCGGGGAGTGGTCGCTTCTGCATCCCACCACCTTGAACATCAGCCATCAGGGCTGTGGGGAAGGGAGTGTGTCTCACTACCTTCAAGAAGGAAGGGCCAGGACTGAGAGCCATCCTTGGGACCTGAGGCCCCTGAGCTGAATCTCCTCAGTCCAGGAACTAGAACTTTGACACCTGAGACGGTGAACAAGGACAAGGAGTGGGGACACAGGAGTGACATGGGGAGAGCAGCAGGAGTAAAGCTGGTCATGGGCAGGGCAGGGTGCTCCCTGGCCCATGGAGCCAGAGGGCTCAGTGCATTCAGACAAGAAGCTTGCCGGTGGAGTGGGGTGCCTCCAGGCACTGAACTGGCAGAGCTAACATGTGAGTGACAACATTTCCAAAGCAGTGCAGAGAGCAAAGGGACTATAGGCACGGCTGAGAAGAGCTTATCTTGATCCAACCATTGTACTTTGAATAGTTCCTGATGCCAAATTAGACACTGCTACTTCCGTGATGGATCCTAATACAGCCTGTGGGCTCCCTGGGACCTTTGACACAAATTATTGAATCCAGCAGAGAAGTTGAGAGAGTATTCTGGGAGGGCCAGCCAGTGCCAGAATTGGTTAAGTGGGGGGGGGGGGGTGGCAAGGGCATGGAGAAATGTGTGACCCCTACGTCAGAGGAATCCACTTTGCGAGGATGCTGCTGATGAGGACCACTCTCCATCCCCTTTCTGACAATCGAGAAGAGTAGACACCAGCCCAGGGGCCCGTGTGGATCGTGGTTCTGGGGAAGAATGTAGAAAGTGCCGTGGATGGCCCAAAGGGCAAGCCGATCAGTCTTGGGAGAAGTCAGGCCAGAGTGCTCTTGAGCGCAAGAATGGGGAGTGAGTTAGTCTGGGTGGACTATAGAAACAAATTCATAGACACTCATATGTGTATAAGAAAGAGGTTTTCATACAAGAGCAATTGAATATTGAGAAAACACCCCAGCCCAGTCCAGATCAAGTCCACCAGTCCAATATTAGCTCATATGTCTGATTCCAATCTATAAATTCCTCTTCTGGCTCATGAAACACATGCAATGACGCCGAATGCAGGAAGATCACAGGCCAGTGGGTGGAGAGTCTTGTGGATCCAGTGGTGGTGTGAGCATCTCAGCTCTGGCAGGGTCTCCACGTGGCTCCTCCAGCTCCAGCCCTCTAGCATTGCTCCATGCGTCTTCTCAACAGGAAGTCTCGCAGGGAGTGAGCATGAGTCCTGCCTCCATCGAGCTATTTATCATCTTAGCGCCTCCAAAGGAGGTCATCAAGCTGCCACCTGGTTGACAGGCTAGATTCCACCCCTTCACTGTTCAGTGTCAAATTGACAACACATGATGTAACTCCTCCAGCGTGCTTGGTCAAGCAGAGGGGCAGTGAAAAATAGGAAGGCCCTCAGGAGGTGGACGGACACTTTGTCTGTGACAATGGGCTCAGGCATGGGAACGATGTGAGGCTGGCACAGCACCCAGCCGGGCTTAGTTCCGCTGTGCGCGGTCGCTATGGGTCAGAACTGACTGGAGGGCACCTGACAGCGAGAGCAGACAGCAGCCAGATACCATGTTGCCCTCCCAGGAAGGAGGAAGGTCAGTGTGAACTACAGAAGAACTACAGGACAGACTCAGTGAACCAATCCAAGAAGTAATCAAAGAAAATGTCCTCAAGCTGAAGCAAGGCCCCAGGACACACTGGGTGCAGAGCAGAATATGTCTTAGAGGTGCTGCCTCTAGATGGTTCTTGTGAAATTTCAGACTTCCCATGATAGCCAGAGGAAACCCGAAGCATCCAGAAACAACAAACACGTTACCAACAGGGGGAATAATTGGAATCAGAGTTGTAAAAACCTTGCCCTAAAAACTGCTGTTTTTAAAAGAGGAGCAACGACTTTAAAATTCTCAGGGAAATAAGCGGGATGTTGAACCTAAAAGAAAAGTGTTTTCAGACCCAGAGAACACACAAGGAACCCAAAGGAGGAAGACATGAGATCCAAGAAGCTGTGGCGTGACTCCAGGAATGCAGTGATCAGGAGATCAGAAAGCCAGCTGCCGAGGAGCCTGGAATGTCCGAGTGGGAGCAGGAAGGCCGGCCCTGGGAAGAAGGCCTCCCATTCAACAAGCTTCAGGGGCAAGATCCCCAAGGGGCTGAGCTGTGGAAGGAAGGCCTGTGCTTGTCAGAAAGCAAAATGAAAGGTAGTTGGACACTCTGAAAAACAAAAACTGACCACAGAGCCCCTGCCAGTATGCCCCCCAGTGCTCTCTGCTCAAAGCCGCTGCCCGCTGTCCGCTCTCCGCCTCTGCTCATGCACCAGCCACCCACTGCTCTCCTCCCTCCTGGTCACTCCCCGCAGCCCAACAAGACACTCTGCCCTCCCCACCTTGGAAATCCCTTCCTCCAGACTTCTGTCCCCTTCTCTGTTGACAGTTACCTCAGAATCCCTAAAAATATGTTTGTACTTGCTGCCTCCACCTCCCTCTGGCTTCTCATGAACCAGCTCCCCCAGGTGCCCCTCTGCCCCCAAGCTCTGCTCCCCAAGGTCAGGATGACCTCTGTGTTGTTCCCCTTGTTTTATGGGCCTGTCGATGGCAGTGGACACTGTCCAGCTCTCCCTCCTCCTCACACACCTCCCAAGAAAGTTCCTCTTTCCTGAGGGCCCTCTGCACTTGGCCTCATGCCTGATCCTCAGCATCCCCCTGACCTCTGAGCCTGGGAGGCCCCCACGACTCCATCTCTGGCCCTGACCCTCTCTTTTCCACCTCCACTACCTCCCTTGTTGCTCTGCCCCACCTCGTGGTTTCCAGTGCCAGAAATCCTAAAGTTGAGGAGTGATGGGGCAAGGGAAGACTTCTTGTGTCCCATGCAGGGGACCTGGGTTTGACCCCACCCCCTCCCCACCTGTGGCCCCCAGGAAGCCACCAAACATCTGTCGGTAGAGGGTTGGGTGTGAATGTGGCACTGAGGCTGGGCAGGCATTCCCTGAGCTTCCAGATGGACCTGGAAAGAGGAACTAAGGGTCTGCTTCTTGGAAAACCCCAGGGAGCAGCTCGCCTCCGACCCTCCCAGACAAGCAATGAGCTGGACGGGGAGGAAGTGCCTCTGGAACGAGAGCTGCAAGCAGGTCTTGAGAGAGCCGGGGTCTGACTCAGGAATAACCACCCACTGCACAGTAGAATTCCCTGGGCTCTATGTAGCCCCTTCCTGGCAGGAGGACCCAGCAGGACTACTGGAAACCCAGACCCAGGGGTCGGAGGCTCCAAGTATCCCCTGGGGTAAAGCCTCCCCTGCCCTCTCTTGGGCAAGACAGCGGGATGGCTGTCTGCCCTCCCAGTGAAGCAGACGGGAACCAGACGCTCCCTTTTGGGTTTTATACAATAGAAATCTTGTTCCTCCGCTCCGGCAAAGAAAACACACTTGTGGCGGACTACTTAGCAGGGCTTGTTCCCGTCTCTGCTGAGCGGAGCTGTTTGTCCTTGGGAAAGGGTGAGGGTGGGGGGATGACCCCGTCCTGCTCCATGGGCATTGCGAGGCCAGGTGGTCACCGAAGGGAGCTCTGAGACACACGACTTCAGACACCCCAGGAAGGGGCAGTCACGGGCTGACCCATGTCAGCTCCACAGTGAAGAAAGACTCCCCTCAGGGACCAGCCAGCAGCTCGCCTGGGGCCCAGCACGTTGGGGAGCGGGGCTCCGTGTCCTCAGGGACCTTCCTGGCCTCCCTCCGGACTTCCTCTTCTGTCGTTCTTCACCGTCCTTTCTCCGCAGCCGCCTGGCAACAAACACCCTCCTGGTCAGCCAGCGTGCTGCCTCTGCAGTCTTCCCTGCTGCCAACCCACCGGCCGGTCTCCCTGCCCGCCTGGGGTACTGCCCGCCTCCTTCTCTGAAGTGGACACACAGAATCAACAAGGAGTGTGCTCGGGGGTGACTGGTGGCACAGATGCTTCAGTGCTCAACTACCAACCAGAGGTTGGAGGTCCTCGTCCCCCCGAAGGCAGCTGGGAAACTCTGCTGGGCCACCAACTTCTGCAAACCACTGACGGCCACCGATGGAGCATGTCTGCTCTGTCACCAGTGGTGGCCGGGAGCCAGGGTCACCTGGCGGCGACTGAGTTGATGTCAGGGGGCTGAGACCACCAGGATAGTTGCTGAGAGGTGGGTCAGGGCGCGCTGGGTATGGACTTGTGTGCTGGACCTGTGGGGTGGTCCAGTGTGGGGCTGGGCTCTTATACTAAGGAGGTCCCACGCTGCTGGCGTGGGTGGTAGCCCTGGGGAGCCATTCTGCATCATCCCAAGGCAGAGTTGACACAGACACAGGGAAAGACACAAGTTCCAAGGGGATCCCCCTGAAACACAGCCTCCAGGTGCATCTTCGGGCCAGGAATCCGAGCAGGGTCACAGCTCCCACACAGGACCCCAGGACAGGCCTCCACCTGGGGCCACACCCAGAGAACTGGCCTCCTGAACTGTGACAAAGTACCATCTGTTCTGGAAAGCAACCCTCTTGAGCAGTTTGTTGTTCCGGCAGTGCCAGGAGGCTAGTTTCTCGTAAGGGTTTGCGTTTCGCTACCCAGTTTGGGTGAGATGAATCCATTGCAAGTAACATGTTAAAACTGTTGCCAGCCCCTGGCATGCCATCGATAACCACCAGACTCGACATACGTGTTACTGGTGGTTACTAAGCCAATACTATAATAACTAATCGCAATGTCACTAGACGGTACGGATCCTTTCCCCACGCCCCGACTGTCCCCGGTGCTGCGTGATGTCACCTGCCCATCCCGTTCCAAGGCCCTCTGAAGGGGGCTGCCACTGTCCTCCTCACAGAGACGTGGGCAGAATGACGCCATCTTCACACCTTGCCCTGGGGGCTGCTGTGACCTGGATGCATTCCTCGGGTGGGCTAGGGCTGGCAGTGGTGGGAGCAGGTGACTGGAGAGATGAGGGGCGCAAGCAGCGGGATGGCGTTGGTCCCTGTGTGGAGCTGGGGGGCTTGCTGGTGCAGGAGAGCATGGAGAGCATGCGCTCACAGCCGAGGCCTCGTCGCCTGTCGCTCTGCCTCCAGGGCCCACTGTGTGGGGGGCCTACTGCTCTCCCCAGATTGGGACGCCTTCGGATGAGCCGTTGGAGCTGGCTGGCCCCTCCAGTACACGTTACCCATCTAACTGTCCTTTTGGACTGTGGTCCTGAAGGCACGTTCCCGCATCTTCTGACCTCAGCAGCCACGCCCTCCTTTCCTCGTTGGAAGGGTACACCCATGGCTGTCAGAGCGGTGGGCTTCATGTGGAGAGGTGCAAGGGGAAGCTCTGGAAGAGAGACAGGTGTCGCCTTCTCCCTCTACCCAGCTAAGCTGAGAAAGAACGGTGGTGCTGGCCGCTGGCCGGAGAGGACCACCTGATGCAGGAGCCATCGTGTCTGCCAGCATGCCAGCCCTGCCCATGGTGGGTGGAGCTGGTGGTCTGTCCTGTGTGGAGTGGGCAGCTCTGACCCACAAGTGAGGCTTGGGACCTCTCCCATCATACCTGCAAGGGCTCTTGTCAACCCAGAAATGACCTGACACCGGGGGTCCCAATGAGAAGTCCTGAGCCTTCAGTGTGTAGTGAACAACGAACAAACGGATGGAAATGGCTCTGCAGGCAGCTGCGAGCACATGGACATGGCCGCAGGATTGTGTGTGCTGAACCTGTCAGCTTCCTGCCTTGGTTCCAGCCTGGTCCTCTCTCCTGGGGCCAGCCAAGCTTGGTGTCAGCCAGACGTCACTGCTGCATCTCCAGGAAATGCACAGAACACACAGAAGCTCACCATCTTAAGTCTGTCGAACCTGAAAAATCCCCTGCACAGAGATCTCAAGCTCTAGGCTAACAGTTATGGAAAGCTCCGATCAAGAAGATCCACGGAATCACAGGCTGCATCACGCAGAGTGGGACCACTGGAGAAGGTGCTGGCTGCTCACCACATGTGCTCAGACTCGTAGTGGACTTGCCGTTCTCGGCACGTTTGCAGAAGGCTGTGGGTGATAGCTACAGCCCGTGATACGGTTCCGAGTCCCCACGTGGATGGAGCCTCCGTTGAACTCCCTTGGACCCGGGGTACGGAGAGTGGTGCTCTCGCACGGTGCTCCGGGAAGCGGATGGATGCAAACATGGTGAAACTAAAGTTTAACATCTCAGGATTTGCTTTCCCTGTTGACCCATTTCTAATGTGCTCTCGTTTCTAGTGTCTTCTGCTTTACATGAGATCGAGGTCTCTCTCGGTTCTATTTTGTTGTCAGGGCTGGGGGTCCGGGCAGAAGCCAGGTTCTGTCACACTCCAATCCACAATCAGCGCTCAGGGAAGCAGCAATCCGGAAACCACACAGCACACTGCGTTGGGTGGATCCGCTGCGCAGGGCCTCTTTACGGTGCTGGCAATCAGACATGCGACCCTGAGGACTAAGGTGGGTGCCTGACCCACGCCAGGGGACGTTCCGCCAGGCATGTGAAAGTTGGACATTAAAAAAGCAGGACTGATGAAAAATTCATGCGTTTGAACTGTGGTGCTGGCAAAGAACACGGACAGTGCCGTGGACTGACAGAGCTCCACACATCTCGCGGGAAGAAGCACGGTCAGAGTGCTCCTTAGGGACGAGGATGGAGAGACTTTGTCGCCTGTACTTTGGCCGTGTTGGCAGGAGGGACCAATCCCTGGAGAAGGACATCAGGTTCAGTGAAGTGGAGGGCAGCGAAATGGAGGCAGGGCCTCCATGGGATGGATGGGCACCGTGGCTGCAGCCGTGGGCGCAGTCCTGGGACGACGGTGAGGAGGGGCAGCGAAATGGAGGCAGGCCCTCCATGGGATGGATGGGCACCGTGGCTGCAGCCGTGGGCGCAGTCCTGGGACGACGGTGAGGAGGGCAGCGCTGGACCGTCCTTGCTTCTTTCCTGGCTGTGGTCACCATGCAGACTCCACAGCACCTGACAACCACAAGGTGCACAACTTCAGTCAGGGAGCACTGCTGTATCGTGAAATGTGTGCTCCCAGATGGCTTCTCTGGTCAGGCCCAGGGAGGCTGAGCTGCATGGCCTTTAGGAGGTGAGATTGCGCAACCTAAATGACACCCCAAACAGCCCCTCCTCCTCGCCGCCACCCAACGCTTGACTACTTTATCAGCAGTGAGGCGGGCGTGTGGGCGGAGGGAAGGCTCCTCACAAGCACAGGCCGTCCAGGGACACAAAGGTCTTGTTCTCGTTACTGGACGGCGTGCCCTCGGGGAAGGAAGAGGGAAGCAGGGTCTGATCACCCTGCTCTCATCTCAGTGGCCATGGCGCAGAACCAAGGGCTGGCCAGGTGGCAGCAGGGCGGCTTAGGGGAGAGCTGGGTTCTCGTGTCTGCCTCTGAGCAAACTGGGACCAGCCTCCAGGGTGATGGGGAACTGCTGGCTGAACAGCAGGCACCTGTGATTCTGCTGGACCACGATGTCCAGTCGAGCTGGGCCAGTCTCAGTGGACAAGCCAGATGGAAGACACTACGATGGGAGGCGCTGTCTTCATGCCGGGTGACCCCTTCTGCCTGTCTTCCCATCGGGACATTGGGTTCCGGCTGGACCCTTGGACTCCCTTGCCCATCTCCTGGTCTCCCTTCTCCTCTCTCCTTCTGGGTTCCCTGATGTCTCGCTCCTGATCGCTCCCTCATCGTGGGGGTGCGCAGCCCCCAAATCTGGCACTCTCTGAGAACTTTCACACAGAATACACGTGCTCTGCAGCCTCTGAGACCGCTCATCGCCCTCACCCGGCCCCTGCGGAGTAGCTCCATAACGTCCAGAGACCGTGGAGAATTGGATCCTTGATGCCTGTCTCACGGTTGTCTTGTAAGGGAGGAGAGGCCACATCTGCCCGGAATCCTGATGGTAGCCTTCTGCTTCTGCCAGGTGTCGAATGGTGATTCAAGTCCAGACACACCAGCATTCCCACAAAGACAGCCTTGGGGGGGCTCATTCGGGATGTATTCTGGAAGTCCTGCTTGAGGGGGTGAAGCCCGATTCTGGGGGCTTTCTTGCTGGGGTGCATTGCTAGTGCAATTGTTGGTCTCTGTGGCTAATCAGCTGTAGCTCCGGGGTCCACATCTGGCCTGAGAGTGACGTGACCCCCTTACCTGCATGGTCAATGGCTCTGCTCTCAGACTCTGGATGTGGAATGTGGGCCCAGCCTGAGAGCCACAGGACGAGCAATGAATGACCACGGTGGTCAGTTGCCAACGAATGGGTTGACGCTGGATGGCTGTATGCACAGACCGAGGGTGCTGCCCAACCAGTGCCCGCTCCAGCTCCGTCATCACTGTGTTTGAGTTCACTGGGTCCGTGGGTCAGTCCATCGCATTCGTGGCTGACCCGCTGCCAGTCATTGCATCTTTTCTACAGGAGTCTTTTTGTTTCTGGGCAGCATTATGCTTTACTCTTCTCAGATGGATTTGCTCGTTCTCCTGACAGGACATGATATAATCAATCATCTTGACAACGCTACCTTTTGAATATATCAATTCTTCTGTTCTTATTCACTCTACAGCCTTCCAATGCACACAAGTAGACAGAAAAGACTATGGCCTGGGCAAGGAGAACCTTTGTCATGAAAGTCACATGAGGGAAAATTGAGGTTCTCAATGATTTCATCCCATGGAAGCGATTGTCCAGGATTCAAATGATGTGTTGCTCTGGTCAAATCGGCTACAAGCGGCCCCTGTGGGCATGAATCCAAACCCATGTGTTGGCCAGGCCATTCTCCCACTGATGGCCGTAGGGGCAGCTACTTTCTGGTCTCTCCCAGCTTCTGGAAGCCTCCGGCAGGCCGCAACTTGCAGAAGCGCCTTCACACGGATACTTCCTCTGCTCCTTGTGCCTACAGTTCTTCTTTCCCAAGGACACCTTGTGTCGTAGGTGAGGGCCTGCCCTCCTCCACCATGGCCTCGTGTGAACTCACAACATACACAAAGACCTTCTCCAAGCAAGGCCACAATTCCAGGCAAAGAGTTTGGAACCTCACTATATCTGGGGCGGGGGGGGGGGCGGCGGCACATTTCTTAGCAACACAAATCGACCATTTTGTCCCTCATGAAACTGAACAGGTGAATGGCCCTTGAGGTTCATCTTAGTGTCATCAGGGTTTGGGGCAAACAAGTGAGGACCCCGTGGCCCTCAAAAGAGGCCCTGTCCACAAACAAAGCTGGCCGATCTTTGGAGAACCGAGACACTCTGATTAGCAAGTCCAATCTGAGGGATTTGGTTCTCACACTGAGCACTGGAGTTGGAGAGCCAGGGTTTTCTTAAAACACCCTCTCCCATGGCTCGAAAACAAACCAGAACTGTGTTCAGCCTTCAACATTCACACAAAACCGTCTCTTTGGGGGCAGGAACCGCAAAGACTAAACAGTTTCAGCCAAAAAGTTTTCAGAAGGTTATGAGTCACTGACAAAAAGATTAGAAGGAGCGTCTGTGAGTAAACATCACGGATCACAGGCCCTGTTCGGTATGTGGGTCACACACTTGCAAAGGGAGGACACGCGGATGCCATGAACCCACGGCTCAAGAGCCCTGCTCCTCCGTGTACCGGAGCGCTGCCGTTGTCCATTCCTGTCTGCTTCCTGAAGCCCAGCTCTAATTTCAGTTCCCCCAAAGACACCCCCAGATTAGCCAGGTTCACCCAAATCTACCCCTACCCGACACATTCCCAAGAGATGGGCTTCTCCTTCCTCTGCCCCTTCCAGCTGTGGACATGCAGCTGAGTCCACAGTGGCCCGAAGCTCGCCTTCCCCGGCCACCATCACGGGGTTCTGCCTAGAGGATGCTGGCCCGAGAGGCACAGAGCTGAGGAGCTCCATGCAATGGACTGTTGGCAGAGGTGGCCTTGGCCTTCCACGCCATGTCTGCGTGTGCTCCAGGTCCTCCGGCTCACGGCTCTGGGCTGTGTTCACACACAGAAATGGGGAGGACGCCCAGAGGCTCCGGCTGCTTAAGAACACGTAGCAGAAGCAACAACAACCTCTTCAGCCAACGAGGGAGCGGATCCTTTCCCAGGACATTCCCTGGGATGCGCCCAACGGAAGCATGATGAGACCAAGGCTGCTTCCTACCACCAGCACCACCACCCAACCCCGGGGGAAGGAGGGGGGGGGGCGCTGACTTAGGGTTTCAGAGGTAACCCTGAGAGGCCACCCAGAGAGGGTCTGTGGGCGGGCCTGCTATTTCCCAAACAAAGATAAGAACAGGGTTTCTTCTCAGGTCCTGGGCTTCTAAGGGCCGAATGGTAATGTGAGGTCCAGGGTGGGCCTCGATTGACTCCCCCCTCACCCTATACATTTCACTGCCAGTTGGGATCTACACGTGTGCATCTGTTTGCCTGCCTGGGGGCTCCGGGCAGGGCTGTGGGAGCTTCTCCCCTAGGAAACACCTGGGTGAGGCAGAGGCCAGAAGATGCGGCCTTGTTTTTTCCTGGCGCTGCGGAAGAAAGGAGATGTCAGGTGGGGGTGGGGCGGGGCGGGGCAGGTGGAGAGTTTCACAGGGCGGTTCTGGAGGCCAAGCTGCTTCCAGCCCTGTGGGAGCCGCCCCTTCCCAAGGGTGCTGGAAGGGAACTGCTGCTCCAAGTGGCTCTCTTAGCTTCCCATGGTTTCCTGTCTTTCTTGGCCCTTTACAGCTGGCCAGTCCAGAGGGATTAGGATTGGGACTAGCCTTACTCTGGCCTGAGCACAAGTGACTGAAACATCACAGGCATCTTCTCAGGTTCAGGTGCAGGCGCAGGGTTACGGCTTGCCTTGGGGTCACAGTTCAATTCATGCCAAGTGGCCGAGCCTCTGGCCTTCACAGGACTTAAGACCCAGACGACCTGATCACCAGGTCTGACCCAAATGCCTGTCAAGCGATGGTCCTGTGCGGGGACTTGGCCGGGGATCTTCCGTCCTCACAGCCGCACTCTGGGGTAGCCACTGCCACCACCACTTTGTCCAGGGAGAAGCCGAGTCCTGCTCGCCTGGGGATCGAGGCACATGGAAAGTCAGCACCCGAAACTGCATGAGCTTCTGCTCTGCCTCGAGCATCCAGGTGTGTGAAGGCTTCTAGTCCATGGAGCCTTTGTAAGTCACTCCCACCAGAACCCCAAGTCTCAGTGCTCCCCGCGCCCTGTCCCCCGCTGGTGCAAGGAGGCTGTAGGACCCAAGGTGCCAACTTCAATGGTCACAATGGGATTCAGAAGCAACCCCTGCTGGGTCCACGGCCTTATATCCCAGGACCCGGAGCTGGAAGCCCCCCTCGGCACACCCTCTTACTCTCCACTTCTCCTCCTTGCCCTGAATGATCATACTCAAAGGCCCTGCTCACATGTTGGACTGGTTCCGGGACCCCCTTGACGATCCTGGCAGACAACCAGACGCCCACGCAACAGCTTCAGAGCCTGGGCTGGAATCACAGCCCAGCTTCTCGTGGAGAGGAAGCGTGGCCCCATCATAAAACTGCACCTACGGTTGGCACGGGGTCTCTTCACGAGATGCTTATCAAGTTTTTGAGAAGTTGGCTCAGGCCAGGCCGCACTTACCCTGAAGGTCTCCCGCGGCTGGTCTTGGTGCCAGGTGCCTGCCGTCCAGTCCGTCAGATGCAGTGCAGACCCCTGAACTAAAGCATAAACTGGCTCGAGCCTGAGCCCATGGTCACACAAGGGGTTCCGTTTGAGCCCATTGCCACAGCCCAGCGTCAGCAAATTGCACTGAGTCCGCCCGTCCTCTTTGACTGATGCTTGATTTTTATTCAAGAATGATGTCCTTCTGCAAGGACATAACACATGCACATCTGTGCGATAGAGTGTCTTCATCCTCACAGCCAAAGGAGCATCCGGGATGTACTTCCAAGAGAGACATATTCATTCTGGCAGGTCACGGTCTTTTCAATATTCTTCACCAGCACCTGCCGACTCCTCTCTGGTCTTTCTTATTGACAGACCCCTCACAGTCACACGAGGAGACTGGAGATGCCACATCCTGGATCAGACACACCTCACTCCTCAACGGGACCCTTTTGCTGATGAATACTTTAGAGAGGACTTGGGCGGCATATCTGCCCAATGAGATTTGTGTTTGGTTTCTTGACTGTTGCCCAGGCCTGGACGGAAGAAAGCCCGTTGGCGGTGGGGCTCCCGGCATCCGCTCATCCACGTTCTCCCCATCCAGGCAAGCAACTCACTATGATTCCGCATGTGCTCAGTGTACTTCCATGAAACACACAGGTGGTTAGCCTGTGCCCCAGGGTAGGGGGTGGCAGCTGTGGGAAAGAACACAGAGGCTCATGGGACTTTGTCTAGCACGTCAGGACATCAACTGCTAAACTGGAGACCTGGAAGAAGACAGGAGAAGGGTACCCCCGCGCATGTAGAAGATCCCTTAGCAAGTACAGGGGACACCGAACAGTGATGGCAAATAACTCTCAAGATATCAAAACCCAGAAGAGTGGTTATAAGGGAACCTATGAAGGTGTAGTTTTAGCACGTGATGTGGAATTTCCTATATATCCATCCAATGCATCCATTCATCCACCCTTCCATCTTCTATCAACCTACCCATCAAGGATCTATCATACTATCTACCTACCAACCTACCTACCATCCATCTACCTACCTATCCATCCATCCATCCATCCATCCATCCATCCATCCATTGATATACATCCATCCATCTATCTACCTACCTACTTGTTATCTACATAAAAAGGGGCCTCAAAAAGTATATGAGAAAAGTCCATTATTTTTTAACTCCATGTCCCAGCCCTTTTGAAGTCCCAGACCAGAATCTATGTCTATTTTTTTCTATCTCTAAATCTATGTCCATCTCTTGCTTTATCATATCCTTAGAAAAAGGGAGATGCCACTCGAATGCTGGGAATAATTCAGCCCTTATTTTCAACAGATTCCAGTGGAAGACTGGAGTCACCCAAGAGTCTAGGAAAATTCACCGAGAGGAGCATGTTAGAATCCCCGTTCCTTAACCCTTGGCCCAAAGTCTGTGGTCTGAAGATGCCTAGGTCCTCCGGATGCTCTGAGGAGTGGCAGGCTGGAGGGCACAAAGGCTGGCTGTGGCATCTTCTTGGTGTTACTGGAGAAAGTCCCTCAACTCTTAGTCTGGGCTGCAGCCGAATGTTCAGAAGGATATGAATGGAGACCACAAGGCCCTCCATGGTGCAGAAATGCAGAACATCAGATGGCTGGAGAACCCAGATCCTAGCTTCTGAAGTGTCTAGACAATAGGCTGGGGGCAGCAGAGGCAAGCAGCTGTGACCTTGGCCGCCAGGTCCAGCTGTGTGGGCAGAGTTTCGGCAGAGATCGGATCCTCATGAATCCTGCCCTTTGCATCCTAAACTCACTTTACTTCTGCAGAGCAAGCCCTGACATGCCGCAAGCTGCTCAAGCCCAGGTGGGCTAATGAAGAGGTAACCTGGCACACAATGAGCCAAGAATGTGCATTTGTTGATGAAAGGTGAAATTGCCCGGTGGCACTCACTAAACCCCTGTGCCTTGGTGAAGATTTTTTTTCCTGTCCTCCCTCTGAATGTGTTTGCTCGGCCGGGTTGAACAGAGTTGCAATTCACGTCTGTTGGAGCAGCCCTCATGCCCCCTCTCTCTGGACCGGCCCGAGCAGGCTGGGGCTGAAGACAGTCAGGTCCCCAGAGAGCCAGGGCTCTGGTTCAGGAGAGATTGCTCACAGTTTAGGAGCAAGTAAACATCTTCTGAGGTTTTATGTTGTCGAAGCCAAGAATGCACTTGGGCCTTCTGAGAGCCTGAAGAGGAAGAGGGAGAGACAGTGGGGTAGAGAGGAGCAGACTGAGACAGCAGAGGTCACCGGGGACCAGGGAAGGTGGGAGAGAGAGATGACAGAGTTCTGAATGAAGAACAGCCTCTGTCAGCATCCTACCCAGACCACAGGTGACAAGGACTAGTGGGAAGGACAAGTGACACGCTTGTTTTCAAAAACTCCTTCCTACCTGGGGCCACTCAGGCTGGCAGCAATGTTCCGGCTGTGACTCGAGGCCCAGGTGACAGAATACATCTTCAAGTCGGCACCTCCGATACACGGAAGACTTTGTCTCACTTTAAAGATTTGAACACATTTGTTTAAATGGAAGCTCCTTTTACCAACCAGAGTTCTAAAGCCAACCAGAATGACTTGTGAGACTCTTATGAGATTTGCGTGAGTCAGTTCCGATGTGTGGTAACCCCATGTACCAGAGACTGAGCCACTGTCTGGCCCTGCACACCCTCACAGTGGTTGTTCCACTGGAGGTGACTGTCCTCCTTGAGCGCCTTCCTCTTCCTCTCTGCCCCCTCCTTTACTGAGCACGATCTCGTTTCTCCAAGAACAGGTCTCATGAGAGCTTGTCCTAAGTAGAGGAGAGGAAGTCTCACCATCCTTGACCCTAAGGAGCATTCTGGCTGTACTTCTTGTAATGGCAAGGATCTATCTATCCATCCATCCATCCATCCATCCATCCATCCATCCATCCATCTATCTGCCTACCGATCATCTATCTCTGTCATCCACATCAACTATGCCATATATTAGTCTATCTTCTATGTAATTATCTATCATCCAGTCACCCCTACATATGCGCGCGTGCGCGCGTGCACACACACACACACATCTATCTATCATCTATCTAGCAATCTATGTGAAGATCTAGGTGAATATCTGTCATCCGTCTCCCTGTCCTCTGTCTAAAGATCCATCTGGGTCCTCCAGAGAAGGGAAATCAGTGAAGCTTCTATGCTTAGCAGGACATAAAGCTAAAGAAGAAGAGATAGAGAAATAAAGAGAGAGACAAAGAGATAAAGAAAGGCAAGGACAGGAAGATTGGTTTAACTCAATGAAATAGTTCACAGGGTGTGGGGAGGGGGCCCGCCAAGTCCAAGTTCATTAGTCAGATGTCAGACTGGAGGCTTCTCCTGGCTCAAGTAGCCGTGGGAGGTGACAGAACCAAGATCGGAAAGTCATGCGGCAGGATATGGAGGCGAATGAACCCAAGGTCAGCAGGCAAGAGGACAGGCTTGTTAGTTCACACACCGAAGAGGCAGGCTACTGACTCCCAGGGTTGGCAGTCTGTACGGAAGGTTATCTGTTCAAACCCACTTAAAGAACGTGGTTTTGGATGCTGGTGAGGTAGACACAGAGTCTGGAGGCAGCAGAAAACTGGAGAGTTTTGCCAGGGAAGCAGGTCATGCCCAGTAAGTGCCCTTTGCATGGATTGGCTACTCTCAGTACACCTCATCACGGGGGTGGTCCCACTATCGGGTTTCCTCCTGGGGGATGATTACACCAAAATTGACAAACCATGGAGAACCATGGCCCAGCCAGGGAACACAGAATGTTCACCACACTGACAAAACACCTTCACAGCAACACCGAGACTGGTGTTTGACCAAAACACTAGCCTCGCTTGGCGGACATAAGAAATCAGTCAGAGACATAGTTAGGTCAAAATGTAATATCTTATCATTTGATCTCCCCTTTGGCTAATTTTAAAAGCTATTTTTTATGTGAAGGGAAAATTCACGTGCATGGAGCCCCTGGTGAGTCCCCTGTGACCATGGGGCGGGGGTGTGAACAGCCTTGCTCTCCTGCAGCGTGCACTAGAAAGTGGACTCCTACAGATGCCGTTAGGGTAAAATTCAGCACCCTATCGTTTGATCTTCTTGTGATCCATTTACATTTGTTCTTCTAAATATTTTATGCCTCCTTTTCAGTTGGGGTCATCATATTCTTACTTTGTTATTGTTTTAAGCTTAAAAAATGATTTCTGTCTATGAACCCCAGTATAGGTAAATCTACAGAGAGTCACTGGATGAATGGTTAGTTAGGGGTGTGGCAGGGGCTAAGGGGAAAGGGGGAGCTAATAGTGATGAGCATGAGGATGAAGACGATGTTCTAAAACTGAGTGTGGTGATGAGTGCACAATTCCTTTTATTGTGACTGAACTACTGAATTGTGTGAGCTGTGAATTATATGCCAATAAAACTTTTAAAAAGAAACGAACCATTATATCCTCAACTTGACTTTTAATCTAGCCTGCCCCTGAATCCTATTCTCATATATACTCCTGCCTACTTCATATCTGAGATATAAACATGTCTCAAAACCTAAGCCTTGATTTTCCCTCCAAAATTTTTAAATCCCCATTTCTTTGGCATATATATCAACACCATCCTCTCAGTCACGGAATTAAACCCTCTATGAGTTCTCTCTCTTCCCTCATGCACCAAATTAATTGGTTATCGCGTTCTGGCGAGTGCACCTCCACATACATCTCAAGTCTGTCCATGGTTAAGTCCACATCTGCCGCTTGAGAAGAAGCTGTGTCTGTAGCCCAGCTGGTTCCGACACAGGGTGACTCAAGTGTATGGGCCGAGCTGCTCCACGGAGGTTCCCAGTTAGTGGCCTCTCAGAGAAGATCCATTGACTTGCCTTTCAAGCCCCTCTGTTCGTGTGGGGGTGGGGTGAGGGGGGACAAGCTGTCCTGGTGCTGTGCTTCCCCATCCGCGTCAGGGGTGAGTGCAGGCGACCACGGGGAATCACACTGTCTCGCCGTGGCACCCTTGCTGTTGTTAGAGGAAAGCAAGTCAGCTCAGACTCATGGCCACCCTGCCTGTGCAGAGCAGGAGGCAGCACGGACCGGCCCTGCTCCAGCATTACAGCTCTTCCTATGTGTGAGACTGTTGAAGCAGCCGCCATGTCCATCCATCTCCTTGGGGGTCTCTTTCTCCTGTGCTGCTCCTCCACGTTATTGAGCCGGAAGCCCGGTCTCTCCTGACCACCTATCCAAAGCACAAGATAGGAAGTCTTGCCCTCCTGGCTGTCCTTCTGTCCAGATAGATCTGGTTGTCCTTGAAGGAGTCCGTGGTACTTTCAGGTTCAAATGCACCTGACCTTCTTCAGTCTTCCCTCTGCCACGCCCAAGGTCCCCATGCAGAAGAGGCGACTGGAAATCCATGGCTCGGCCGGCACACCTCAGTGCTTACCTCGACCAGTCCTTTAACCAGGGCCTTGCCCTTGGGAGCTCTACAGGAGCGAAGACATCAGAGAGAGGAACAAGCAGAGGCTGCAGTTCTCCGAATCCTTAGAGGGCCCTTCCTTAGTGCTTCCCTCTCCCCTGGGCCGGTGCCGCAGCACGGCGGCGGCTTCCTGAGGGTGCGCGGTGGGCGCCGTGGCTCGAAGCCCGTGCTGCAGGGCAACTCCTCGTAAAGGGCCCTCTCCCTGTGCCCCAGTTCTAAATGTGGACACTTCCGTTTCGTGTTGGCTCAGAAACTTATAGTGCATTTGTCTGTATTGCTTCCCCAAAGAAATGCGTTCATTCACCCAGGCATTCATTCATCCTTCTGTCTGTCTGTCTCTCTGTCTGTCTGCTTGTTTATGCGGAGAGTATGGCTCAGACCCTTGGGCCTGGCCTCACACATGCAGCTGTGACTCGGTGTTTCCGATCATGCACTGTGTCCTTCTGTAGAGTCCCCAGCTCATCTGGCCTCTGCTGATGTTTTTCGGAAAAGTAAAATTACTCAGCACCCCCTCTCCCCCGCCCCTGCATCGGCAATCACAGAATTTTGTAGACTGGCTCATCATCCCAGTTAAAACGCCGGTGTCTGCACCTGCAGTCCCTCTGGATGGCACCCGCACTGCCACTGCGTGGGGTGGGATTGCCACTTCGGGAAACTCTGAAGATCAGCAAGGAGCTCTTGGAGCACCATGGGTACAACAGGAGACTTCACTGCGAGGTCGGTGGTTCAAACCAGCCATGCCTCTTGGAGAGGGCTGGGGCAGTCTGTTCCCGCAGACTTAACCGACTCAGAACCCCTGTGGGGCACTGGTGCTCTGTCCTGTGGCATTGCCACGCACGAGTCAAACCCAACTTGAAGACAATGGCCTGGGCTTGGTAGTTGGATGGTGCATGCTTGAGCCAACCGCTCTGGGCTCCTTTCTGCTGAGAAAGCTCTTTTCTGAATCGTACCATCACTCAGGAATGAGTTCAAGTCCCACGCTTCCACAACTGGATCTAATTGAACCCAACACCCTCCTCCTGCCCCAGAGCTTGTCTTTGCTCGCCTACAAACCTGCCTCTGCACACAGATCACCAGAGTGGGTGCCTGCCAATGTGGTAGGGCCAGGGGACCCACAAGAGGCCCGTAGGCTCAGAGGTGGGCAAGTGTCCTGGCCACGCTCACAGGGGGCAGACGCTCCAGCAAAACCACAGGCAAGTGGGCGCTGGAGGGCAGGTGTGCAGAGCCGAGGCTGGCTGCCAGTCAGTGCCAGCGCAAGTAGGACAAACAGTGCAAGGAAACAAAATAACAGAAAGGTTAGTCATTGAGTCTGAGAGCCAAAGGCCAGGAGCCCAGCCAGGTTTCACGCCTGACAACTGCCTGCTTCTGTGGCGGCTGCTGGTGGTGGTGGTCCCGCCAGTCCCCTTCCGACTCATCCTAATCCCAGGTACCAGAGCTCAGGGCACTGCCCGGGCCCTGCCCCACCCCACAATCAGTGTCAGGCTTGAGCCCTGGGCCCCACCTGTGTCAGTTCATCTGCTTCCTCTTTCTGATGACCCTCTGCTATGCCAAGCACGGAGTCCTCCAGGGACTGTCCCAGAGGATGTGAGCAGAGCCGTGCCATCCTTGCCGCTCAGGAGCATGCTGGCTGTATTTCTGGGACAGGTTGGTTGGTCCTTGGGGTGTTCTGTGGCCTGTTCAGTCGTCTAGCCAACACTCAAATCTAAAGGCGCTGTCCTCTTCCCACCAGTCATTGCTCATGGAGCAGCGTTGGCAGGCATGTGAGGAGGCTGGAATGCTACAGTCGGGGGCAGAGGCACCTCAGTCCTCAAAGTCACATCATTGGGATTTAATGCTCTACAAAGGTTGCTGGCTTTCCCAGCAACAGATCTGCCCAGGGTGATACATCGTATGGTTTCCTGACGGCTGCTTCCATGAGCACTGATTCTGCACACACAGACTAGGACTGCAGTGAAGGGATGTGTGAGCGTGCACATAGATTACACTTATGTGCACATGTGGAGTAGGTCTGCCGTGAATGGGGGTGTGTGCATGTACATTACACATATGTGTACATATAGGCTAGGAGTGCAGTGCAGGTGTGTGTGCGCATATATCACACATATGTGAACATATAGACTAGGTCTGCAGTGAAGGGGGTGTATGCACACATATTACACATATGTGCACATATAAACCAGGACTAGAGTGAAGAGGTGTGTGTGTTTGTGCATGTGTATTACACTTGCGTGCACACATAGAGTAAGTTTGCAGTGAATGCGGTGTGTTTGCAGATGTCTATTACACATATGTGCATCTAGAGGAAGTAGGTCTGCAGTGAAGTTGGGTGAGTGCATGCATACTACACATATGTACACATGTAGAGTAAGTGCAGAGTGAAGGGGTGTGAGTGCATGCATACTACACATATGTGCACATGTAGACTAGGTCCAGGGGTGTGAGTGCATGCATACTACACATATGTACACATGTAGAGTAAGTGCAGAGTGAAGGGGTGTGAGTGCATGCATACTACACATATGTGCACATGTAGAGTAGGTCTGCAGTGAAGGGGTGTGTGTTAGTCTGGGTACTTTTGAAAAACAAATCCACAGAAACTCATGTACAAGAGAGAATTTTATATAAAGGGTAAGTGCACATCAAGAAAACATCCCAACCCAGTGCTGCCCAAGCCCACAAGTCCAACATTAACCCGTATGTCCAACAGCACTCCTCAAAGTCCTCCTCCATCTCACAAAACAGACACAATGATGTCCGTGAGCCTTGCCAGCTGAAGTAGGGAACTGGCTAAGGCAGCTGCACCCTGGCCCAGCCATCAGAAAGCAAGAGACCTGAGAACTAGAAAGGTGAGGCTCACCAAGCCATTTATCTTTCCACCTTTCAATTAACCCCACGTGTGTTTATCAGCCAGGTCGGCACAATAAACTAACTACCTCAGGGAGTAAGCTCATTGGCACAGGTAGGAGAGCACCCTCTGCCTTTCCCAGTTGGATCACATGGCTGGTAAACCCTGGTGAGTGTGTGCCTTTGTATGTGGCTAGAGTGTGCCTCTTTTTCACTCTGTCCCCAGGTGTGGTGGTTACATAATCTCGTGTCAACTTGAGGGAAGGGGTAGAGTATAGCTTGTCAATCAGGCTCCAGCCTGATGAGGCATCTTTATGGGCATAGCCTTCTCAGGAGGGTTCTGGGAACGTCCTCTCTTTCTCTGCCTTCTTCTGTTGACAAGTCACAGGAGACTTACTGAAAACTGCAAGAACCTCTCTCTGCTTCCCCTTCCTGTGGAGGAGCCACACTCAGAGAGCTGGAGGAGCCAGTGGAGACCCGCGCCAGCACTGAGATGCTTCCATCGCCACTGGACCCATGAGACTTTGCACCCAACGGCCTGTGATCTCCTGCATTCAGCATCATTGTGTGTGACTGCGTGAGTCTGAAGAGGAATTTATGGACTAGTACCAGACATCTGAGCTCATATCAGACTGATGGACTTGATCTGAACTGGGCTGGGATGTTTTCTCAATATTCAATTGCTCGTGTATCTAAAGTACTTTCTTATACACGTATGAGTGTCTCTAGATTTGTTTCTCTAGCCCACCCGGACTAACACAGGAGGTGATTTGCCCGACCAGATGTCTCAGGGGGGCGAGACTGGCCTGTGGGTGGAGATGCCCTGAAAGGCCTGCATTTCAAAGGAGGAAAACAGTCATCAGGATCCAGGGAAACAGGAAGACCATGGAAAAACCAACGTACTGGGACTGTGGTGCTGGAAAAGAATAGTGTGCAGTGGACAGCTCTAAGGACAGACCACTCTGTCCTGGAAGAAGCAAGGCCAGAGTGCTCCTTAGAGGCAAGAATGGCAAGACTTGGTCTTACACACTCTGGTCATGTTGACAGGAGAGACCAGCCCCTGGAGAAGGACATCGTGCTTGATAAGGCGGAGGGTCAGCGAGAGAGAGGGAGGCCGTCAGTGAGATGGGGGACATGGCGGCTGCATCAATGGGTTCAGGCACAGGAACGACTGTGAGGACACGGCAGGTCCTGGCAGTGTTTGCGTCTATTGTGCACGGGGTCGCTATGGGTCAGAGCTAACACTAACAAGGCACTGAAGGACAGACTAACTTTAATGAGGGGTGGGAGAGAGGGAAGGACAATGGTGTAGGGATTCATGCTTACAGCTTTCCCTGTGTATTGCCCCCTCAATCCTGGAGAACTTCACCATGGCACCAGACCTACCCTCCCCAACTCCAGCCCCACTTCTGCAACCAAGTCCATCCTCCCAAGACCAAGAGCATGTTCTCAACAGGAGATGCATCATCTTCATCACCAGTCTTCCTCCCCCTCCTCCCGCATCATCTAGGTATCAGTGTTATCGCGTCCTGTCTTAGCGATGTCCCTCTAGTAGGTTTAGACAGGATGGAACAGCAGTAAGTGCTAACTGCTGATGTGACCGACCACTTCTTTCTTTCTATGCAGATTATTTTAAGAAGTGCTCACATTTTAAAAGAACATTGTAATGCCATATGCCCACACAGCTGCCCACACAGATCCCCGCTATCTTTAGAAATGCAGGCGGGGTTCAGAAGAGGATGGGACACAGGGGACATCGGTGCTGATGTCAGGTGGAGCTTGCCTGAAAGCAGAAAAGACCAGGGAGCTGTTTGCTAGTGCTTTACTCACTGCACAAACCTTTAACTGTGCCGGTGGGTCCTAACAAACCAGGGATCACAGTAAGAAGCACGCGAATTATAGAGCACCTAACTGTGCTCCTTTGGAATCTGCACGTGAGAGAAGAGGCAGTCATTTGAACACAGAAGGGAATCCTACATGGGCTCAACTGAAGAGAGGGTGCATCGGCACTGTGCCCTCTCACCGTACTTATCCAATCGGTACACTGAACACAGACTCAGAGAAGCCGGGTTATATGAAGGACATGGTACGTGCACTGGAGGAAGGTGTATTAACAATCCACAATGTGCAGATGACTCAACCTTGCTCGCTGAATCAGGAGAAGAACAAGAAGCAGCTGGATCAGGAGAACATGAAGCAGCTGGATCAGGAGAACATGAAGCAGCTGGATCAGGAGGAGAACATGAAGCAGCTGGATCAGGAGAACATGAAGCAGCTGGATCAGGAGGAGAACATGAAGCAGCTGGATCAGGAGAACATGAAGCAGCTGGATCAGGAGAACATGAAGCAGCTGGATCAGGAGGACATGAAGCAGCTGGATCAGGAGAACATGAAGCAGCTGGATCAGGAGAACATGAAGCAGCTGGATCAGGAGGAGAACATGAAGCAGCTGGATCAGGAGAACATGAAGCAGCTGGATCAGGAGAACATGAAGCAGCTGGATCAGGAGGACATGAAGCAGCTGGATCAGGAGGACATGAAGCAGCTGGATCAGGAGAACATGAAGCAGCTGGATCAGGAGAACATGAAGCAGCTGGATCAGGAGAACATGAAGCAGCTGGATCAGGAGAACATGAAGCAGCTGGATCAGGAGAACATGAAGCAGCTGGATCAGGAGAACATGAAGCAGCTGGATCAGGAGAACATGAAGCAGCTGGATCAGGAGAACATGAAGCAGCTGGATCAAGAGAACATGAAGCAGCTGGATCAGGAGAACATGAAGCAGCTGGATCAGGAGAACATGAAGCAGCTGGATCAGGAGAACATGAAGCAGCTGGATCAGGAGGAGAACATGAAGTTGTTGGGTGCAGCCTTCTTCAAAGTTTCAAAGGGCCAGGTAGAGACTTTCAAGACTAGGGTGTCCCTGCCTCGAGCCAGAGTACCTTCCCTTCCTCCCTTGTGTGTGTGAGAGCTGGCCCACAAACAAGAGAGCTCCCAGAAAAACCGGTGCCTCGCATGAGCGGTGCATTGCTGGAAACACCACGGACTTCCAGAAGAGAAAATGGATACATCCTGGGGAAAGTACATCCAGGTGCTCCTTAGAAATGAGCTGGGCAGATCCCATCTCATGCATTCTGGACATTTCACCAGCAGAGACCAATCCTGAGAAAGGACATCGTGCTTGGTAAAGCTGAGCGGCAGCAAAAGAGAGGAAGTCCCTCAACTAGGTGGTTTGCAGCCATGGGTCCAGACGTAACAGCACTGTGAAGGCGGCACAGGACTGGGCAGTGTTTTGTCCTGTTGTACCCTGGGCATTTATGAGTGGGAACCAAGTGGAAAGCACCTATCAACAGGTATGAAGCCCTGTCGGTGTCTCTTCTAACATGGACATCGGCCTAATTTTATATGGCCCATGGTACTCTAATCTGTCTCGGGCTAAGAGATAACAACTGCAAAGATTGTATCCCTAAGCAAGGCCGGGTTCACAGGGTTTAAGACTCATGCACATCCTTCTGAAGGACACAGGCTAATCTATTACTGGGCCCTAGACACCCCTACCCCAGCAGCTTTAGAGGTTCTGCGATGGGCTGAAAGCCATGCACCACAAAACTAGTCACGTGAGGCCAAGGATTTCTGTCCACTTTGGTTGGTGAAGAACATTGAAAATATCCTAGATCGATTGATCTAAACGAATATGGAAGGACGGCCAGAATGCTCCCAAGAACTAAGAAAGGTGAGATTTCTATGTGCTTACTACAGACACCGTATCCTGGAGGATCAGTTTCTGGAGAAGGACAGTCTTATCTTCCAGAGAAGAGAGGCATCAGATGAGAGGAAGTCCCTGGACAAGGCTGGTTGAGACCGTGGCTGACACAATGAGCTCACACAGCCGCAGTGTTGAGCATGGCATGGTTGGTTCGGGCAGCGTGTCATCCCGGTGTCTCCCTGGAGAGGGACTTGACTCAGTGGCATTGAACAGCATTTCCAGCTCATAGTGCTTTGGTTTCATATGTGAGACATTTTCTCCACTTAAAAAATATTATTATTGATCTTTTTATTGGGGGCTCTTACAGCTATGATAACAACCCATAAATCAATTACATGAGGCGAACTTGTAAGATGCTGCCATCATCATTTCAAAACATTGTCTTTCTACGTGAGTCCCTGAATATCGGGAGGGGGGCCCTCTCTCCCCACCCTACCACCCTCGTGAATCCTTAATAAATGATATTTTTTTTCATATTTTACACCATCTGATGTATCCCTTAACCCACAGTTCTGTCCTTCATTCCCACTGAGGGGTGTTATATATCTATCATTGCTATCCGTTCCCCCTTAAGCCCACATGGAATCGTTACCCCCATTACTGTTTCTGAGGGGGCTATCGATCCATGTGCTGATAGCTCTTTCGATTGTTCTACTACATCTTCCATTCCATGCTAAGCAATTGCTTCAAAAATGCGTCAGGTTCCTGCTCCTTGGAAGCACATCTTCCCAGGGCGCGGAGGGCAGGAATGCAGGTACTTCCAGAGTGTTTATCCTCTCCTCGGAGAGGCTCTGTCCCTGGCACCCTGCCTTTTCATTTGTTGCCATTAGTCTCAGTCTGCTGCTGGGGGGCCTGCAGGGTCTCTTGCTGGGAGGGCAGGGGCCTTGCCCTATTTGTCCAGGCGACAGAGGAGAAAGGGTCTTCAGGATCAACAACAGAATATGCCCTCCACCAGCAGCAGACGCAACCCTCTTCTCTCCGTGAGAGTCTGAGACATGGGGGTCCCTCTCGTCACCCCGTCCATCCCCACTCCTGTGACTCCCATCACCCCATGCTCAACTGTCTGAAAGGCCAATGAAGTACAGCAGGTGGCTTCCCAGGCCATCCCAGTCCCAGATGAAGTCTCCTGCGGGCAGCTTTCAGCCGCTTACTTTGGCTACATGATGAGGGAAGACCACTCTCGGAAAGGACACTGACTTAGGTAAAGTGGGGTCAGCCTAGGCTGGGGAGGCCGCAGGGAGATGGACTGACACAGCAGCCTTAGCGGTGGACTCGGCAAACCAGTGGGGATGGAGCTGCGGGCACTCAGCCTGCTTTGCTTCTGTTGTGCTCATGTGAGACGGCCAGTCAAGGCGGGTGGTTCGAAGCCGCTGTCTCAGAGCCCTTACAGAGCAGTTGTACACCGTCCTGCAGGGAGGCTCCGAGTTGAAGTCAATGACAATGGATCTGCTTACTTATTCGAAGAGGAACTGGCTGCAAACTCCTTCTCCATTTCTTCCGCTTCCTAGCTTCCAATGTCCCTGGCCTCTTCACCACCTCTCTGGCTCTCTTCGCCTGTCATGCTTTATTTCTGGGGAAACACCCTCGCTTCTTCTGGGGACAGCAGGGTACTCGTGCCTGCCTGTGCCCAGAGCTGGACCAGCCTGGGGTGGAGCATGACTTTGCTGGAGGGCAGGGGTTGGGAGAGGGGGGGAAACAACCTTTTCATTTTGAGCACCAACAATAACACAGCATACACAACCAGTCTTTCATTAGATCATTCCCATTCTTCTACCAACAAAGAGCAGAAATAACATATTTAATAAATTACAACACAGCTGTTTTAACAAAATTTAACATATCTGAAATGAGGATCAACTTAAAGCTTCATGTTAAAAAGTATCCTATTATAATTTTTAAGTGGAAGTATCTTTTTCATCTCCTACTGGTAGATAAAATCATGGCAGACTGCCTATTGGATGGTGTTTTCTGTACACCAGTATTTTGAAAGTTGAAATAAAACAGAGATGCAATAATAATTTTTAAAATGGCTGAAGAATCCTGGAATTGCTTTATACATTTTTCAGACACATGAAAATAAAGTGTTGAAAACAACCTCTGATGATCTTAACTTCCAGTTTATTTATACATTTATCAAGCAGAGATGCTCAAACATCTAAGGTAAAGGGGATTATCTAGAACAACACCACCACCACTACGGGTCCCATAAATACTACACTTACACCAATACTACTCTCCTACCAATACCCCAGCTACCACCAATACTGCAGCCACCACTGATACTGGATCACAGCACCAATGCTGCACCCACCACAATGCTACACCCACCAGCAATTCTCCATCTTCCAATAATACTACACTTACCACTAAGATGCATCCACCAGCAACACCACTACCACCGATGCTATATCTACCATTAGCAGTACAACTACCCAAGTACTAAATCTACCACCCAAACTCCACCTACTGCCAATCCTGCATCTAGCACCCATGCTAAGCTGTTAACAGCGCTACATCTACCACTAATACCACCACCAATACTGCGCCCACCACCAATACTGCGCCCACCACCAATGCTGCGCCCACCACCAATGCTGCGCCCACCACCAATGCTGCGCCCACCACCAATGCTGCGCCCACCACCAATGCTGCGCCCACCACCAATGCTGCGCCCACCACCAATACTGCGCATACCAATAACATTCTCCCACCATCAATACCACGCTGACCACCAGTATGACTAGCAATGCAACGCTGCTAAAACTTTTGCCATTACTTCTACCATTACTACCAATGCTGCTCTACCACCACATTGCTACCACGATTACCACCACCAATACTCTCTACACCACAGCAATGCCTGTCACCACCACGAAGGCGATTCCATGACCAATGCTCCCAGTATCACAGCTCCTATCACCACCAGTCCCACCATCAGCACTGTGATGAATAACACCACCGCCAATGCTCCTCTCTCTCGCAGCTGCAAAACTGTGCCCCCACTGCCACTGGCACGGCTGCCATTCTGACCACCAACACTGCCAATACTGAACCAGCGGCCGTCACCATCAGCCCTACTACCAGTGCTGCGACAAATACGACTCTCACCAAGACTACTACCCCTGCCACTCCTATCACAGCTACCAACACTGCATGCCTCTGAGGGCCGCAACCACCGACAGAGTACTATTGCCACAGCAATGCTTCCATGACCATGGCAACGACGGCTGCCCAAATCCTAGCAAGAGTATCGGTGACCAATGCTGCTTCACCGACATGGCTTCCACAGTTGCTGATACTGGCCTCACTATCAGCAAGACCTGACTGACTACTGTCACAGCAGTCAGCACCGCCACTACCAATGCCCAACGCTATGCTGCCTGCTGCCAACGTCACCCTGCTCTGACCACCGACGCGACGACTGGCACATCACCCACACCATGAGCAAGCCTACCACGACTACACCAGCACTACAGGAGCACCGTAATCAATAGTGACCCCAGTACGACGACTGCCACATCACCCACACCATGAGCAATCCTACCACGACGACTATAGGAGCACCATAATCAATAGTACCCCCGATACGACGACCGCCACATCACCTATACCATGAGCAAGCCTACCATGACGACTACAGGAGCACCGTAATCAATAGTACCCCCAGTACGACGACCGCCACATCACCCACACCATGAGCAATCCTACCACGACAACTACAGGAGCACCATAATCAATAGTGCCCCCGATACAATGACCGCCACCATCACCCACACCATGAGCAAGCCCACTACTGCCGCCACACTGGTATCACCGTGTCCACCATAACCAACAGGCCACCGTAACAAACAGACCTATCACTACTCTGCGTGACCTACGATACCCTCTGCCTTCCCCTTGCCCGGTCCAACCCAATGCTACCATTCAGAAGCTCCGATGAGTCCTCACGCACCCTGCCCGCCTGATGTCCTTAATCAAACATCAAGCTAATATTTAATACGGGGTGAGGGATGACGCAACCAGGTCCAAGCCCAGCTGTCTCATATCCTTGAACTCGGCTGCCTCCTTCGAGATAACGTCTGCAATCCAAACAGCCATGCATCCGTGCCTTTGTAAACCTCGTTCCGCGTCCAGGGCCACTCTACTGCCTTCTTTACCCGTCTGCATCGCCAGTTGTCGTGGGACTGGCAAGGCACATGAGCTGGTGTGCAGACCGCAGTGACGAGTCCACTTTCTTGTTCTCTGACGTGAGTTAAGATGCTCAGAATCCCCACAGAGGAACGCCTCTCCCAGACCAGCATCCAAGTGTCTGATATGACCAAGGGCAAGGCCTCAGGGCCTGGGACAGTGTAGCAGCAAAGTGCCGGGTGATTTTCCACCTGTGTCTCTGCCAGGATGTGGCCCTGCCAGTGCCCTGCTTTGGCATGAGCCTTGGGACCAAGCTCATGTGGAGCTGCCTCCAGACCAGTGCCCACAGGCAGTTTAAGCTCAAGGGAGACCCCTGGGCCACCGAGCCAGGCTGTCAAGACACTCTGTGGGGTCATTTACGGATCCAGGGTCCTCGGGGGTTGGGGTTGGGGGTGTATGCTCTTCAAGAACAAACTGATACAGGTGGTACCTGCTACCTCTCTCCATCCACCGGGGCCCTAAACCACCTCCTGGGGCTGAGCTTCCAGGACACGGTGTCAAGTCACCTTGGGGCCTCCAGCTGGAGGGCCACCTGGAAACGGATGGAGCTGAGTGCCAGCCATGGGGATTTGCAGGGGGGAATAGGGGGCACTTCCTAAAGCACTCCCTTCCCACCTGGAACCACACCTGCAGCAGTGCCTGCCTCTGGGCACCCACGAAGCTCGCAGGCCCACAACACGGTGAGCGAACACGCTGCAGGGGGGACAGAGGGCCCTAAGACATGTGTCCCAGTGAGGCCAAAGCCCTCACCAGCTGACCAGGACAGCCCTGCCTCTAACTGTGAGGTGCCATAAGGCAGGGCAGGGAGTGGTCTGTGGGTGCCTTGGGCACCTGCTGTGGAAAGGTCAAGGGGTGAATGCTCTCCAGTGTCTGTGCTCTCTAAGCAGTGCTCTCGCTGCTGTCTTCTCTCCCAGTGGCCTGTCCCCACACTCAGCCCACAGCTGGGGGAAGCTGGCAGGGGGAGGAGTTCTAGGGGAACACCCTCCCTGGGTGTGCGGGCCGGGGGAGGGGCCTGCTGGAGGCCATTGAAAGGCTTCTTTATTCAAGTATCGGCTTACGGGCCTTTTCTGTCTGTGTCAATTGTATCTGTGTGGTCCGCGCTGCCAGCAGTCCTGGCAAACTGGATCTCTGACGCCACTGTGCAAGCTATGCTCCCCTCCACCCCTGCTGCTACAAGCCAGCTTGAAGTGTAGAAAGGCGGGGTGGGGGTGCTCCCCGTGAAGGCTGAATAGCAGGGGGAGTCCCAAGCCAGAAGAAACACCTGGGCTCCAGAGGGTCAGGTGGGCACAGCATGAATTAACTCTCTCCAGTGTCCCTCTGATTTGGCCAGTCTTGGGCGGTTTCACCCTGCAGGCATCTGTAGACTATGCTTCCTCTAATGACCAGCTCTTCACCGATGGCCAGGCAGAATGCACTCTGCTCTGCTGAGAAGAGTGTGGATTTCGACAGCCCTCTGCTGTACAATCGGGTTGGTCTGCAGCTTGGGGACTGCAGGGAAGGGCCTGGTCTGGGGCTTCCAGTGCACCAGGTGGTCAGGCTGTGGTGCGGCTGGACCTGATGTGTAGCTGGGTGCTTGGGCCAGAACAACAGATGCCCTTTCCGAAAGGGGCAGGGTATGCTCTTTGGTCCTGTGGCACAGAACCTTCTCCACAGACAGTCAGCATCACCTTGAGACCAAGGCTGTCAAACCCGACCACTGGCCACCTGTGAGCACACTTGGAGCTGGGACTGAGCGAGTTGGTGGAGGAGGGAGCGTGTGTGCCCGTGAGTACTCATATGTGTGTGTATGTGTATACATGTGTGTGCAAGTGGATGCATGTGTGTGCATGGGTGTGAATGCGTGAGTGAATGCATCTGTGCATAAGGATGTGTATGTGAGTGTGTGTGTGTGCATGAGTGTGAATGTGTGTGAGCAGATTCATGTGTGTACATGAGTAAGAATGTTTGTGTATGTGAATGCATGTGTGTATGAGTGTGAATGTGCATGTGAGTGGTTGCATGTGTGTGCATGAGTGTGAATGCATGTATGTGAGTGCATGTGTGTATGAGTGTGAATGTGTGAGCGGATGTGTGTGTACATGATTATGAATGTGTGTGCAAGCAGATCCATGTGTGCATGAGTGTGAATGTGTAAGTGGATACATGTGTGTACATGAGTATGCATGTGGGTATGTGAATGCATGTGTGTGCATGAGTGTGAATGTGTGAGCACACACATGTGTGTACATGAGTAAATATGTGTGCATGAGCAGATGCATGTGTGCATGAGTGAGAATGTGTGTGCGAGAAGATACGCGTGTGTGCATGAGTGAGAATGCATGTGCCAGCAGATGCATGTGTGCATGAGTGAGAATGCATGTGTGAGCAGATGCGCATGTGTGCATGAGTGAGAATGCGTGTGCGAGCAGATGCGCGTGTGCATGAGTGAGAATGCGTGTGCGAGCAGATGCGCGTGTGCATGAGTGAGAATGCGTGTGCGAGCAGATGCATGTGTGCATGAGTGAGAATGCGTGTGCGAGCAGATGCGCGTGTGCATGAGTGAGAATGCGTGTGCGAGCAGATGTGCGTGTGCATGAGTGCGAGTGGATGTGTGTGCCTCTAGCACAGCGATTCGCAACCTGTGCATCAAACGACCTTTTCAGAGGAGTCGCCCAATTCATAACAGCAGCAAAATGACAGTGAGGAAGGGGCAACGACAATAACGTTATGGTTGGGGTCGCCACCCCATGAGGAACGGTATGAAAGGGTTGTGGCGTCAGGAAGGTGGAGAACCACTGCTCTAGGGGAAAGTTCATCATTTTCACGCATCCCCAGAGGATCCCCGATGGCAGGAATGTGCCCTCGCCCCCAAGTTGCCCCAGCTGTGCCTTGCTGCTGCCCACCAGCTGCCCACGGCCCTGGCAGCACGAGGAGCTCTAGAGGGGGAGTCTGGGCTCAGCAGCAGGACCAAAGTGTGACTTCCACTTCTGACGGTGGCGGGTGTGTGACGAGGCGCCAGTGCGGTCCCTCCTCGTGTGTGCCGTCGTCATGTCAAGCAGAACGAGCAGGCTGCCTGGTGAGTCCCTCAGGCCAGGCGTGTGTGCATTCAGTGCCAACCAGGGGCCCAGGTTGAGCTGTCCATGGGGCCGGCCAAGCATTGGCCTGTGTCACGGCGTGTTCCACCTGGGGAAGGAGGAAGAAGCCCATGCTCTAGATGAGGAGAGAGGCTGGCACCAGTACTGCCACATCCCATGGGCTGCAAGAGCCCAGAGCTAAGAGCCACGGTCCTCTGCAGGTGGCTTCTCTCCAGCAGGGTGGCCAGAGAGAAGCATGATGCCCCACACACCATGCCAGGCCATCGAGTCTGTGCTCAACCCATCACTTGCCCGGCCCAGGCCCTTCCCTCTGCCCAATGCTGCCTCCCTTGGGCTGGGAAACCAGCCTGTGAGGGAGAGGGTGCGTCCTCTCTGACCCACACTGACCCCAAAGGTCAGGGTAGAGCTGCCTCGCCTCTGTGAGTCCCCAAACGATGATTCCACAAATGAGGGAGCCTCGACTTTCTTCCGTGGAACAGCTGGTGGTTTCAAACTGCCGACCTTGCAATGAGGAACCCAACAGGTCACCGTGAGACCAGCAGGAAAGGCCTGGTGGTTTGTGTCTGAGAGATCCATCATTGACTGTCCCAAGGGTGGCCCCACACGTTCACCCCACGGTGTCTGGTGGTGGCTGCTCTGTAGTGGGAGACAAAGTGGGGAGTAACGCTGTGCCGAAGGCAGGGAGCTGCTGATCATGAAATCCCGCACGCACACACTCACACACATTCACACACACACATCCACACACCTTCACTCACACACGCACTTACTCCCTCATACATACGCTCACACTCAAATACTCCCGCTACCTTACACACACACACACTCACACTCACACACATTCACACACACATCCACACACCTTCACTCACACACGCACTCACTCCCTCATACATACGCTCACACTCAAACACTCCCGCTACCTTACACATACACACACACACACACTCACACACACACACACGGAACGTGCCCTAGGGGAACCAGCATGGGAGGCAGAGGATACCTCTTGCAAGGCCCCAGGGAAAGGATGTGGAAGGGCCAGCACGTGGTGGACAGAGGTGAGCAGTGCAGAGAGGAACACCTGCTCACTTTTCCTGGCCCTGGTTTGGTGGACACTCAGAGTGGTGACCAGGGACTCCTTTGAAGAAGACAATTCCTGGACAAAGAGAGGTGAGTAAAAGAGGCACACTGCGCTTCTCACCAACCGTATCCGCAACCATGGAGGCTGAGTGCATGCCGGAAGCTACTGTCCAGGGGTAACCTTTAAACCTTAAACGTTAACCCAAAACATATCCCCATGGAGTCACCTGGCCACCAAACAATAGTCCAGCTTAAGGGGGGGGGGAGGGAAGAATGCCAGCCAGGGACTGAGCCTGCGACAGACCTCTGCAGAGAAGATCAAAGGGACAGCAGCCCTCCAGAGATAAGCAGGTGATGTAGGGGGCAGGGAACTGCCCACAGCTCGGGAGAGGAGGGAAGCGCGGCTGCAAGGCTTCAAGGATGGGGCCCAGGCCACTGAGCTGTCCTCGTGGACAGGCCGCACGTGGCGTGCCCATCAGCAACAGGCATAAAATAATTGTGCAGGAGTGTCTGGGGCACACGGAGCTTGCCAGAAAGAGCAGTTTGTGTCTGTCCTGCTCAGACCAAGGCTCCTGGTTCTGGCTTGAAGCAAAACCAATCTACAAAGACACTGGTGAGCAGACAGACCTTTTGCTAGGGACCAGGAAGGCCAGTGATTTAGACATGTGAGAAAGGCCACCAGTGGGGGAGCTGGCCTCTTTCTATTGTCACTGCATGGGACCTGCATCCCCATTGCAGACCCCCAGCAAGTGTGAGTGAGTGGGACACAGGGGTTCCCTTAGAAATGGACACTCTCCGGGAGCAGACATCACTCCTGGCGAGCCGCAGAGCTGGTGAGGACAGGAACGGAGAACTGCACGTTCCCATACTGCATTTTGAACTAAGTCAGCTCGTTGGTCACGCCTCCTAACGTGCCCGCCTGCGGGCGGGAACCTTCACCCAGGGCCATCATGATGTGGCCCAGATTCCTCTTTCAGGGGCCACCCTCAGTGTCTCTAGGACACGAGTACCCCACCCTTCAGGACATATGGATGTCTCTGTGGCCCACCTGTCATGGGAGGGTCACGTGTACAATTTCAGTCACAGCCATTCCCTGGCCTGGCATCCCAGAGCCCCTGTGTGGGACAAAAGGGATGGCTGAGGAGTCCGGGGCTCTTCTGGCCATGTTGTCTGTCCTTACCTCAAGCAAGGTCACTTCTGAGTACTGCCCGAGACTGGCTTGTTCTTCCGACTTTTATCCCTCCCTTGTGGGCTGGGGACAACTGTCCGGAGGAAGATGGGGGTGAAATGGTGGGTCCTGCCGGAAAGTTCAGGACCTCGAGTTGGCAGGTCATGCTTTGCACCAAGCAGCAGCGGACATTCCTTCTCCATAAAAAGCTCCTTCCTGCAGGTGGGCTTAGGGGCCATGGGGGACACTCACAGCCATGGCCCTCAGGGACCGCTGTGTAGTGTGCAGGGTTTGGTGGTTTGTTTGAAAACCCTGGCCTTGCTTTAATGATGGTCCCCAATGCCACTCCTTCTGAAGTTCCTAGGTGGCCCAGAGAGTTAAGCACTCACTCCGGGAGTAAGCAAGCGTGCACAGCTCAAGCCGGACCCGTGGCCCCAAACAAGACAGAGCTCTCCATATTTCTGTGAGACACAGCCTTGCACTGGGTGTGTGTGTGGGGAGGTGGGGGCGGGGGGCAGGGGTACCTTAGGACAGGGGAGGGGGGCACTAGGGGAGCTCTACTGCAAAGAGAATGCTTGTCAGGGTCCTAGAGCAGTCCCCAAGGAGTGGGCCTGAGCCAGTCCTCAGACCAGGGTGGGTTTACAGGACATCCCCAGGTGCCAGGGCCACCATGCCAGTGTGTCCTTCCATGAAGAACAGGAAGGCCTCTCCAGCTTAAGCAGTGTGTCCCCGCACCCCCTCTGTACAGCAAGAGCGACACGTGGACCCCCAGGCGCAAAGGGCAAGCCCCTATGACAGACTTACACTGTGCCTTGCCCTGAAAACCCACCGCTGCCTGGTTTTTTGTGCCCAAGGTGCAGCAGGGCTCTGCTGGCTGCGCCCCTGCCCGCCTGGGTGCGTTAGTCCTCCAGCCCGAGCCCCCGGCACCGAGCGGCCACCTGGCCCACTACGACTCTGGGCAGCTCCTGGTCGGCGGCCGGCTCGGACCCCGCGCGCGTGGCCGGGAGGCGGCGCTGGGGTCGCGCCGGGCGGTGGGCGGGCGTGGGCGCGCTGGCGGGCGGCGGTCCCGCGGAGGGGCGCGCGGGGCGGGGCGGGGCGGGGCGGGGCCGGCGCTGAGGTCGCTGGCGGCTCGGGCCCGCGGCCGGCGTCCCTCCCTGCTCGGCGGGCGGCGGGCGCGATGCTGGCGCCCCGGATCTGCGGGCTGCTGCTGCTGCTGCCCCAGCTACTCCCGCGCGCGCCCGCACACAAGTTCTCGGCGCTCACGGTAAGGGGCCCGCGGCGCAGGTGGGCCGGTGCGCGGTTGCACGGAGGCGGCTCGGGCTGAGCTCTGCGCCTGGGCTGCTGCGGGGCGGGCGCCCGTCAGGAGTTCCGCGGGGATCGGGGTCCCCTGGGCAGGCCTCTGGTGTGGGGACTCGGGGTCTCCAGCACCGGATTCTGATGGGGGCGCGAGGCCCCGCAGACCAGGGTCGGAGAGAACGCGGGGTGCCCAGGGCAGGCCTCAGATGGGGAAGCGGTATCCCCAAAGGAGGGCTAGGTGCGGGTCCAGGGTCTCCTGGGCAGGGCTCTGGTTGCAAGGGGGTCCCAGCCGTGGGCGCTGGGGAACTGCCCTGGCATGGGGCTGAGGGTTGAACCAACCCACCATTCCCTGACCCCCGTGGAGCCTGCCCTGGGCTGAAGGGTGCGCTGGACCTCAGTGGACTGCTCATTGGCCCTCAAGTTATCCGTGCCCCTCACAGCTCCCTCCCCCCAAGAACTCAGAGGAGCAGATGTGATTTAAACCTAAAAGGGTCTTGGGGACCAGGTGGCAGAAGGGGCTGGCCTTTCTGCTCGCAGGGACTGCACACCCTTGTGTTTCCCACAGCCTCCTGCAGGACCTAGAGCATCAGGGGCTCCAGTGGGGCCCTTGGCCTCAGCTAGACTTCTGGTGTGCATAGCTTCCTGGTCCTCCAGCCTCTGGCCAAGGCTGGCCTGGGGGGCACTCCCCTGCACACTGTACTTCGTGTGCTCTGCAGACAGACCTGGAGAGTCCGCCCCACCGGTCGTGCTCAGGTGGGGCGCACACCTGGGCAGAGGAAGCCACAGGACAGATCCCAGACAGCTGGCCGGTGGTAGTGAGGGGCTGCCCTGGGGGGACGCTTTTCCTTCCTCCCTCTCTGCTTTGTGAGGATCACTGGAGGGGAAGGAGCTGGCGAGCTCATTGTTCATACCGAAAATTCTTCCCTGGCTGCAGCCAGCCCTGCCTCTTCTCACAAGTGCCTTGTAGATTAGCCCTGGGAGCTGGGGACTCAGAGCCTGCACTGGCTCAGGGCTGCCCTGGGAACACACCCTCCCACCCAATCTCCCAAGCCAACTACAGCCCTTGATACCACGCGTGTGCACGTGTGTCTACATCTGTAGTGTGCATGTGCGTGCACCCACAGACACACACACACAGCCACAGGCTGCCCTGTGAACTGTTACCAGGACAGCTTGCTCAGGTCCTTGTGCACGGTGGTGTGCCGTCCCTCTCCCACATCTACATCCACATGCCTGCCTTGCAGTGAGGAGAGGGGAGATGACCCCACAAGGAGGGGTGATGCAGCAGCAGGCTCCCATCTCCCCCACCCCTTGGGCTTTTGCACCCCAGGGCTCCTCTTGGGTCTGAGAAGGAAAAGTTGAATGAGTGAGCTCCGCAGGTCTCACTGCCCCCCTTCCTCGGTTAAGGTCAGCTCGGGGGCCTTCCCCCTTCTTTGGCTATGACCGCACCAAAGTTTCTTAGGCTGCCATGCTTCCAGGGACCGCCAAACCTGGCCTCCACTGAAGCCAGTCCGCAAAGCTTAGCTGAGCAGGCCTCTCCCTGGGCTGCCCGAGAAAGCCTCCTGCCCCCAAACCACACTTGCACAGAGAATGCTGGGTTGTTTCTGCATCCAGGAGAAGTTGAAGCCATGAAGCATTCTGGCTTTACTCCCTCTTTCCCAGCCTGCCCTTCCACCCCATCTGGAAGATCCAGAAACCTTTGGGTCCCAGCGCCCTTGAAGCAGGCCTGCAAGCGACTGATGGTCAGTCGTCAGGGACAGTGTCCCATGCTGGGCTTTCTGTGGCAAGTGTCAATGCGAATCACCCTCTAGTTTCTCTCTCTATCTCTCGCTTTCTCTGAAAGGGTGCCTGTCTCTCTGTAGGACTGGATCCGCCTCTTTAATAGATCGGAGCAGTTCAGTCCACCCTGTGTGAGGAGGGGGCTGCCATGCATTGAGGCTTCAACCTCCACCCTCCAGTTTCCTCCCCCAGAAACTGAGATGCCACAGTTAGGTCGCTTCAGCGTGCTGTGAGAGTTTTCAAACTGAGCATGGGTTTTCCTCTGGAAACCTGGCTCCTGTCGGGTCTTTTGTCAGCATGGATGGCATCGCATGCGCGCGTGTGTGTGTGTGTGTGTGTGTATGGGGGGGGGTGTCCTGTGGCTTGAGTCCACGCTGTACCATGTACGTGTGCTTCAGTGTGGGTGCTCTGGCACTTCCTCAGGGTGTGGGGGCACATCAGCAAGGGGGAGGTGCGGTGCCCTGCCTGTTTCTCCTGGGTCACCAACCACCCCCCGGGGATGGCATGCACAGCACAGGGTTGCGGCTCAGAGGTGGCCGTGGCCAGAGTCCTTCCTTTGCTCTGACCAACTGCTGCCACAAGTCTCAGAGGCTCATCTTTGTCCACCAAGGCCGGTCTCTGGGACCGGCTCCCCTTAGCACCTTCTGCTGGCTCTGTAGGGCCCCTGCTGTTCAAAGGCCATGGGTGTTTGTCCCAGGCAGTAGGGGGGCAGTGTTCGTGTCTGGGTGGGATCCCGCTGTCTCTCCAGGGAAGAAGTAACTGCTCCCTCAGGCCAGCTTCCACCTGGCTCCCAGTGCATGACTCCTTCCTTCTCTTGCTGTGGAGGGCTGCGCTGTGGGGCCAGGTAGAGGCAACGTGAGTCACTGTGGATCTGCAGCTCACTAGTGCTGTCAGAGCACAGTCCTGTGGATTTGGCCTGACCAACCAGCCTCCTGTGCCTGTGGTTTTCTTTAGGAGTAGTGGGGTGACACTAGCACCCCTTTCTGAGAAGCCTTGGAGGCAGAGGCGGCAGGTTGACTGCAGAGTGGAGCCGGTGGTCATTCACCCACATGTAAAATGCAGGTGCTGAGCTGAAATGTGTCTCATACTTCTTTTCAATGATGGATGGACAAAGTTCCCCTGAGTCCCTGTCCTGGAGGGCCAGCTGCGGCTCCTGGGATTCACAAGCTCTGCTGCCAGCAGAAAGGCTGACCTGCAAGTTCACCCTGAGGCACCTTGGAAATAAGGCCATTGAGAACCCAGGGACCCATTCTCCAGACACATAGAGAACCTAGTTCTCCCCAACACACGTGGGGCTCATGTGCCCCAATTCTCCGGGCACATGGGGAACCCAGTTCTTCGTGACACCCAAGGGATCCCCATGAGCAGATGTCTCTGAGTGGTCACTGGCTGAGTGTTCGCAATTCTAGGCATGTTGGCCACCCTCTCAGGTCTTGCTCACACTGCAGCCTTCGTACCCCAGGTAGGAGGAAAGGGAACCGCACCCAACCCACTGCTACCAAGTTACCTCACTGGGACCCTGTGGGACAGAGCAGAACCGGTCCACGAGGTTTCTGGGGCTGCAGATCTTCATGGGAGCAGACAGCCTCATCTTTCTCCCAGGGACTGGCCGGTGGGTTTGAACTGCTGACCTTGTAGCAGTTCCTACACACCTCCAGGGTTCCTGTAGCTGAATGACGTGAGCAGGCTCTGCCCTTCTGGAAGGGGGGTTGTCTTCACCTTTTTCTGCATGTCCTTTGGGTGTTTCAGAGGCTAGCCCTATGTCTGCTTCCCTGGTGAGCTGTCCCTGTGACCCTGGGTCTTGTCTAGAGGTGGATAGGTGAAGTCAGAGAAGAAATGGTGACGTCCTGGGAGATGGGTGACCTGGACTCACCCAGAGGATGGGCCTGGCTATCTCCCTCCCATAAGCCACAGTCTCAGTGTCCGAGTGGAGCCCGGTCTGTTCCACACCCAGAGGGTTGTCCTGAGTTGGGACATGACCAGGTGGCACAGAAAGTGGGAGGACACTGAAAACAGGCACAAGCATGGGCCCTTTATGATGATGAGATTCCAGGAGCGGGGCTCGTGGCCCCCCCGCAGGAACACAACTGCCCTGCCAGTCTCAGGGTCTTTGTGCTGCAAAGGGTACCCACCATGCTGGAGTGGGGGTGGGGGTACTCTCGCAGAAAGGGGCCTTTCTGACTGAATGGTTGCGTTTTTCCTGTGGCAAATGCCCTGAGCACGTGGACCCCCCAGGAGGGCTGCCTCTGGTTCCTTCTTCGTGGGAAGAGGGAGCAAGAAGGTGGTTAAGGGGGTGGAGAGGAAACCAAACACAGCCCAAACCTTCCTAGCTAGAAACACATTCGCATGGCGTCTAGAAACCCAAACACTGGGAAGCACCACTTTAATGTTGATTTGAAATCAAGACCATAAATAAAGCCATAAGCCACTTCAGACCCTGACAAGATTGTGCAGGGCCCTCAGTCCCCGAGGCCACAAAGGTTGGCTCCGACTGGGGAGAAGATGGATTTGTAGGGAATCAGAATGAGCCTGGAGACATGTAGGGTGGTGGCATGGTGGTGGTGGTGGGGGGGGGGGGGTAGTGGGAGATGTGATTAGGGTCCTTGGTGGAATGTTGGGCTGAAGGTCAAAGGTGACATTTCTGTATCTTTGCATTAAAAGATGCCGCATTCCAAGAGCACAGAAAACAATGCAGGTGGGAGTCTGCAGCAGGGGTTCTCAGTGGGGGGAGAAGCAGCCAGGAATACATGCATGCATTTAAATATAGATCTTGAGTCCCTTTGCAAAAGACAGGGAAACTCTTTTTGTTTCCAGATTGGAGGGCACTGGGCGCTGGAAGACCGGCTGGCTTGGCCTCAGTCACGGGCTGCACTTGGGGATCGAATGACACTTAATAGATTAGGTATTTAACTGCAGGCCACAAGAGGCCAGGTTTCAGAGTCTGATTAAATGAGTATTTTGATAACTCCTAATTTCATGTGGGCTGAAAAAAAATTATTCCGAAAGTGAAAACCAGAGACATGGTGGTGTGGTTTTGGAGTTGCCTGGCTGAAAATGAGAGAGAGAGAGAGAGAGAGAGAGAGCCAAAGCTGTGCTCAGACCCCAAGGAAGCAGGGTCTCGCCCATGGACAGGCACGTGGGCGTTTTCGGGATGAGAAGGCAGGCAGGAGGCCGAGTGGAACACCATGCCATGGTCCCACTAGGTTCACCCCCAGGCAGGGGGTCATGGAAGCCATGGCTCTTCGCTGGCCCCAAGTGTGGGGACAGCCACCACGAGTGTCTGCGGAGGCTTCTCAGATAGTGGAGTCGCCACCTGTGCTCTGAGAGGGCCTGTGTCCTCTTGCTCACTTTCTCATCTGCTCCTTTGCTCTTCCCTCTCCGCCCCTTTGCTTCTGCCCACGTTGCCTGGCCTTTCTCCCCCCCTGATGCGTCCCAGGAGGGCTGCTTGCCCTGCTTCCAGCTGGGTGCCAGCCTAAATTCCACAGGATGTCTCTGGGTCTTTAGTCCCCAAATTCTCTCTGCTGGGACCACTGACTGGGCCCCTTGGCAAAGACCCCCATCTGGGTGGTGGAGGCTGGACGTGGGGTTGGTTCTGGTGGGTGGGTGGTCTCTCCCACGGTGGTCTCTCCAGCATCATGTTAGTGACATGGGCCATTTTTTTTCTTTCCTTTACTCTGGGGTGTGGGGGTGTGGTGTTAACTCTTACCATGGGGGTGGGGGGGTGCTGGCACAGCCCTCCAGCAGCGGTGGGGTTCCAGTGAAGCATGTGGGGCCATAGCAAATGCTAGTTCAGCTGCGGTGTGTTCGATTTGGGCCTCTCAAACCTTCATTCAGGGGACAAATTAGACCCCTGAGACACTGATTGGGGTTGTACTCTCCGTAGGTGGGGGTTCCCGTTTAGTTTTGTTCTCCTCCGTGATACGGGGACCCCCTTTCCTGGTGCTTCCCAAGATGAGTCATGAGATCCTCCTGCTCCAGAGTTGGGACCAGTAGTCAGAGGGACTCTGGAGTCAAGTTATGAAGATGCCCATGGATGGGAAGGATGGGTCCTCCCTGGACACCCATGTGGATGTGGTCTTGGGTCCTTGTGGTGGCCTATGCGGGGACCCTTCCCTGTGCCTCCCCTTGATGTCGGGAGCCACGGAAGGGAAGGGGCACATCCTCCTGGGGATGCTTGAGTGCAGAATTGGGCTGCTCTCATCCGAAAGTAGAGAGGTAAGACTGGGGTTCCCGTTTTGAATGTTCATTTCTCCCCTCGGGTGCTGGTTAGTTTCTGGAGGTTGTCTGTGCGTCCAGGTGGAGCCTGCAGATTTGTCAACCAGTCAATGCTGACCCATAGTGACCCTGTAGGACGGATCAGAACAGAACTGCCCCTTTGGGTTTCTGAGACTGCAACTCTTGACGGGAATAGAAACCTTCCTCTTCCTACCATGCAATGGTCAGTGAGTTTGAACTGCCGACCTAGCAGTGATCAGTCCCATGAGTAACCATTATGCCACCACCGGGGGTGCTGGGGATAAGATGTTAGGGGCTGTGATTTGGCCAATTAGGTGATATCTTCCCCGCTCCCACGGCTCAGGCTGAGTGACCTTTGCTCTAGTCGGAGGGTCTTGTTACCATGAAATGAGACGTGTTGTACATTCGCGCACCTTCTCAAACCTCGGGGCTCCCCGGTTCCCGGTTCTTTTCTGAACCAATTCTGTCCTGACCACTTGGTGATCAGGATCGTCTTCGCAGTTGGCCATCAAAACCAGGCAGGGCGACCGCAAAACTTAGCAGGGCAGCATGGCGTGACAGCCAGTCCTGATCCTCACTGGAATCCCACCAAGGTGGCCATGAGAGGGTCCCACGGAGAAGGCGGGTTTGTGTATTGTCCTGTGAAAACTGCCCTGACTCCTGGTTCTGCGCCCCGGGCAGACGCTCCCTTCTAGTCTAGGGAGCTGAGGGCTCAGCCACCCCAGATGAGCCTTCTCTGACTGACAAACCGGGCTCTTCCAAGTGTGTGGTGTTGCGGGATCTGCTTTGAAACCATCTTTATTTCCCTCTCCCTCATCTTCTGGGAGCCCCTCCAGCGCCCCCCCCCCGCCCCCGCCAAACCTATGATGACAGAAATCTGAGCCCTGGGGCTCATGATCACCCATGGAGGCTGTGTTGGGGGGGGCAGCAAAGACGAGAGCTGTCACGATGCAGGGTGCTGTCGTCACGATCCAGGGTGCCTGCGGCAGACACTAAGGGCCCTCTGTGATGCCCAGGCAGGCACAGCGGTTCTAAGACAAACATCAGCTGGAGGGTCCAGGAGAGCCCTACCTAACCCGCTGACTTACATCGTAATGGGACTGGAAGGCAGACTTGGCAGGGGAGTCATTCATAACCCAGGGGCGGCTGGGCTCTTGCCTCTTCCTGTAAGTGCCTGGGCCTAGGTACACCTGGGTCTCCCCGGGGGCCAGGCAAGGCCAGGCCTCACCTGGAGGGTAACTGGCACACGGGCTGTGTTCCATCTGCCACTGTGATTCATTACACCCGGGAAGTGCCCCAGGTGACTTGGCTGCGTCCCCTCGATTGCTCACTCGCTCCACCAGCCTCTGGATGGATGTCACGGTAGCCCCGCCGTCAGTCAGATGGTCATCTGATGTCTCTGCAAACCTGACCCTGACCTAGTCACCGACACGCTGTATGTGAGCAGCTGGTCTCCGTGTCATGTGCAGGGCAAGAGGGGCTCTTGCCCTGGGCGCCTTCCGACTTGTGGTCACAGAGGACCATCCCTGTCCCGGGCGTGGACTGTGCTGTGGCCAGTCATGCTATTGTGCTGGCTGCACAAAGGCAGGCCGTCTGCAGGCGCTCACAGACGTGCGCACCCTCTGGCTGCACCCTACCAGGTGACTGCTCTGCTCAGAGCACACGTAGGGCTGGGGCACACCCTGGGGCCCAGGAAGGAGAGGCAGAGCCCGGCCTGACCGTGCAGGCCTGGACAACCCAGCCCTGCCGGTGCACACGGGGCCTCGTGCCCATCACCTCTCCGGTCTGAAAGATCAGCTGGGAGCCGGCTGCCAAAGAGAGATCTGGCTTTCTTCTCAGAGATAAAGCCAGGTGGGGCCAGGCAGGCCTCTGGTATGCCCCTGGCGTCCAGCCTGCCCGACGCCCCTCTGGGGAGCCCCAAGCCCTCCAGGCCCCTCCCTTCTCTCCGAACCCCAAACTGGAATCACTGCTGTGGAGCTGATGCTGCCATAGGGAGACCCTGGCATGTGGTCAGGAAGAGCAGTCCCTGGGGAAGGACACCCTGTCCTGTCAAGGAGAGGGGCAGGGGCAAAGAGGAAGGCCCTCCAGAGATGGACTGATACTGTGGCTGCAACCACGGTGTCTGTCAGGGCACCGCTGGAACCACCGGGAGGACGGTGCAGGGACACATGGGTTTCCTTCTGTTTTGCTTGAGGTCCAAGTGGGCCGCAATTGTCCCAATGGCACTTAAGAACAATAATAACATGGCCACCCTATAGGACAGGGATCTGAGAATGTCACTCTTTAGGGGATTAGAAAGCCTCCTCTTCCTCCTATGGAGTAGCTGGTGGCTTTGAAGCACCAACCTTGTATATCACAACCCAACACATTACCACTGCCCCCCAGTTATATCTGCCATGGCATGAGGTGGCCACTGAGTGGGGGTGGGTGGGACGCAAGCATGCAGGCCTCTGTTCCGTGGTCAGTCCTGGGAGGGGCGTGGGGCCCCCGCCACCTGGACAGCAGATAGAATGTCAGTCTTGTAGGGCCCACTGAGGCCCCACAGAAAGCCACTCCTTTGAAATAAGTGACTCATGGTCCCTAGTCGCTAAGTTGGAGAGCAGACACAGGGCCGTTTTTGTTAGGGGTCTTAGGCAACCATGCTTAGCATCAGCTGTTCACATGTGCGTGGGCTGGCTTTCAGTGGTCCAAAGCAGGCTGTGGGCTAGCTGGTCAGCAGCCAGCTGCTGGCCATGCAGGTGCTGGTCGGCACACACTCTGTGATGGACCAAGGGAGCAGTATGTTTACCATCAAGACCCTGCTCACTTCATCCTTGGCCCACAGACATCTTCGTGGGCACAGCGGTGGAGAGTGGGTGCAGTCTCAGCAGTGGGAGGCAGGGTGTTGGCGCTGGGTCCCCGTGAGTCAGAACAACGCAGGAGGTGCCTGACCACCATGGCATGAGGTGCCGTCCAGGCAAGGGCAACTTCAGGGCCAGGAAACCTGCACAGACACGGACTGACCCCAGGTGTCTTTGCCGCTGACCTTCCCACTGTGCATGCCCAGGCCAAGTACAGCGGCCGGGTGGGATCAGGTTGCCAGTGGCTGGGCTGGACATGCTTGCTTCTTCTCAGTGTTGCATCTGAACATCGGGCCTCGGTGCAGGAGCAGTGGGTGCCTAGACTGTCTCTTGCTCTTCTTGTCATTTAAATTTAAAAAGCAGAAACCTAGTACACCCCACACATGTGCGCTCAGACATTTTACACACGCACACACAGGAACAGGGAGGGACCTCTCGACCGCCTGGTGTCAGTGCTTGGATTTGTTTGTTACCCCAAAGCCCCTGCCCAGCACTCATCTGTGGGCCTCCCCCAACAGAGGAAGGTCCCAGTGCAGGCACACACGACATAGCTGTCACCTGTCCAGATGGATTTCTGGAACTTCAGTGAACAAACTGTCCTCCTCTCTCTGCATGGGATCAGGCCGCCATGACAGCAGCAGCGTGACCTGGGGACTGCATGGCCTGTGCTGATGTCACCTGGAGTGCCGTGTCTGCCCACACTCGGGCCTAAAGCCTGGGAGCAGCTGCTCCAGTCCGTGGGAGAGCATCTGAGGTGTCACAGGCGGGGAGAGAGGTCCAGGTGATGGGATTCCCTGGGTGTGCCTCCCAGCAGCGCCCCAGTCAAGACCAGAGAAGGAGTGCACTGTGTGTCCCAGGCCCTGGCGGCCAATGTGGAGGAACACCCCTTTCTGGCCCAGGTCGGGCTGTCGGCCTCTGCTTCTCTGACTGCCTGGCAGGGGAGCTGGGTGCAACAGCAGCCTTCTGCTCCAATCTCCAGCCAGTTCTGCCTCACCCCCACCCCCATGGGGCCGAGAGGGATGAGGCCTTGCTGGGAGTTTATGGGGCTCTCGTAGGGTCACCAGTTCAATACACAAGCATCTCCATGGGAGAAAGATGGAGCTTTCTACATCTGTCAACAGTTAATAGTCTCAGAAACCCACCACGGTCGCTGAGTCAGCAGTGGCCTGATGGTAGTGAGAGGAAAGATTGGGGGCAACAGGTGCTGTTAGTAAGAGGACCGGGGCAGAATTGGTGGCATCCTTTCAGAGCCAAGACTGTGCTAGTGGCCATGGACAGGCTGACCAGGAGCAGGCAGGAAGCTAGGCAGGGACAGACCATGGGGAGACCGGGAGAGGTCACATGCCAGGGACCAGTGTAACTCCATCTCCCCATGACAGCCACCCAGGTCAGCCTGCACACATGCTGCTGACACATGTTCAGGGGGAGTGGGCTGCCTCCTCTTGCAGGATCATACGGACCATGGGCTCAGCAGGTGAGCAACTTAGGGACCGTGGGCTCATCAGGCACAGTGGGCTCAGCGGGTGGGCGGTGCAGGCACAGCACAGGGACAGTCATTAAATAGGGTAGTGTCCTTGGCCTCCCAGCCCATGGCCACCTCCCGCCCATCCCCCAAACCCAGTCCAGGGCCACTGAGTCCAGTTGCCCTGCTCGGGGCGGCCCTGCGTCCGTTTCCCTGGCTGTAAACGTTTGTGGGAGCAGACAGCCCTGTCTTCCTCCCGAGGAGGGGCTGGGGCTTTGCAGCGCCGACCTGTGGCAGGCATCCCAGCTGGAGCCTGCACCGCCAGAGCCCGCGACCCAACTGCTCACCCCTTCTTTCCCTCCAGCTCCTCCTCACCCCCTCGCTAGCCCCTGCCATCATGTCAACAACTGTAAGATCATTGTTTTTAAGTGAGCCCCATAAAATAAAGTGTCGGACACCCCCTTTCTGTCCGGGACCCCCTGGGCCTGTGTCTGCCTGCCAAGGGCCTTCACCTATGTGAGGCCATGTGCCCGGAGGCCTGTAGCTGGCAGCCACACAAGCAGATGCTGGAAGCAGCTCTTCCTGGTGGCTGAGGAGTGTGTCACCCAGAGGCTGGCTACTCCTTGGCATGCCCACTGGGGGATGGGGACAGTCCGGGTTCTGTTCAGCCCTGGTTTGATTGTGAGTGAAATAACCAGGGACCATGGCACGCTGGGGTCTGCCTCCTTGCTGCGTTTTGTTCTGGGTGTGCCTGCTGTGAGCTTGTAGGTCACGCCACGGTTCTGGGCAGGGGGGAAGGGGCACTGAGTGGCACCAGAGTTTTGTCCACAGAGGCAAGGGGTGCACCACACCCTTCAGGCCACGTCCCCATGTCCTCCGGTTCTAACTGTGGCAGTGTGTGGGGGGGTGGGAAGGGGTGCCTGACTGCTCCCTGGGGACAGGGTCAGAGCGTCTGCCGGGCCCTGCTGGCTGCGTGCAGCCCTCGCATTCTGCATGGAGCATGGCCTAGGCTCTCGCGCTGGGAGCAGAGAGCTGCTACGCAGGTGTGCTGCCCGGTCAGAGTCCGGCACCCCCTGAGAGGTGCCTTTGCTGTGCTCTGTGCTCATTGGACGTCACGTGAAGCCCTGCTTCCATGCTCCCAGAATCCAAAGGGACTGGCACGCATGGGCCCTTTGGTCTGAGTGGCACCCCCATGAGCGGGGTCCTCTCAGGGGCTCCATGTGACACACACCAACCGAGCAGTGTGCCCAAGGCCACACTGGCTGCCAGTAAGCCATGCTGCAGTCCAGGCAGCCCGGTGCCATCGGCACCCACTGGTGGGCATTACGTTGTGCAAAGGAGACTTCGGATGCCCCATCCTGTGTCACCTGTGTAGGCAGGGCTGGGCTACTACTGTAGCCCCGGCTCCTGCTGATTCCCACTGAAGCTCCCCCACCACCCTGACGGTCTTTCCGGGACTGGTCTCTCCCAGAGAGGGAGGCAGCTAAAAGAGGAGGCATCCCCATGCCTGTGTCTAAGGGCTCACTGCCCCCTTTGCTTTGCTCTCCCAGTGGGCGTTCTCTGCATCCTCTGCCATTGTTCAGACAAGCCAGTGTTCCTGCGTCCACCTCCTTCACTGCCCAGCTTTCATTGACATGCAAGGGCCGGACACGCCTCCATCCTCAAAGTTACGTCTTTGAGCGTGGACCCTTCAAAGAGGTCTTGTGCAGATTTGTCCAGTGCGCCGCGAGGCTCGGACTGGGCTGCTGCTCCCAGCAAGAGGAGCTCCCCCACGACTGCCGTCTGTCTCTTCCCCGCCACTTCCGGTCTTTCTCCTCTCGCTGGACGTGGCCGCTGGCCCAGCAAGGAGGACTGGCCTTCCATGCGGAGATGCAGCCCAAACCCAGCGGTGTCTTAGAAAGGGATCACGGGGCGTCGTAAGCGATGATAAGAAATCCTGGAACCAATAGGACCCCGCGCCAACCGAGGCGCCAACCCACTGTCCTCAAGTTGGGTCTGATTCAGAGCCACCCCAGGGGACAGAGGTGAGGTTCCAACCCACCACCCCCTGCCGCCCCACTCCCCCTCCCGGGTTTCTGAAGCTGTGACTTTGCGAAGCAGATGGCCTCCTTTTCGTCCCACAGAGCGGCTGGTCGGTTTGAACCAGAGACCTTTCCGTTAGCAGCCCCTGCTGAATTCATGGAGCCAACAGGGCTCCCTTGTGTGGCAGAGCTATGGCCACTGAAGCAGACATGCGGCCACGGCCCCTCACTCTGAGGTCTCCCCCTCAGTGAGGTTCGCAGACCTATTATGGAGAGCACACACAGGCCCTTCTGTCTGGTTGTTAACTGGGGAAGCCTGGGGCAGGGTGTGTTTGCAAGGAAGGCCCCCTCCCACACCCTGCAGTGTATGAGCCAGCCTTGGGTAGCCAGGGTGGACATAGGTGCCCAGTCAGCTGTTCTGCACCCCAGCAGCAGCCATGTGAGCTCAGAATCCCGGGGTCCTCGGGGGCATGGAGCCTTGGGCACAGACGTTGCCCCTGATGTCAGAGTCTAAGCCCCCGAGAAACCTTATGTTCGTGGTAGGGGTGTGTTTGGGGGGGTGGGCAGGGCTGGTGTTCAGTGAAGCAGGGCTGAGCTTTGAGGTGGAGCACCCACTGGCCGCTGAGGTCAAGTGGGCACTCAGCCCGTGCATGGTCACCAAAGCTGTGGTGGGGACCCCCAGGTCCTCAGAACTGATGAGCTTTCCCAGCTCCGTGCCCTGGATGTTGTCTTTGCGCCAGGACTCTCCTGCCCACTCCTGGCTGCCCTCTCTCAGTCCTTCTTATAGCCCTCCATCTGGGATGGGCTGGCCCTCATAGCACCACCAGTGGCCAGGTCCTCCCAGTGGTCACCCTCGGTAGGTCCGGGGGTATCACAGAGGTAGAATGGCCCAGGGGGGTCCTGGTGGATAGGAAGATGCCAGGCAGCTGACCCCAGCTCCTGGGACCCCGAGAGTGTCCACGGGGTGCTCAGGGGCCGGCTTTGTAGGAGGGGCTTGCCTGGTTCATCTGAGCTCTGAATTGTGTGCCCTTCCTTCAGGGAAAGTGAGCTCCACTTGGGCTCTGCCCCCTCCCCCACTTCCAGTTGGCAAGGAGCCCTGGATGCCACGGGCTGACCCTTGGGCAGTTGGCCTCGGGGCTGTCCGTTCAAAACCCCAGGCTGCACTGAGCAGCAACAGGAGGCTGCTCCCAGGACCGTGGCGTGCTTGGGAACCCCTGGGGCAGTCCTGCTCTGCCCGGTAGAGTCAGCGGGAGGCGGCATAATTTGGTAGGGGCGTGGGTTTGAGGCTTTACACAGGGACAGCTCTGTGGAGGACTGTGCTGTGATGAGAATGGGTCGTGCAGAGGCTCACCAATTAAGCCATTTTTCCACTGAGTGTGAGGTTAGTGGGATAAAAGTTCTCATTTTAATCTTGATTTCTCGTGACTTGAATTAAAGGCTAACTCCACTCTTCTGATACCCGAAATTGACCTTTAAATTATGCATATAAAAGTGGAATTATCATAAACATACAAGGATAGCCAGGTTTTTAAAAAATAATTATTTTCCTTTCTGGGATTCCATTACATTTCTCCTGACAGTTCGTTTCTTGACCAGGTTTTGTTACTTTTAATAAGCTGGCTGCTAGGTCTGGTCAGCAGTTCAAATCTATCATTCGCTTTTTCAGAGAGCAATGAGGCTGTCTGCTCTGGGAGGTGTTACAGCCTCAGAAACCCACGGGGGCAGCTCTGCCCTCCCCTGTGGGCCTGTCGGTCAGTGCGCATGGACATCGCTTGATGGCATGGCATAGGTGGGGGTCCTCAAGGGTGAGAATTGGGGATTCCCAACTAGAAGATCCCATCGACACCAGCCAGTTGCCTTCCTCACCCTTTCAGAAGCAGGCCTCAGGCCTGCCATCCCACAGCCTCCTCGTGGGTCTCCAACCACCAGCCTTCCTGTGGGCAGCTAACACACCAGCCGCTGTGACACCCAACCACCGCTGGGGGTGGGTTCTCTTCTCCATCAGGACACTGTGGGATGGTTTTCAACAAGCCATGAAACAAATGTCTTCAGATCACGGAGCTGCAGGAGCGAAACCCCCCAAACTAGGTGACTTATAGGAACAGAAATGCATCTTCCCTCATTTGGGGTACCTGCAGGGTGGGACTCCCCGACCCCGAGTCGCCAAGGCAGGCCCTCGCTCTCATGGTCCCGGCATACCCTGGCTTGAGGAGACATCTTCCCCCAGCCTAGCTGGTCATTTTTACGGGCATCGTTCCTTGGCTCCAGTGCTCATGTTCACCTGACTGAAAGCCCTTGTTCCCAAACCAGACCCCATCACGGGCACCAGCATGGGCTCTGTGGGACACCACTCCACCCCCACCGTGAATCATCTCAGAGACGTCTTTATTGTGTCACTGTGCCGTGGCACACACTGGCAGGGGCCACGTGTGGAACCATCCTAAATCGCTACTTAGAAAAACGAGTATTGACAGTGGAGTGAGGGAGGGGACCCCTGACTGCAGAGCAGCGGGGGGGGGGGTCCTTGAGGCCATCTGTCTCATGTTTATGTAGAGATGGGACTGTGCATACTGCTGCAACAGGGCACACTGCCCATGCCCGCGGGCCCCCGACTCTTCAGTACAGGCTGATAAGCTGCAAATCAGATCTTGAAGATCATCCTCCACGCAGATCTGCCCCCCCCCCCATCCTCCAAGCGGACAGAAACACCTTGGGCTGTGGCTTTCTTCTCTCTCTCCCCCCCCCCCCGCCCTCTCTCTCTCACGCGTACACTAGGCCATACTTTAGAAAGAGGTCAATTTCTCGGGACCAAAAGCATTCATGGGGGGGGGGGGGTAAGTCAGTGAGAATTGTTTTCATTTCTGATTCTGAAGCAGGAGACAGGGTTGGCTGTGTGTTTCTCAGAATGTATTTTCACGAGGGTCCACTCATCCACACATGACTTCCACACAAGTGAGGCCGCTTCTGCAGGGCTCTGTGATGGGGGGCAGGGCGGGCTTGCAGACTAGCTCTCCGTGTCTTAGGCTCCCCTGAGCGTCCCTCAGAACTGGCTCATCAGAGCGGTGCTGCCGGGCGTGGGGGGGTGGGGGGAGTGCTGGTGGTCTGCTGGTCACTTTGATTCTAGGCTGAGGGGTCAGCTCAGAAGGCTATGGAGGCTTTGTGGTTGTGACTCCAAAGGGGTTATCCTGAGAGATTTTTTGGAAGGACACAGGGTGACCAGAGGGCCTCAGAAGACAAGAAGACATCTTAAGGAAATAAAAAATGGCCTTGCTGAGAACATCGTGCCTAGGAATTCCTCCCTATTCCAGGCGCGGGCCCACTGGTTCTTGGAAGGCAGTGAGGCTCTTGTCAGGAAGCCTCACCCCACGGCCCCCTGCCCCACCCATGCCCCTTCATGCTGAGTTTCCATTCCCCAAGTCACAGACTGCTGAAAAGGAGCATGTCTTGTGCCCCTTGAGGGTCCCCTGCCTGGGTGAATGGCTGGGAGGCTCACTGAGAGCACAGAAGTCCCGGGGGAAAGGTCAGAGATGTGACCCCCACCCAGGAGAGTACAGACCCGGATGGGAAGCAGCCGTGTCAGCTGTGATGCTTCTGGTTTCAGAGAGGTTCCTGTGACTGGATGGCAGTACTTGCCCACTCCGCCTGGCACTATAGCTGTGCCCGCACGTTCCCGTTCACGGTCTTCCCCAGACTGTGGTCTCCATCAGGTGGTGCCTGTCCGTGGACGCCGTGCTCTGAGGTGCGTGTCCTATGACTGAGCGGTTCCTCCCTCCCTCATGGACTGAACACTTCCAGTGCTAGGAGCCCACTGGGACACCGGAGGGACACCTGCTCTGACCCTGATGGGAAAGGCCGCAGGTCCAGGTCACCCAGGGGCATCTGGGAAGAGAGGTCTGTCGATCTGCCTCTGCAAGGCCACAGCCTGGCTCACGCCACAGAGCACGGTCCTGCTCTGACCCCATGGACAGGGGTCTGCCAGGGCCCAGAGACGGCTCCATAGCACCACATGGGCAGCCACACGGGCTCGCAGAGTGCAGGGCACGCTGGCCCCTCAAGGCTTGCTTTCCCTGAGAAGCCGGCCCCCTGCCCCACTAGACAGAAGAATAACCGAGACCCCAGGGGTTTGTAGCAGCCCTCCAAGAACAGGCAGACAGGACGCGCAGAGCAAGGGTTTTATCTCGACGTTTCTGGAACCCTCTTCTGGTTTTGCTTTTTTTAAATCGCTTCTTGGACTATGCAGCAGGCATCTGGGCTGAGGGAACGTAGCTTGGCTCGGGCTTTAGGTTTGAGGAGTCAGTACAGATAGGGGCGTGCTGGTGATGATGGGGCCCATGTTGGGCCCTTGGTTTTCACCAAATATGATGAATCACTCATGGGATGGGGATGGGACATCCAGGCTCACGGAGGGGGCGCCCGGATGCCAGGAACATGTGTTTTCTATTCTTTCTTGGATGTTGGCTGCATTTTTGGGCTCTGCTTTTGGATCGCGCACAGTACTCTCCCCCCTCACGCTTCCCTGCTGATCTACGCTCATCGGTGGTGCCTACACTTCCAGTGGATTAAAGTGTTTCCTATGTTGGAAATAAAATGAAAACACGAAGGCAAGTGAGTTTCAAAAACGCAACTGCTCGTGCCGACCGCAGGGCTCAGCAATGGGGAGAGCGCGGCGAAGGAAGCTGCAGCCTGTCCTTGTATCACGAGCAGCCAGCGCGGCTCAAGTCCTGTGACCTTCGCCCGGCGCTCGCTGTGTGTCAGGCTGGGGCCAGGGTCTGCAGCCCTCCCTCCGGAAGGCATCGCCAATGCCCCGTTCCCCCCTTTCACCCTGGCTTTCTATGGACAGTGGAGTGGGATGTAGCCCACCAGACACCTGGTCCTGGACAGTCAGTTGGAGCTATTCGGGCAGATGATGCCTGAGCAGGAAGTTAAGCACAAACCTCAAAGTCGGATTCTGAGGATTCCTTTTGTTAGCGTGGGTGTTGATTCGCTGAGTCAAGTACATCTGCATCCCAAGGCCTTCTGAGCAAGTGCCCCAGGGCCACTTAAGGTCAAGGCCCTCCCTGAAGGTCACACCAGCACACTGGTTTTCCCGGGCTTTGCAGTCTCACTGCGTGTTCATTATAGACTTCTGCACTGTGGCCAGAGACTCCAGGATCTCAACCACAGCGCCTTCCGTTGGACGGTGCCCAAGCCCAGTTGAGGCTGGTTAGCCTTCAAGGTCATGGTAGGCCTCTTTTCATGTTCATGTGGTCCTGCCCTTGCCAAGTGCTGGTGTCAGCTAGGAACAGATGGATCCAAGCCTGAACACAGTGCGTCCCGAGGACAGGCCGTCCCATGTCCAGAGTCAGAAGGGAGAGTTGTTCCGCTCAATATCCAAACCTCAGACCAGTGTGTGCACAGAGCACTGAGATCACCGACCACGGTGCAGGCCCACACCAGCTAACCACCACGCCCTTGCAGGGTCCAGCTCCCAGGCTTCACCTCTCCAGTCCGCAGGGCACCTTGGGGCAGCCAGGCTGTGCCCACATGCTTGGCCGTGCCACGTGTGTTCGGGTGCCCCTTCCAGGTCTTCACTTCTCAGCTGGGGAAGTGGCCCTCCTCTCTGTTCTACTTGGAGGGGACTCTGCTTGGAGCGCTGGGCCTGAAGCCAGGCCCTTCTCTTCCTCTGTGGTCCCCTCAAGCCTGAAATGCAGGGGAGGGCCTGGGGAAGGAAGATGGGAGGAACTGTGATTGTGGGGGCTCTGAGCCCTCCCGATAGCCTGTTAAAGACAGCAGCTTTGTAGAAGTGCCTGTGTGTGTGTGTGTGTGTGTGTGTGTACACATGGTGGGTGTGATGGTTGGATGATTCTATGTCAACTAGACACTCTTGGCTAGGGATAGAGCCAGCCTGTCAGTCAAGTGTTAGCTTGATGACACCTTTGGGGGATGGCCTTTTGTACGGAGTATGGCACTCTGGGAACTTCTCTCTCTCTCTCTCTCTCTCTCTCTCTCTCTCTCTCTCTCCCACCCCTGATGCTGGAAGTCTGCCTGCCTCAGGGGGGCCTCCATGTGGGCCCCTGGGCCCTGAGGGCTGCTGGTACACTGACCTGATTCCACCAATTTTGGGTTCATGGGCCCCTGTGCCACCAACCTGTGACCATCCTGCTTCCTGCTTCTGCAGCACAGCCACATGGCTACAGCCGTCCGAAGGGGGGCTTGTGGAAGCACCTGCGTTGGATGGGGCTGGAATGGCTTCTTGATAGCGAACAATTTCTCAATATAAAGAAGTGCTTCCCTAGTACCAGAGCCTAAATGGTGAGAATGTGGTTTGCAGAGGGCTCTGGATGACCGTGGCAGCCAGGACACGTCTGTGGGGACTGCATGGTCTCCCTCTATGCAAAATGGAGGGAGGAGAGGAGAGCGCACTCAGCAGATTGCACTGGGGAGATGAGTCCAGATCGAGGACCAAAGGGATAAACCTGACGTGAACAGTTACGACCTGGTCAGCTGATCCCCCCTGACGCACGCTGGACCTGAGCTGGGTTTCAACATTTTCTGTATTGTTTTTTAGTTTGTTTGTTTGTTCCTATTAGCGTTTGTCTCTGTGATGTTATGTCCTTGGGGGTCACCTTCTTGAAGTTGTGTTATGTATCTTTCTGTCTGTCGGTCTATGAAACCCAGGATTGAAGAACCTATGGGGACAGCAAGTAGAATAAGGGCGTCACGAGGGGCGTCCAGTGGTGGTGGGGGGCGGCGGAAGCAGAGACGATGTCAAGGGATGTTTGGAAGCTGATGTGATAGCATTTGTACAATATTGCCTGATGTGATTGAGTTATGGAATGAGATGATATATGTACTTACTCCCAATGAGTATTAAATTAAAACCAACAACAACAAAGAGAAGTGCTTCAAACATGGCCTTCTAAATAGCCCCACAGAGCTTCACCCCCTTGAGATGAAAGTGAAAGGTCCACCAGGCCTCTGTGCTGGCCTGTGTCTGTGCCTGCCTCGTGAGGGAACCTCTCAGGTAAGACTCTGGGGTGCCACCCACAAGGGCTCCACTGCCCAGGGAGATCACAGCCCCTGGTGCCCGCAGTTGGGGTTTCAACGCCTTCCTTTGTGGCATGGGGCACAGTTCCCGACTTCACCAAATCCAGCAGGACTGGGCGTAGTAGTTACACTGTTGTCTTTTGTAAGACGGTGAGCAATTCGAAGCACTTGACAACAGCCTCCCCGGTCGCAGGCTATTGGCCCAGACCTAGTTCTCTGTGTGTCTACTCGGCGCCAACACTTGCGAGTTCCCTTCCCACAGCCGCTGTCCTGTGATCTCATGTGCTGGACGATCTGTGCCTCTGAATGTGGGGAGGGAGGGGCATCCAGCCCAGCCCAGTTCACAACACCACGCAGAAAGGTACACACAGGGCTGAGGGAGGGAGACACAATGCCATCACCCAATGACAGAACAGGACAATAACATGCTCAGTGAATCCCTCCAATGACACATACCAGTGACCATCCGGGTAATTCTCCTTCCAATCAAGTTCAAGGTTACCATTGGAGTCAGTGTGGCCGAAGGACGCATCTCCGTCCCTTGTGCAACTGCACACAGAGGAGGGGCACTGATAACGGGAGGTCGGGCTGCAGGAACACACGATGTCTGAGTGTCTTCGTGAGGATGGGCTGCCATCAGTGTAGCAGAGGCTAGAAGAAGTTTGACCCAGCCCGTTTCCAGGCCTGGAAGGGCTAGCCCTTCTTTAGCTGGCTAATTTCCAAGTAGGTGGCCATGGCTCTTGTCCCCAAGGCCTGCACTGGTGGGAGCATCTCCATGCTCCCCATCAGTGACAGAGTATTTGGGGTGACTCGTGACAACACATCTGACCTGGTGCTCAGTTTGCTCCCATCGGTTGCAGTTCCACAGTATCAAAACATAGCAGGAACCCAGACCTGTCTCCCACTCAGGACTCTCGGATCCACGTCGTGGGATCGGCCACTGTGCCCCTGGAGGGGAGCAGAGGAGAAGCATCAATGTCCCTTGCTCACAGGAGGCTGGCTTACGGGGTCCTCAATCCTGAGCTCAACCCACCAGAAGGTTGTTTGCCAACTTTTGACACAATGATGTCCAGGCTAGGGAAGTTCAGATGATGTGAGCGTGGCTTGATGCTTTCGTTCATGGATTTTTGGTTCATCTCTTCGGTGGCTTCCATGAGGAGCTAGGACAGGGTCCGCTGGGAAAAGGAGGGGGAGGCAGAGACATGACCCCGCCCACAGGGAATTTACAACTTGCTGTCAGTCCAGTGGACAGAATGTCCATTACTTTCTTCACTTACTGTGGAGCTCAGACTGTCAGCGAGCGGGAATCCTCCAAGGATCCCTGGGGTTTCCTTTTGGAATGGTCCACGTTATTAAGAGCACACCCTTGCTTTTTGGCCCAACGAGATGTTCTAGAATCATCGTGTGCTTCTGAGCCACAAGCCTAGAGTAAGCCACTTGGTTTCTGTTAGTGGTAGTGCCATTTTTAAAGCCAAAACTGGAGCGTTTGGCTTTGTTTCTTGGTGATCTGATGTGTTGGAGATATGTTTAAGTGCACACATGCATGCGTGTATGTGTACATAGAAATATACACACCTGTATCTAGCTCCTCATCGCTCTAGCTCTCTCTCTTGATCACCTGTTGATCTATATCCATCTGCACACTCAGTGCTCTGTCTCTCCCTCCCTCCCTCCCTCCCTGTCTACTTAGCTGTGTAGCCATCCTCTATCTGCCAATCTTCTGTCTCCCTCCTTCCCTACCACATAACTGCATACCTGTGTATGTGCCTGTATGTCTGTTCTGGAGAGTTCACAGTGAACACGCTCATTCCAGTCTGACAGCAAGAGACTTGTTCTCACCTTCACACTGTCTGTAGCTTCTTTCTCTCACAATAAGGAACGTGCTTCTCCCAATCTACACAATATGTTCTTATTCAATCAATCCTAGCGTGTACAGAAGAAGTATTGCAGACAATCAAATCCATTCCTCTAAGATAAATCCTTCTGGAAACTAGAATTCAGTACTTTCTGATTGCTCAGGTGTCTCCAGCACGAGGGTCTACAGTGAAGTGTGTTTCTTTGGAGTCCTTTTGGTTCATTGCCTCCTCTTTTGCTCCGGAGTGGTTACATTGTTTCTTTTTAAAGCTCAATTGCTTTATCTCTCCGTAGGCTTCATTGTATCACCCTACGCACAGGTTTCCAAGGTGTCAGAACTAAACTAACAAAGCACCACTGGGCAGCGCCACTGCCTTCTGCCTTGGCCTCCTCCTCCTCCACGCCACCCGGCAGGACGCTTCTGGCCTCTTTCCTGGCCCTTTTATTTGTAGTTTTGGGGCTTACACGCCAGGTCTGACAGCCATTGTCTTGACACTGGCTGATCTAGTTCACTGATGCTTGCTATGACTACAATACATTTGGACTTAGACTCAGCTCCTCGCTTTGCCTTTTCCCTTTGTCGTGACCCTAGTCTCCTTCATTACCGCTCTGGTCTTACACTGACCTCATGTCTTTTTGCTTAATCTATTCGTCTAAAAATGAAAACAAAGCCTACACAATCCATCAAAGTGGGAGCCTAATTAGCATTAATGTTGAAATGTTTCTCCTAAGTGATGCATACTTTCTTAAGTACCGTGACTTCATTCACAGCCTCTGACTCTGCTGCACAATTGATGCTCGTTCACATCTGCTCCTCAGGGTCCCCTTGGTTAAGGACTATCCGCCTTTCACTGACATCACTTCCCTTCCCCTGAGGTGTAGCTTGCAGCATGTTCTTCCAGCATGTTCTTCTGCATCTCTGGGTATAGGCATTGATTTACCACGAGTCTTGGGAGTTTCCATTGACAGTCATTTCCCGTGGGCTCATTGGCTGCCCTGGACATCTAGTAAGACAACCACTCCTGGTATCTGTTGGCCATTTTGTTGGACTAGAAGTTCATACTGAATTTTCTAGAAAGGTCTTTTTTTGTTTAAGTAAATAATGTGAGTCCATTATACTAGGTAAAATTGAAACCATTCTGTTTCGAAGCCTTGGGACTGTCTTTCTGCTTCCTCCGTCTGTTGTAACGCACAGAATCCTGCAATTCTCTCAGCAGAAGACGGATTGCTTGGCTATACTGTAGGTGTGTTGGAGATTCAGAGAAGCCCACGGCCTAACCATGGGAGTGTCAAAAAAAGACAGACAGATATTAATAATATATTTTTCTCTCAGTAAAACAAAAACCTAAATAACTGACCATGTTGTGAAAATGTGCCATCACACAGGGCGCTTGCTTAGAATCTAGAAACATAGAAAGTAGGAGTCACTGAAACAGACATCTCTATTTTTAAAAAATCTCATAAAAGACTCATATCTTGACGAGTGGCAGAGAGTCAGATGATGCTCCAGTGGGAGTCATTCTACAAGCTCTGGTGTCCCCAGGCCTCAGCGGCGCAGCATCAAGGCACGAGGCCATCACAGCACATGCGCAGACTCACCACATGGTGGACACCGGCAGATGCAGCCCCGGCCAGGGAAGCAAGAACCAGAACAAGAATCACGGAGTGTCGGCGCCGCCCACTGGTATGCTTCCACAGCCTGATGCCACGAGCACAGTGAGGGCAGCCCGGTGATGGGCACACAGCATGTCCGCTCATCAGCTTGGCTGCCATGGGATGTGGAAGCTGTTGACGTGGCAGTAGCAATCGTGGCAAAAGTGACCCCTCTCAATTGAGTTTCTCTGCTGTTTCAGACACTGAGCTGAATACTCTCTAAGACCGTGTAACCTTCTGCTTCAGAGTGACACCCTGGACTTGTTACCAATGTGCCAGGTGCAGGCTCCTGGCTGCAAGGCCTCCGTAAGCAGGCGATGCCAACAATGAGCCAGCGGGCTTCCACTGGGAAGCTGTGGGTTCCGTGTGTCACACTGTAGTGTGCTTCCTGGAGGTTTTGGTGACCCAGGGGTTGGCCTGAGAGCCCTAGGCCTGACCGTTGACAGCACCAGGGACTGAGGTCAGGACCACGGGCCTCAAGCTCACTGTGAGGCTGAGACCCCAGGGGCTGTGGCTCCCCTGCGGGCGGGACTCCCTGCTGGACTATGGGGGAGGGGGGCTTGCATCTGCTCATCCTCCTTTAGAACCTGCCACTCCAGGTGGATGACATGATTGTCTTTGCAAGGATGATCTTGTGTCGCTCTTGGTAGGTCATCGGGAAGGACAGGAAGTATTTCTGGAGGATCTGACTCCCACCATGGGGTGGCCCAGGTCATGGCAAAGACTTTCCCTCTCAGGCTCTGGCTGGTATGCCGGGGGCGGGGGGCGGGGCTGGGAGCAAGCTCTGGGACATCTGGACCAGGTCCCCCAGCTAGATGAATCTGAAGCCCGGAGAAGCAAGAGACAGTGCTGGCTGGGAGACAGGCTGCATGCTGTGGACATCACTCGCTAGATTGTGCACCAGGGACTCCGGATGCAGACAGACAGAGGAGAGGTTAGCTCTCAGACCATCTGGATGGTGGGAGGGGAGCAAAGAATGCAGACAGGGCTTGTCCAAGGCCATGGGCAGTCCTGGCTGGGACAGTCCCTAGCACCTGGGTGTGGAGCTTGCTCAAGCTCTTGGGGCTAGTCGAGATGCATGGCAACTGGGGTCAACTTCAGCCCTGCATTATGGATGCTAGCTGTCAGGTGAGGCTGTCTGTCCCTGTAAAAATCCACAGCTCCATGAGTCCGAGACAGGGTCCCTGCGAGTGGAGTTAGGTTTGCTGGGTTCGGTGTGGCGGCATAGTTGGTTAAGCAGAGAGCTGTTAGCCAGAAGGTCAGCAGTTCAAATTCACCAGCGGCTCCTGTAAGATTTACAGCCTCAGAAACTAGGGGAGCAGTTTGATTCTGAGACATAGCCCTTCTCTGAGCTAACTTGGAATTGACTCGGTGATGGTGGGTTTGGGTGTGCTCAACTTTTGTTGGTCCCTTGGGGTTTTTATATTGGCTGATACACTGACTCAGTTCCTGTCCTCTGTCTACTTCTTTGGGTTCTCATGCAATGGCCACAAATTTCCCGATTGCAGGTTTGAGTGAGGAAGTGGACGAAGTGTGCAGCCAGGGAGAACAGCTCTGGGTTGAGTTCGTTGTCCGGACGTATTACAGAGTTTCAGGTCTGCCCACAGGCACACGCTTCTCTGCTGGAAGCCTCACCTGCAGGCATTCGGTTCAAGTTCTGTGGGTCAGACAGCCCAGCTCCTGAGTTGGGGTCCAGAGCCCCCAGGAAGCCTCAGCCGGAGGCTCTCAGCTCCAATTCCCCATTTAAGTGTCGAGAGGCCCCCAAATCTACCAGCCAGAGAAGCTGGCTACCATGACGAAGAGTGCGGCACCAGGACAGGAGGACACGCCTTGCTGCTGAAGGAGAGGAGCCTCTGAAGCAATGCTGAGGGCGGCAGAGGGCTCGGTCTTCAGTGTGGGCAACGACGCCATGTAACGAAAACCTAAATCCTCACGATGAATGGCCGAGAGGTTGACGTCACCAGGAATATTGTCCAGCTTGGAGCCACAGTCAGTGCTCGTGCAAGCAGCAGCCAGGGGTCACAGGATGCGGCGCATGCGGCAGCTGTGCTGCTCAGGGCCTCTCTAAGGCACAGAGAGCAAGGCTATTACCTGGGGACGAGGTGTGCCTGACCCCACCAGGGTATCTGCAATGTCCCTAGGGGCATGTGGAGGACCGGAGCTGAATTGGCACATTTGAATTAGGGCGCTAGGGAAGGCTGCCGGAAGTCCACGGGCGGCCGAGGGAACCCGCGCCCCTCCCGTGGGAGGACAGCCAGGCCACGGCTTAGAAGCGAGCATGGTGATGCTGTCTTGGGCTCTGGAAATGTGGTCAGAAGAGTACAGGTCCGGAGGAGGACGCCGCGCTTGGTAAAGCGGAGGGGCAGTGACCGAGAGGAAGGCCCTCCAGGAGATGGATGGACACCGTGGCTGCAGCCGTGGGAGAACCCAAGCCTGGGAACAACGGTGGGGGCGGCGCAGGACTGACCGGCACCATTTCTTCCTGCTACACCATGGGGTAGCCATGACGAGGCTTCATCCCATGTTCCCTGCTGATGCTCTTGCAGCTGCTGTGTGGATTGGCCCCAGGTACATGGGGTTTCCCGACCTTCAGTTTACTAGAACTCTGCCCGGAAGGCCTTGCCCTGCAAAGAACCTGAACCCTCAGTGATCCCTGTTCCCAAGTTTGCCTTGTCAACGCCCCTAGGGCTGGTGCCTGGCACAGACTGTGCCTGTGGGCCCACCAGGATGCCGGGGGTGGGGTAGCAGTCTGAAATTCAGTCTGCCCCTGCCTTTGAAACAAACCCCACTGCGGTCTGCGTCTGGCACTGCCACAGGCATAGTGGTCTAAGCCTTGGCCGTCTGGGTCGTGGGTCGTGGTGCTGGGCCGTGGTGCTGGGCCATGGTGCTGCCAGGTGTTATGAAGGGTCCACCTCTGTTCCTCCTCTTTATCCTCCTTCCTGGACTTATTCTTCAGGAAACATCGAGGCAGTTGGACACGTGGTCACTCTTCCTCAGGGCCCTCAGGGCTAAGTTCAGTAGTCAGGTCCACACAGGAATTATGGACTGGAGGCCACGGCGAGCCCCCAGCTGTGGGTGTCTGCTGTCATGCCCCCACCTCACTGCTCATGTGTAACACACACCTTACACACACACACACACACACACACACACACACACACACACACACACACACTGGTCCATCATCACGCCCCACCCTCAGAGCTCCAAGTCAGGGCCCCTGGGACCACATCCCCTGGCCCCACATCCCTTCCTACAAACTGGCAGCAGTGTGTGGATGGGATGTTCTGAGGGCCCCATGGAAATGTGGGTTTGCAGAGTCTGGAGAGATTGGGGACCCTCAGTGGCCCAGCTCCCCCTCCCCGAGTCTTCCCGTTTGGTCCATAACCTGTATCCCTGCTCCTCACAGCGAGGGCCCTGGTGGAGCACAGACACAATACTCAGCCGGATCCACACCCACAGTTGCTCTGCGTCTGTGGGGTAGCAGCCTTGGAGGTCCCACGGCAGGTCCTCGGGGATGCTGTGAGGGGACGGGACTTCATGGCCTGGTGGGTGTCTGGTGCTCCAGAGTTGAAGTAGAGGTGGGGAAGAGACATGGTGGAATTCCCAATAGGAAGCTATCTCCAGAGGCAGCTACCAGCACCCCAATTCACTGAAGCAGGGAACACATGGGCCCACAGGACAAAGCCTACCCACAAGTAGTGAAGGTCACTTCACATAGGTCAGGGGCACTCTGTTTCCGCTGCCCAGGTAAGTGGGCCTCCTGGCAGGGTCAGCTCAGAAAGCTGCCCTATCCTCCCCCTCTCCCCAGATACTCCCTCCCTACCACCCCAACCCCAGAATCCCCACCCTGCCCCCCAGGCCCTCCACACAGCTCTTCCCGGCTGAGCTTCCTCCGGGAATTAAGAGATTTCTCTTTTCTCTGTAATTAAATTTACGAATGTGATTCCTTTCCTGAGGACCTTGTGTTTCTCTTAGACACGGAGCCCCTGAATCTACTCTATCCTCCCTTTGCCACCAGAACTGGCCGCCGTTTCTTGGAGGGAGTCTGACCCACTGAGCCCCTGAGACTTGTGGTTCCTATTAAAGAGGTGTCCCCGCGTCCTTCCTGTGATGCTGACATACGAGATGCTTCACCTCGTGCCCCTGGTTTCTCCAGAGCACTTCCTATAGGACTTCCTGTCCCTCCGAAGGACTGAGAATTCATAGGACTCCCTGTCGGTGTGTAGGACTTCCTGTCCCTGTATAGGAAGGACTTCTTCTTCCTGTGACTATAGAAGCCCTGTCACTGTATAGAAGCCCTGTCACTGTATAGGACTTCCTATCACTATATAGGACTCTCTGTCACTGTATAGGACTTCCTCTTCCTCTCACTGTATAGGACTCCTTGTCACTGTATAGGACTCCCTCTTCCTGTGATTGTATAGGACTCCCTGTCACTGTATAGGAACCCTGTCACTGTAAAGGACCTCCTGTCACTGTATAGGACTTCCTGTCACTGTATAGGACTCCCTTTCACTGTCTAGGAGCCCTGTCACTGTGTAGAACTTCCTGTGACATTATAGGACTTCTTGTGACTGTATAGGACTCCCTATGACTGTATAGGAGTCCCTGTGACTATATAGGAGTCCTGTATAGGACTCCCTGTGACTGTATAGGACTCCTGTCACTGTATAGGATTCCCTGTCACTTTATAGGAGCCCTGTGACTGCATAGGACTCCCTATGACTGTATAGGGCTTCCTGTGACTGTATAGGACTCCCTGTCACTGTATAAGACTCCTGTCACTATATAGGATTCCCTGTCACTTTATAGGAGCCCTGTGACTGTATAGGACTCCCTGTGACTGTATAGGACTCCTTATGACTGTATAGGACTCCTGTCACTGTATAGGGCTTCCTGTGACTGTATAGGACTCCGTATGACTATATAGGACTCCTGTCACTGTATAGGACTCCCTGTCACTGTATAGGACTTCCTGTGACTGTATAGGACTCCTTATGACTGTATAGGACTCCCTGTCACTGTATAGGAGCCCTGTCCCTGTACAGATAGCCACTCAAACACATTCCACAGAGTCAGTCCTGCCTCACAGTGTTCCCTGTAGGTTTCTGAGATGGTAACTCTTCACGGGAGTGGAGAGCCCAGTCTTTTTCTTTAGGAACTGCTGGTGGTTTTGAATTGCTGATGATATAGTTTGTAGCCCAAAGCTTAACTACTACGTCACTGGGGTTCTATCTACCTAGCACATGCCCTGAATGTGCTGTGGACACAGGAGCAGGCCCCTCCTCCCCATTCCCGGCGTCCCCTGACGAGCTGTCTCGGGGATTGGGGCTTTTCTGGTTTACACACAAGGGCAGGGAAGAACTCTCAGGCCCCTTCATGCAGGAGACGTGGGCTCAGCCCCTGCCTGGGCACCATACACACAGCCTCCACCCATGGTCTGTGGAGGCTGCAGCGTGGGGCTGGGAGGTGGGACAGGTGTCTGTGGAGCACCCAGCCTAAGATCATAGGAAGAAGGGCTCGGCCGTCTGCTTCTGCAACCAGCTGGTGAACCCTGTGGGCCAGCGGCCCAGGTGACTTCCTGGGAAGTCTGGCTGACCCCTGCAGCCTGGGCTGTCCTAGGTCAGAAGCCTCCCAGAGCTGCTTTCCAAGCAACAGGCAAGGGATTGGTGCCGGCACTTCTCCTGGAAACCTACCACTCCTCTGTCCCCTGTGGTCCAGTCAGAAGTGGAAGATGGCAATTTAAAACCCTCGTAGGGCGTGGCTTCATGGGGCATCAGGTCTGGAACCTTCCATTGGCCGCACAGCCGGCATCAACTTTCTCTCCCACCTTCGCTTGTGAGTGGGATCTTTTTGAGTTAATGGTGCTGCGGACGAACATTGAAAGGCCAGTGGACTGCTGAACAGACAAATGAATCTGCCTTGGAAGCAGCAGGGCCGGCGTGCTCTCAAAGGCAAGGATGGTTAGACTCACACACTTTTATATACTTAGGACATGTTCTCAGGAGAGATCAGCCCCCGGAGAAGGATATCCTGCTTGGTTAAGTAGAAGGGGCCTTTTGATCTCATACAGGTAACTTTTCTTAAAAGGGCCTCGTGTCCACGGCAGACATCCTTGGTCAAGTGGGCTAGACCATGGTCTGGTATACGGATGCTCCAGGGACCTTTGTGGTTCAAGGTTTCATTGCATGAGGGCCTTTGACCCAAATGGGGTCCCAGCCTCCTGGGTCTGGTTAGTCTGGTCCATCAGAACAGGACGCTCCATTCCACAGGCCCCACCCAGGGCTCAGCATGTACTCCTGGTGTCTGACCCAGGCGGTCAGCACTGGCCACCGATTCAGCCCTTTTCTTCTTGGGGCCCTGGCTCTCCTTCTTCCCTTGTATCCCAGCAGGGAGCAGGAGGCTACTCCCACACTCCTTAGATCCCAGATGCAGGTTTTCCTTGGGGTCCCAGATCTCCATCCTCTCATCCCAGTGAGGAAAGCGACGTCAAATCCTGCATTGTCACTCCCCTGCTCTGAGGACCCCAAGTCTGACTCACTGAAGTCAGGTGACCAGAAACACAGGCGACATGCCAACCACCTGACTGACTGCACAAGGGCCTGGCTCAGTCCTTGGATCTGAAAGAGCAGGGCATCCTTGCACCTGAGCTGTAGCTGCCACGGGCCCTCCTCCTTGGTGGCTGTGGTTGCAGGAGTCTGTGTGGCACTGCATTTGTCCCTGGTCTGCTGTGAATGCAGTTACATCACCGAGCTGTGTATCCATGATCGGTGCTGTGAAGTGCTCTCCAGCCAGTTCCATGCACAGCGACCCTATAGGAGTTTAGGGTCCCCAAGACGGTAACCCTGTACAGGAGCAGACAGCCTTGTCTTTTTCCTATGTAGCAGCTGGTGGCTTTGAGCCACCGACCTTGCCATGAGCAGCCCAACATGTAGCCCCTGGCGTCACCAGGGCTCCTGTCCTTGCTGTGGCTTGTGCCAGTTTTCTCACCATCAACAAAATCCAGTCATCCTCAGAGAGCGACTCCTCCATCCCCACCCTTCCAAGCTCCAGCCTTTCCTCACTGTCTATGATGACGCTGGCACTGGGATGGCACCAGCTGCCTGGCATGGATTCACGAAGAGTCTGGAATCAGGAGGGCCTGCTGGACCTCACGTGAACATACACGTGCTTCTCCCCAGAGGCTCTCCTGCTCACTGTCCCCCAGAGATCGCTCACATGGCACTTCATGGTGGCGACACCGATGAGGACGTGGAGACCAGAAGAAGGGTGTTAGACAGGATTGGAGGGGTGCTTTGGGGAGGGGGAGAGAGCTGAAAGGGACTGTGGGATGACAGCCGGGAAACCCGTGCCCCACCTCCCACCTAGCTTGTGGGGCGAGAGTAGGAGCTAGCGAGTCACAGGAAACTAGGTTTGGTGACCAAAAGGTAGTAAAGCATCAGTAGGAGTGATGTCCTATTGTACTGTCCGCCCCTAAAACCAAACCAGGATGACACCCACCTGGTAGGGAGGAGGCAGGCAGGCAGGAACCCTCCCCCCTGGAGCCCCAGGGGTCTGCGCCATGGCCCGAGTGGGTCTGCTTGCTCTCCAGGGGTACTCATGAGGTCTCCGTGCCCGCAGGTTAGGGAATGCTGTTGGCACTGGCTCCCCCGGCTGCCTCCATGCCCTGGGTGGCATACTCTGCTCTCCCATCACAGGGCATTTTCCAGTTGCTCCTGGGTGCTGCCCTCTTGCTGGGTCTCACTCCCCATCCAGGCCCCACTCTGTATCTGAGCCTCTGGGCCCCTTGCATAGTTTCCATCTTCCCAAGACCTCCGTGAAGGCCAGCTTCCCCCTCCGGCCCTTGACTGAAGGTCTTCGTGTCCAGTCCCCAATTGCACGTGCCATGGAGAATGGCCCTCGGGGTCCGTGGAACTCTGCAGAACTTTGGTGAAGGGTCTTTTGCTTTGACCCTGCTGGAAGGCTCTCGTGCCGGACAGGACACTGTGGGCCAGGTGGGAGAGCCGGTCCGTGGTGGGCACCCTGCTTGAGTGTGAGCCACGTGTTGGAGGCCCGGCCTCCCTCCAGAAAGGACGTCTCCTTCTGGACTCACTGTAAGTCAGGGGCATGGGGCAGGGGCCCGGGCAGAAAGAGCCCTTGTCTCCTGAGAAAGAATGCCCCATTGTTCCCGCGCCGCCTCCCAATGATCAAGCACTGTGGTTAAGTCCCAAATCCCGCACACGAGGGCTTGCTGCTGCCGCTGTTTTCAGGAAAGTCGTAGAGCCTGTCTCTTTCTGTTTGGAGAAGCAGTAATTACAGTGGCTCAGCCTAAGGGTCTGCCTCACTCGCTGAGGGTCCCCGGAAATTCAGGGAGATCCCTGTCTGAACAGGCAAAGGAGCAGGATCCAGCTGATCCTCCCCGCCTCTCGCCTCCACTGGTGAGAACGAGGTGACAGCCAGAGCCCTGCGAAAAGCCCATCCGCAGGTACTTAGGAAGAAACGCCTGGCTCTCTGCATCTGAGAGATCTGCTTTGACCACCCAGTGGGCATCAGCACAGCAGCTGGTGTGCCAGAGGGTAGGCTCTGGCCTGAAGCCAGGACCTTGGGCCTTCTCCAAGGTGCCCAGTGGCCTAGCAGGTTAAGCGCCAGGCTGCCAACCGGAAGGCCGCACTGTGCTCCTTGGGAGAGAGATGAGGCGGCCAAGCTTTCCAGCACTGGGTCATCCGCCCGTACAGTCACTGTGAGTCAGAACCAGCCAACGATAGAGGGTCATGGTCCTCCTGAACATTCCATTCGCAGTGTTCCCATTGAATCGTGGGTGGCATTTCCCAGCCCTTCCTTCTCGGGGTCTGCATAACCCAGGCAGCGCCATGCTGTGAGCGGGACTGTCACCACCCAGGGGTTTGCAGAGAGGTCAGGGCAGTCCTTTCCAACCTTTTCACTGGGGATGTTTCTGGAAGGACCCCACAGGTGGGGCACTCAGCCCCTGGAGTGTGCAAACAGGGACTGTCGCCCCTCTGTGCCCAAAGTGACACCGACCTTGACTCTTGCCCATTTTATGTAAAAGAACACATTTTTTCAGAATCCTGAAAAAGAAGAATCAGACTTGCTCATCTGCATCTGGGCTACATTCTTGCGGGGGGTTCAGTCTGTGGACATGTGGGGCCTAGTTCCTGGGGCTGGGACACAGTGGATGGTGACCATCTTTGTCTGTCTGGAGGCCCTGTGTGTTGCTGAGGCCCCTTGGGGGGCTTTGTGCTATGTGTGACACTGCTGAGCTTTCCTAATGGCAGAGATGTTAGCACCATTCCTTCTTGAACTTGGTCGACCTCTGACCCCTGTCCAAGGGCACCAGGGTCTGGGTACCCTGAGCCCCATGTGGGGTCCTACCTGGTGATGTGGCCCCACGCAGATTGTCAGTCCTGCCTGCCTTCTGTGGTCATCTATGTTCCTCGTGGACATGAGAGTCTCAGGGGATTACGGGACCTACCCCAGGAGTGGTGTCCTGGGGTCGTCATCTGTAACCGGTGCAGGGACAGCAGCCGGGTCCTGGCAGATTGTAAAACCCCAACTCTGCTTCTCGCCTGGGTCAGACAGGAGCCGAGGACAGGTACATCTGCTCTGGACACCTCCGTCTGCACTGGGTGACCTGGCAGGGTGCGGGCCATCTGTGCCCTGTGCTTGAGCAGGCTGATCAGGTGTAGATTCTTGATGGCACGTCACAGCCCCAGGCTCTCTTTCGTTAGATAGGTGACTTACAAAAGGAAAGAAGCACTGACCTTGAGCCCCAGGGTGGCCAGACAGGTGACCAGAGCTGGTAGCTGGAATCCGCCCTGGGACAAAGGGCCTGAGGACCCACATTGGAAGCCTGGTCATTGTCAGGCTCCTGGAGCACCTGGGTGGCCATGAACCATTGAGTGACATTGACAGCTCATGGGTGATAGGGCAGCCACCCCATTCCCTCAAAATACAGCCATCCACTCCCTTGGGATGTTTAAAGCCTGGGGCCTCGGGGCAGCAGGACACAGGGCTCCGCATAAGGAGCCTCTGGGCTGGTTTGAACTGCCAGCTTTAGGGCTGCTAGTCTATGCCACCTGCCCAGGGGCACCTGTGGATGATGTTACACCCTCAAAGAGAACACCTCTGAGGGGCAGTGGGCACCCACCCCTGCCTCTGTGTGTGGTCATCCCAGGTGACATCTTCAAGTTGTGCTCAGCACGGTGTGAGGCTGGGCCAGACCCAGGCCCAGACAGGCCCCCTTTGCAATTGAAGATCCCTGGGTGGACAGGAGATGGTCAGTTGTCCAGGTTCTGGGTACAGCAGGGTCAGAGCCTGAGATTGCCCTGGGGACACCGTTAGCCCCAAGGCTGTGTGTCAGGACACACAGGGAGAATGACAGACACTGGTGACCTGTGGATGGTCCCCATCACTGGCGTGTCCATGTGTGATGAGCCCACTAGGGGGCAAGCCAGAGGGCCTTCTTTGTGGAGCAGCTGCCTGGCTCATAGACTTGTCTGCTCATCTTGGATGCGCACAGTGTGGCCAACATGCTGCAGGGTGCTGGTTGTGCTGCACTGTGAGGCATGTTCATAGCCATGGTCGACCCTCTTCCTGAGCAAAGGAGCATTCTTTACTCAACCCAGCGTGTCCAGAGCACAATGGTTGAATCCAGTCAGTGTGTGGTGATGCGTTCCTAGAACATGGTGGGGTTGTGGGCACCATTTAAATCAGATAAAGAACAATATCACGGTGATTCCATGCTCATCTGGGCCATTCCTTACCCTGTCACCCCAAAACGGGGGTTGCTGTTGTTAGGATCTGTCAGTCAGTTCTGATCCATAGCGACCCTGGACACAACAGAACGAAGCACTGCCCAGTCCTGCAGCCCCCTCACGATTCTCTCTATTCGTCAGCCAGTGCTGCAGCACTGAGCCAATCCACCTCATTGAGGTGTTCCTCTCCCCCCCCCCTTCTTTTTGCCAAGTGTGATGTCCTCTCCAAGGACTGGCCTCCTCTGGCAACATATCCAGCATATGTAAGAGGATCACGCTGCCCTCCATCTTCCAAGACAGATTAGTTTGTCCTTTTAGCACTCCGTGGCACTTTCAATATCCTTCTCCAGCACCACAGTTCAAGTGCATTGATTCTCCTTTGTATTTCCTTATTCAGTGTCCAACTTTCACAGGCATAAGAGGTGACTAAAAACGCCACGGCTGGGGTCAGGTGCACTTTAGTCCGCCAAGCAGCACCCTTGCTTTTCAACACTCGGAAGAACACTTGTGAAGCAGGATTGATGCAATGCGATCAGTCTGTGATCTCTTCGCGGGTGCTTCCCCAGCATCGATGGTGGCTCCCAGCAAGGGGAAATCCTTGACCACATCCATCAACCTTTTCTCTAGTTATCACGATGTTACCTACTGGTCCAGGTGTGTGGTAGTGTGGGTGGACTAGAGAAACAAATTCATAGGGCACTCATATGTATGAGAAAGAGGTTTATATACAAGTGCAATTGAATAATGAGAAGACATCCAAGCACAATCCAGATCAAATCTATAAGTCCAATATTAGTCCATATGTCCAATACCAATCTGTAAAGTCCTCTTCAGACTCATAAAACACATGAAAGGACACTGACTGCAGGATGGTCATAGGCCAGTGGATGGGAAGTCTTGTGGATTCAGTGACGGTGTAAGCATTTCAGCTCCGGCAGGGTTCTCCATGTGGCTTCTCCAGCTTTGATGCTATGGTTGCATTCGGGTAGATCCATGTGGCTTCTCCTCAGGGATGTCTCACGGGGAGTTAGCCGAGAGAGAGAGAGAGAGAGAGAGAGAGAGAGAGAGAGAGAGTCTCCCACCTCCAAGGAGGAATATAGGGGCTCCCAGAATCCTCAACAGAAGGCCATGTCCACAAAGAGGGCTCATTGGCTATGATCCGATTGACAGGCTAGACTCCACCCCTTCACTCTCAAATTGACAAACGATGATCTAAGTACAAGTTGTGGGGATTTGGGTTTTCCTTACATTTAGTTGCAATCCACACTGAAGGCTGGGACACTTGATCATCATCAGCAAGGTTGTCCCAGCTGCATAGTTCAGGTTGTCCATAAGCCCTCCCCTGATCTTTACACCACTGTCTTCTTCATGTGATCCGACTTCTCCGATGCTTTGCTGAGCAGACAGATTGAGTAAATGTGCTTAGAAGCTACAGCCCTGCCCCACGCTTTTCCTGCTTTCAACCCATGCAGTGTTCCCTCGGTCCAATGCACAACAGCTCCTGATCCAGGTCCAAGCTCCAGATATGCAAGTGAGTTCAGGTACATGACGGCCCAGCGCCAGGTTAAATGTTGACGTCAAAGAGCTCATGAGTGAGTAACAAATAATAAAAAACAAACCACCTGGAGCGAATATGTGTCAGTCCAGGCCCAGGCAGACAGCGTCCGTTGCTCGTGGTGACACTGCCCTCAAGCCCACCGCCCAATGACCGCGCAGGCTTTTCAGGGACTTGATGGCTCAGAGTTTTCTAAGAGAGTGCATGTCATCGGCATTGATAAGGCTCAAGCAGTGTCAGCCCGGGCTGTTGTTTCTCCTGCGTGCAGTGTGGCCTTTGATAACCTTCTACTAGGGGCTGCCCTCAAGAAGAGCGCTTTGCAGTTCCCTGATTGTGGTGCTTTTTTCCCCTCAAGTTTTTGCGAGTCGACCAAGATAAAGACAAGAATTGCAGCTTGGACTGCGCCGGCTCTCCTCAAAAACCCCTGTGTGCGTCGGATGGAAGGACCTTCCTGTCCCGCTGTGAGTTCCAACGGGCCAAATGCAAAGACCCCCAGCTGGAAATCGCCTATCGGGGGAACTGCAAAGGTGAGTCGAAGCCCCCTTGTCTGTTAGAAGATGGGCAGACCCTTCCCCGGAGTGAATGTGCCTGCACCTTGGTTTCACCTTTGCTAACGCTCGCTCCTTCAAGGTGCGTACCAACGGGGGTGTTTTCAGAGCCGTGGGAAGCAGACAGCTCGAGGGGCGAGTCCTGTTTGGCTGGACCATCATTTCTTAGGTGGGAAACCATCCATCGTGTGTGTGACAAACTGACCCAAGTATCTCCTGGACTCCCCGGCCCCACACCCTCCTGAGAGTCTCTTCCAGCATCACGGTACCACTCTCCCGCCACGTTCCCACTTGCCTCAGTAGCTGAGGGCGCATGCACAGCAGCTCTACCTGGCGGGTATGTGGGTTTAGGGAGGGCCGAGTTGACACCTGTAATTTTTCACTTCCCTGATCTAAGAAGCAGACTTAGTGTTAACCAGCAGGCTTACGGCTGGATGTGGAAATGCCTCCCGTGTTAATGAGGGGTTTGGCTCTCAGCAAAGCCCGCTGATGTTTCCAACACAAACAGTGTGCTTTTCAGAGAGAAGCCTGCGTTATTGTTCTCACTATCTGGGAAGGGAGACCACACAGGACTGAGAAGAATGGTGGGGCCGGTCAATTGAGCCCCAACATCTTTCCCACAACACAAGTGGAGAAACAGCTTCTACCCCACAAGCCGGGCGGGCTGTGCGGCCACAGCCCGTACTTAACCAGGCTTTGAGTCAATTTGCTCGGCTTTGACATAGCAATACAACACACAATGCATGCACCTGAGCCCCAGGAGGCAGGAGCTGTGGGGTGCTGTAAGGGGGGATCAGTGGGTAAAGCTTGAGAGTGACAAAGAAAAGGCTGCACATCCCAACCCTCAATCCCCTCCCCGGGAGAAAGAGGAGGCGGTCCACTCGCAGCGAGATGCCCAGCGTGGACACCCTGTGTGGCAGCTCGACTGCCCAGTATGGTCGTGTCAGGAAGGCTGGTTGTGGGGAGTTTAGATTGGACATATCTGAGGTAAGAGGGCCAGCGTGGGAACACGCCCTAGAGGTCTTTGCAGCTGGGATTTTATCCCTGGAGCACCCACAGACGCGGATTCAGCTCAGGGCGCCAGGGGCACAGCACAGGAAGGGCTTCCAGGCATCCAGCCTGGGGTGCCCACTCTGCTGCCAGCACCCGGGCACAGCTGTCCCAGGCCAGAGCACAGGCCTCTGTGGGGTGTCTGTTGGCCCACACCCTGGCCAACCATGATGGTGCTGCCTCCCACCAAGGCTTGTCCCAAGTTCAAGTCTTGTCTGCTGCCCTGGAACCAGCCCTCACACCCACAGCAGACGTCTGAGCTGACGGGTGGCAAACTCATCCAGCCACAGAGAGACACTGGTGGCGTCACCCAGGAAGTGGCCCAGGATCTGGGAGCTGCTGAGAGCTAAATGTTTCTCCGTGGAGGCTTCTGAGAAGATTCCAGCAGCCGCTGCGGTGCCGTCCTGCCGGGTGAAGGCGAGCTCAGTGGAGGCTGCTGTGGTGGTCGCTAGGTGCTGTCCAGCTGTTCCAATCCACAGCCGCCCTGTGCGTGACTCCAGGAAACACTGCCTGGTCCTGCGCCATCCTCACTGCGGGCGATTCTTCTGCCAGAGCCCACTGATGCAGCGACGGTGTCCTCCATCTCGTCCAGGGCCTTCCGCAGTCGAAGGCGAGGGATCCAGGGGCCTTGTTGAAACTTGAACTCGAGACTCTGCCCGTGGGCCCTGAGATCGTCCTTGGGGAAGGCCGCAGGGATGGATGCATCTGACAAAGCCTTGGATTCCATGTTGCCCTTGGCCCCGAGCCTGTGGAGGATCTATGAGGCCAAGGCCAGAGGTCTGCGGTTGGCTTTCCTGGGAAAACCTGAGCTGATGCCTGTGTCCGTGCACTCACTGAGTGCCGCTGGCCACTCCCAGCGGGACCACTGGGATTTCAAGCCTCTTCACACTAACTGTCCTGGAGGGAGCTCAGACGCCTCCCAGAGCATCTTGGCTGGCTTGTGTCCTTTCAGGGTGACCCTGTCCTGGGCCCTTCTGTGCATCCTGCTCACCTATAACAGGACCAGATCTCCCCTCCCAGCCGAAGGACTCCATGGAGAGCAGGTGTTGGCGCCCCTGTGTCCCACATGTCCTAGTCCCCTGGCTGCCGAGGGCACAGGCTTAGGGAGGAATTTCAGGGATCGCTGGCCTGCTACCTTGAAAAGTAAGCGGACCTTCTACATGGTCCCCATTTCTGCTACAAAATGCTTGTGCCAGAGCATGTCTCAAGGTGTGGAGATCTCTGTCTGTCTGTCTGTCTGTCTGTCTGTCTCGCCCTGGTCTTGGGGAAGCCTCCTGCTCTCTCAGCTCCTGGGCCCCTTGGCTTGTAACCAGTTCCTCCCCCTGGCTGTGTCTCTGAGGTCACATGCCCCCATGTCTCATGACAAACACCCTGTCTCTGAGCTTAGTCACCCACAGAGCTATTGAGGTGTGACCCTCATCTTTATGGGAAACAGCTCAGCCCATCATGTGAACCTCTGGGGCTCAAGATTTGGGGTGCTGGTCTTGGGACTCTGATATACCTCTGGGGTAGCAGTCACCTGACCCTCAGTTTCCACCTCATCCCCTTGCCCCAGGACTGCCTGAGAGTGTGGTTCTGTGTTTGCTGTCAGCAGCCTCACAGCAAGGCTGACCCCTGGGGCTTGGGCTCACGGTGGGGAGAGAGCAGTTTCTGGGACCAGCCTGTCCCCACATGCTGGCTTCTGTCTCTAGAACTTATCTCGGGTTTACTCTGGGATTTCGCCTTGGGTCTTCCCCAGAAGATACGTCCAATCCCGAGCCCTGTGGCTGGGACTCAGTCTTCCTTAGAAAGTGGGTCTTTGAAGGTGGGGTGGTAGATTCTGTCCCTGTGGGGTCACTGGATCACGGTAGACCCCAGGTCCATCTGAGGCCGGAGGCCAGGCACCTGCGGGTGATCCTTGCACAGGGGCCCGGGCAGGAGCACCAAGCTGCTGGGAAGGTGGAGGCTGGAGGCCCTGGTTTCATAATCACCCCCGAGGGTGCAGTCATCTATGTCTGTGCTGAGCCGGCTGTCCTCGAGCCTAAGGTGGCCCTGCCATCGCTAGCAGGTGGCAGCATCTAAGACCATCTCTGTCAGTGCACGCCCTCCGCAGCCGTGCTGACCCCGCTCCGCCGGGCTCCCTAAGGCTGGCTCTTCTTACCCCTCAGAGCAACTGAGGGGCAGGTCCCCAAGGTGTCTGTTTCTAGGTTTCCCTTTATTTCTTTAGTGGACTGTGGGGTTCCTGTTTTCAGAACTCAGTACCACGCTTTGATCTGGGACTGCTCGGACCGGCATGCTCTTCAGCCAGCCCTGACATAGAATTAAAAGCAGGCGGGAGAGAGAAGGAAAAAAAAAAATCAATGCTGGGGGACGTGAAATTGTTCTGAGATTCCTGACAGCAAGCTCCAGAAAAGGCGGCTGGCTGCCTCGGCTGGCTGCCTGCAGACCCTCCCAGCCGGCCTGTGGGACGGGAAGGGACGGGCCTGCGTGCTGGTGCTCACGGCTTCATGCACAAGTGGCCACACTCTTGCTGGCCACGCTCCTTGGGTGGGTGGGGGGGCCGGAGAACACTCTTGGGGAGGCAGTGACCCACACACATGGCAGCCCAGGCCCACCTGGCACCGTCGGGGCTGGCAGGTAGAATCCCTGTGAGGTCTGGGTGCTAAGCCCCGTCCCCACTCCCAGCACCATGTTGGAACGGACTGCCCGGACTGTGGCTGAAAGCCCGCTGAGAGTGACCTCCAGGCAGGCCTGATGTGCATGTGCGGTGGGCTGTGCATACCCAGCCTTTTCCACTAACCTTCCTAAAGACACAGCTAGGTCTGTCTGCAGACACCCCTGAGGGACATCGGAAGTACTGGCCTCTTGGCTGATGGTAGAGCCCTTGACCTTTTTTGGCACCCAGAGGGACCCCAGCTAAGAGCCTGCTACTGATGGACATCAAATCAGTTTTTACTGGGGTGTGGGGGGGACGCCCACAGGACCCTGAGGCTTCTCCCCCCACCCCCGTGGAGCCGCTGCAGGGTTTCACCCTCTGACTTTTTGTCTAGTGGCTGAGCGCTTAACCGATGCATCACCAGGGTTCTTCTGGCAGACCCCCCCATTCCCCACCCCCCAAAAATGAACCTCCATGCTATCAAATCGATACCCACTCGCAGTGAGTCCACAGGGACAGGGTGGAACTGCCCCTGTAAGTGGAAATCACATTCCTTGCCCCAGAAGACTGGGTGCTTTGAACTGAGAGTCAGAGTCCGGACGCCCCAGCGAGGCCCTGATTGCCCCCCCCCCCCGCCCGTGCCTTGTGCATATTGCTACGTGACTCCACTGCTGCCGCCACCGGGCCCAGTCCTCGGCCTCTCTCACTGCCCCTCCAGTGCGCCAAGCAGGGGTCCCTCTCCGGGGCTGGTTCCCTCCCTGTCCCGGGTCTGATGGAGGGCGGCGCCCCCTGCAGCTATGCTCCTTCCGGCCAGTCTGCCTGTTCTCCTGACGGCCCCAGCATCTTTCTCCCGTGGTCTCCCCTGTTGCTCACCTTCCACGCACAGAGCGGGGGACTGGAAACCACGGAGCTCACGTCAGGGACACGGTGGTCCTCAAGCAACCTTCTCGTTCTCTGACGCTTTAAAGAGGAGACAGCGAGGCTCAGTGCATGAGCTTGGAGAACGTTCCCTTGGAGCAAAACACATCCATCACAAAAGGGCTCACTCGTGTGACTGAGGGATGCTTGGCGACCAGGAGGTCACAGAGGGAGAGGCCGTGGAGCTGTGGTCCCGCTGGGTGGCTGCTGGGGATGAAGAGACGGATCATGGTGGCACAAGGGGCGCCCAGAATCGAGACCACTGAACTGTGCGTGTGGACACTGTCCAAAGACGGGCTCGGGGTAGGGGCTCCTGTGGGGAGAGCCCATGGGCAGGAGTCAGAGCTGGTCTCCTCTTTGCTGAGGACGGACCAGCTGTCCCTGCCCAGTGGCTACCTCGGGAAGCGCCTTCTCTCGCCTAAGCACCTGGTTCCAGCGGGGCTGCTGGGCCAGCCAGTAAGTCTGCGCCCACTCTGGTTCCCTTCCACGGAGCAAGTGGACAATGGATGGACAGACAGATGGACGGGGCGGGAGGCGGCACTCCCTCTGCCTGTGTGGTCTGGGCCTGGCGCCCAACTGTGCTGAGCCTCATGTCTGGGAGAGTCCTCTCCTGCCTGGGGCACCGGCTGCCTCTCTGAAGGAGCCATGCCAGGTGGGACTGTCCCGGGAAGGGTCCGTCACTCCTGCCTTGGTATCTCCCAGAAACTCTATCTGAATCATGTTTACTTTACGCTTTAATAGCCTCTGAGAAGGTTCGCTGTTTGGAAAGAGCCTTCTTTATAGACGAAAGTAGACATAACAAGAGGTAGCTGGTCTCGCGTCCAAGCCTTGATCAGAAACACACCGCGCTGTTCTGGGACGTGGCAAGGAGGGGAAACGAAAGGACCTTGTCTCTCGGATCAGCACCGCTCGCTGTCCTTCAGGGTCACCTGGGTGGGCATTGACCCCACAGCAGGAAGGTGATGTTGTGGACTGGCACAAGTAAAGGGGGAAATCCAGCTTCTTGGGGATATGTTTTGGGGGCCCTCGGATGATGGATTTAGGGGTGTGTAGAGACAGGCAGTCCCGAGCATCGCAACTGTGCTGTTGTTCAGAGGCCGACTGCCACGCACACATCAACGAGTGCAGGAGACGGCGGGCAGCCTTCCTCGGGTCCCTCTTGTGACTTGGTTGCCCCGGTGAGCATGGCAGCGCTTCCCTGTGACAGCTGGGTTTTCCTCCCTCTGTGAGGATGGGCTGTTGTGGAATATTTCACCAAAATGAACATTCACCAGCCCCTTTCTCACCTCTCTCTAGAATGGCATCTGTCATGTTGGTCCTGGGGGGGGGGGGTTCAATACTTCCCTCACAGCTCTCCCTCCCGAGGAGGACACAGGCCCCTGTCGTTGATGATGGGGGTGCACTCAGCTCAGCCGTGGGCTTGCACCACAGGGGCTCAGTGGTCTGCCTGCCATCTACTTAGGGAAGGACGGACGTTTGCTGTGTGCTGAGTCCGCTGCCTGGTGTCCTGTGGTCCTCAGTCTGGCCCTTGCAAGGCTGGACCGTTACAATACAGCTGTTACTGCGGCTGCTGTTGGCTGCCATCTGGTCTGTGCCCACCCGTGTGACCCTCCGTGCAACAGAAAGACACGCTTCCCGGTCCTGCGCCATCCTCACACTGGTTCCTGTGCTTAAGCCCACGTCATCCCGTCTTATCAAGGGCCTTCCTCTTTTCCTTGGTCCCTCCACTTTCCCAAGCATGATGTCCTTCCCCAGGGACAGTCTCCCCCTACAACACATCCAAAGTAGGTGAGATGAAGTCTCACCATCCTGGCCTCAGAGGGGCCCCCTGGCTGTACTTCTCCCAAGACAGGAGTGTTGGTCCTTTTGGCCATCCGTGAGCTTACATTGTTCGTCTCCACACCACAGTTCAAACCTCTGATTCCTCGCTGGGATTCCTCGGTCAGTGTCCAATTTTCACAAGCATAAGAGGTGACCACAAACACCACCTTCATCCTCAAAGTGGGTCAGGCCACCTTCATCCTCAAAGTGACTGTCCTGACTGTGACAGCTCCTCATAGCCACCCAGCTGGCCTGACCCATGCTCGCTGCAGAGCAGTGGAACGCAGGGTCTCCTGCCCCTGCACCGTCTTCATGGACGTGTGGTGTCTGTGACGTGTACGAGTACCGTTCTGCCTTGGGGGATCCCCTCCCGCTATCCTGCTGGACGGCGAGGCTTCCCTGGGCTGTTCCAGTAGAGCCCTTTCTTCCTCGTCCTGCCCAACCTCTCATCTGTCAGCTTAGCGCACTGTCCGTGGTGACATGTATGCTGCTTGGGTGCTAGCCATGCTGCCACCAGCAGAGCCACCCACGGTGGACAGGATCCACCAGGACTTCCAGGCGACGAAGGGCCAGGAAGAAAGATCTAACGGTTAAAATGTGCACCTTGTCAGATGGCGCTGTCTTCACTGGATGCCAATGGAACACAGGTGGCGCTCCCCCCAGGGGCCTCATGTCCACGGACAGAGCTCTGCGAGAGCTGAGTCTCTGTGTCATTCGCTCTCTCGCCTGGTGGCCTTCTGAGGCCATGAGGACAGGGGGATGGCGTCCTCAGTGGTCTAGGCCGCTGTCATATCAGCCTTATGCTCAGAGACCCTGCAGGGCTCTGCTGTCCACAGGCCTCTCTGCTCCGGCGGCTGTGCCACCACATGTGTCTTCGCTGTGTGCTTTCGATGCCGGAGTTGGGCCCGGTCCAGGCAGCCTGGGTGTGCAGAGCAGAACTGCTCCTCGGCTTTCCAAGGCAAGAACTTCCATGAGCAGATCCCAGGCCTTCCTTCTGAGACATCCCCCCAACCAACCCTGTTTTGATCAAGTCCTCAGGTCCTTGCAACTAGGCCTCTTCAAAATTCTCCTGAAGGGGAAAAAGCCAAAAGTCGAAACACTAAACAAAACCGTCTTTCCCGATTGTGGCTTCGTCCGTGTTGAGTGGTGTTAGCAAAGGACAAAACGGCTGGCTCGTGAACGAAACCATCACTCGAGAGAAGCACCATGAAGCACACTGGCTGCCTCCCAGCTCCCAGTGAGCAGTCCCTGCTGGAAGTTTCCATGACTAACGTACCTTGATGCATAAACAAGTTTTGTGATCTGGTTGGGAAAATAACCTTTTTACTTTGCGTTTGAGAGGAGAAACAAACCAGCAAAGAGAACAAGAAAACATGAGCCAACAGATTCAAACAAACTGCTTGCAGATCTCATTGTTAGGAACCCACAGCTGCCTTTTAGGAGCCAGCTGTGAGCAGTGTCGTGTGAGACACGATGTTGCATGGTGTTGAGTCTTTGCTCCTTCAGCCCAGAGCAGACCTTTTTCCAAAGTGCACACACCGATCTGCGCCAAGGAGTTCCCTTTGGACGCCATGAAAAGGCAATAGGGGTATTTGATTAAGCTAAAATGAGTGAGTCCGCATTGTAATTTAATTTAGTAGTCTCAGAATTGGGGGTGGAGGTGGTCCTGAGATGGAAATTGGGCACAGTCTGAAACTCACGATATCCCACAGACCCCGAGATGCCTCTGTGCACCCCAGGGTCAGCACCACGAGGAAGCAGCTGGGGTAAGCTGTACCAGGAGGGTGAGGAGGAGCCAGAGGACATGAGCATTGCCCAAGGGGAGGACAATGGTGCCGCCACATTGGACACGGGTGGTGGGGGGTCCTCCGTGAATGATACTCGGGGTGGCCATTGATTCAGGCCCCTATTGTAGGTTGGTTCACCTTCGGCTGGGGAGCTGAGACCCAACCAGACACCTGCTCTCCAGTGGTCGCTGCAGGGCTACAAACCAGCATCACAAGGGGGACACAGCTGAATGTGGCTAAACACCATGCGGTCCCTCCGTGGGACGGCAAAGCATCCATCACCGCCCTCACGTGCTAGTATAGCTGGCACGAGGGTGAGTCTGGGGCCCTTCTGTGGAGATAAAGGGGCCAGGCACCGAAGGCCACATGTGTGACCCCAGGCCTAGGGCATCTCCCCAGGATGGACGAGCGCTGGGGGACATTAAGAGGACATAGCCATTGACAAGGGGGCCACAGGGACAGAAGAACAGCGCCACCGAGCTGTGGTGGGCACTCGGAGGCTCAGGAACTGATGCGTGAAGGTCTCACAGCGGCTGCGCCATGCTTCCTGCCACTGAAGAGCTCGCAAGAGGATCCAAACAGACAGTGTCGACTTCCCTCAGGCCGGTCTGACTCAGAGTGACCACACAGGACAGAGCGAGTCTGAGTGCCCCTTCAGGCTGTGAAGTCAGGAAATGCCTGGGAGCAGCCAGCCTCACGGTCTCCTAGGAGCACCAGAGGCTTGAACCTCGGCTGTAACCCACGGTGCCACCAGGGCGACCAGGACGGAGGTTTGGGTTTTGAGGGTCTAGAGAATGAGGAATGACAGCGCATCCCAAGAGGGCCTCAAGAAGACCATGGAGCCATGAGGGCTTGGTGAGTTTTGCAGTAGCTGTCAGGAATGGAGGCACAGTGGTTGCGTGTTGGACTGCAGTCCTCAAGGTCCGCAGTTCGAAATCGCCAGCCACTCTGTGAGGAAGATGAGGCTTTCGACTGCCGTCAACCATTCCGGTCTCCGAAACTCACAGGGCAGCTCTGCCCTGTCCTAGATGGTCGCTGTGATTCGGCATCACCTAGATGTCAGCGAGTGCGAGTGTGGTTTTACCAGGAGCTGTGGGGGAGATGATGCCAGAGGGTAACCGGATTGAAGAGTCTATACACGAACTGCTGGCGGGAGACCCGGCCGTTCTCCGTGAGCGTCCCTCAGGGGGGATGGGGGGGGGTAGCTGGGCGACTTGCGGATGGTGCCTCTGAGGAGAGCAGTACTGCAGGGCGAGGGCGGGGCATGGAGCATCTTAGAGCTTCCAGGGAGCCCCCAGCAAGCGCGCGAGGGAGGGCCCCTGGCTTTGCCTGCCTCAGGGGTGGGGGGTACACATGTTGCTCAATCCTCAGCTCCCCACCCATCATGAAGGTCCCCCCCATTGGCTGTCCCACCAACCGCCTGGGTCCAGGGGCTGGGAGCAGGTGGGGCCACATGCATGGGGACACCCCTGTCTGCCACCCAGCCTTCCCTCCTGGACATTGCACAAAGGGCCCAGGTGGATTCTGGTCCTGCCATTCCATGCTGCTAAGCCCTGACTGCGCCCTGGGATTGAGTCCTGCCAATGCCAGAGTGTGCCTGCGGGGTTTCTTCTTCCATCCAAGGCAGGAGCCACAGTTGCTGGAGAGCTGATCCATGGCGGTATTGGAGACTACCAGGAAGCGGCTGGTGTTTTGTGCTGGGTGTGTGCTGTGATCCCCAGATATGGGGGGGGGGCATTTATAACTCCATCTGGGCCTTGCTCGCACGTGGAGACGGGTGGACCCAGCCCCGGCCTCCACACTTTCCTCTCAAGCAGTCAAACCTCAGGTTGTGCAGTGAGCCAGGCGGGCAACGTCCACCAAGGCTGACTGCCCTCAGCCCGAGAGCACAGGCTGCATTAAAACCACATGTCGCTAAGTGCTGGCTGGCTGGCCAGGCCAGCCGTCAGACCAAGCAGGAGCCCCAGGGCCGGGCAGAAAGAGCTTCCCTGCCCCCGTGGCCCCAAAGCCCACTCTGTAGGGAATCCTGCTGCAGAGAGCCCAGAAAGACATGCAGAATTCTGCACCGCCGACTCCCTGCTCCCTGTGATGTCCAAGTGTTCCTGTCCTTGAAGTGGTGCCCAGGCAGCAGGGGGCCAATGGCAGCAGTGAGCTTTGATGACCGACAGGCAGTCGGGAGGCTACCCTTGGGAGACCTTGGACTGGACAGCCTTGGGCAGTCCTGGTGGCCTCGGGCCCTCTGAGAGACACGCCTGGCGTGTGATGTGAATCGGAATCACCCGAGAGCACGCAGGACGCCCTTTCTGGTCCAGCTTTGCGAGTCCAATGGCTGTGTCCCCCTGACGGCCCACGGAAGTCAGACAAGCACTGTGGCTCTGTGCGCGGGCCTGGCGCCCGCGGGAGCAAACAGTATGAAATGCTTCCCAAATGTTGCAGTGTTTATTCTTCCAGCATGTGTTACTGGTCGCGCTGCCCAGAGCCCGGATCGCAGCTCCAGTTTCGCGTCTGACCAGGAATCCCATGGTGGGAGCAGCAGGCAGCACGTCTGCGCTGGTCCTCTGCGTCTGATCCAGGGAGGGCCTGACAGAGAAGAGGAGGAGGAGGAGGAAGTTGACGTGACGCAGGGGTACCCGCTCCAGGGCCTGCCCAGCCTTGCTCAGGGCAGGGTAGGCCTTGCTTAAGGGGCAGCACTGGCTCTCACTCTGCTACTCCAGCCCCGTCGGACAGCATGTCCTTCGTGGTGGCTGGCACGTGACTGTGATGCTGGAAGTTTTGCCACGGGCATTAAGTCACTCGTGATGGTCAGGTCTACGCAGACCTTTCCGACAGACAGATGGCCGGAAGTCAGCCTGGCGGCCCACCTCTGGAACCCAGCCAGGCCAGAGCAGAACAGTGTCCTGGACAGCGTGGGAGAAGGGGTGACACAGAGGCGGAAGCAAGGGGCTCAGAGTAGCAGTGATGGGGAGGAAGGTCAGGGCCGAGGTGGCTGAGTCAGCTGACCTGGTGCACTGTCCACCACCACCCCATGCAGGAGGAGGAGCACCTGGGTGGGGCCACCGTCCACACTGGGCTGGAGTGCACCATGACGGCCCAGGTCTGGGCAGCACCTGTCCATCCACTGACGTCACCTTCCCCGGTGCTCATCACTGGTGGGCGGCGCCCGCTGCTGTGCCTCACCCGTCAGCCCACGATGGGAGGTCCTTCTTATGTTCCACCTCCATGCAACCAAGCAGGAAGTCCTTCTGCAGTGACAGGTCTCCCAGACGAGGACTCGCCGCCTCCCTCCCCTCGACCAAGCACGAGGCCCTGCTGCTTCTTCTTTTATTAAAAGATTCTTTTTATTGGGGGGCTTTTACAGCTCTTATAACAATCCATACATCAATTGTATCAAGCACATTTGTACATAGGTTGCCATCATTGTTTTCTAGACATTTACTTTCTGTTGAACCCGTGGTATCAGCTCCTCTTTCCCCCCCCCCACTCTCATAACCCCTTGATAAAGGATAAATTATTATTATTTTTCATATCTTACACTGACAACTGTCTCCCTTCCCCAATGATTTCTGTTGTTCCTCCCTCTGATGTGTGTGTTTGTGTTTGTGTGTATGTGTGTGTCAGTCACTGTGATCTGTTTCCTCTTCCTCCCCACCTTCCCCACCTTCCCCCAGCCCTTCTGGTACTGCTACTCCCATTCCTTTCCCTGGATTCTGTGTGTCATGAGCTCTTACCTCTTACCTGCACCTGTGTACATGCTCCGGTCCAGCCCACAGTGAAAGGCAGGACCGGGGTCATGACAGTGGGGGGTGAGGAAGCCTCAAGGAACCAGAGGGATATTGTGTGTTTCATCAGTGCTACACTGCATGTGCCCTTGTTGACTCATCCCTTCCTTGTGGCCCTTTTGTCTATAGGGGATGTCCCATTGTCTATAGATGGGTTCTGGTCTCTGCTCCAACCCCCATCATTCTGACCTTTACAGACAAACAGGATGTCCTTCTCCAGTGGCCTGTCGCCCTGAAGACCAGCCACTGCACTCTTCCCCCAAGGACCATTCTGGGTGTTTCCCAGGAGACCAATCAGTTCCCTGGTGGGAGCTTCAGCGTGGCCCCCGGAACCACCTGCCCCTCTCTGTGCAGCTCAGCGTGGGTGTCCTGGGGCCCGGAGGAACGAGCCTGTCTTGCTGGAGGCCAGGACTTCTCACTTGTCAGGATCCCTCATCCCTAAATGCAGAGCAGGCCACTCGCCCTATGCCTCGCACGACCCATTGGCTGTGGACAGGACCCAGGCACCTCCCTCGCCCCCCCTCCGTGGCTCTGGGTCTGGGTCTGCAAGATGCCCTAGCCACCCCTCTGTGCCCACTCCCCCTGACCCCGCCCCTCTGTCTTCTCCTTAGATGTGTCCCGGTGTGTGGCTGAGAGGAAGTACACCCAAGAGCAAGCCCGGAAGGAGTTCCAGCAGGTGTTCATCCCAGAGTGCAATGATGACGGCACCTACAGCCAGGTGCCGCCTGGGTCCCAGGAGGAGGGGCTGCGCATGGGCAAGGGAGGGACCTGGTGACCAGAGCAATGGGGTGAAGGCAGGGCTAAGGACGGAGAAATTTCTGGGAAGTTGTTTTGTAACAAGGTGAATCTTCATGGTGAGGGTGTAGGAGAATTCATCTGCAGTTGTGTGCACCCCTGCCTCTGAAGTTCAGCCCCAGGACTTGATGGCTTAGGCTCGGTCACCGCCCACAGAGGTGGAGGCCCTGGCAGCTGGCCCCATGTGGAAGGTTGTCTTGCCACCACCGCCTGCCTGTTAGGGCCAGCCACTCGATCTTACCAGCCTGATCTGGCTACAGCGAGGGACCAAGGACCAGCCACATTCAGTGCCTGGCCGGCCAGGCAGCGCCTGGGAAAGAACCCATGTGCCTGTGCCGCGAGCAACAGTTCAAACTGGTCACGCACCCCATCCTTCCTGTTGGGTGGGGGAGAGGCAGTGAAGCCTGGTGCATGCTGTGCCCCAGCCTGGGGACGTCAGCTTGCTGCTGCATACATGTAATTTTGCAGCCTGCGTATGACCAGTGCAAGGAGGGACAGGTTGAAGAGGGTGGGGAGGGTGAGGTGCAGGGGGTCGAGCTGTGAATGGGGTGATTAGGGGGAGCCCTCTGACTGGGATCTGGCAGGGGCAGGCATAAGAAGATGCCATAGCCAGGCACCTGGCCCGTCCCCAACTCTGCCGCCGACCCATGGGGCACTGGGAACTCTCCGGCCTTCTGTGGTCTCTGTTTCTGGCCCCGGAGCTACAGAGCCCTGTGTGCCCCAGGGTCTGTGCACGATGGTGTCCTCTCCCACAGGTCCAATGCCACAGCTACACGGGATACTGCTGGTGCGTCACACCCAACGGGAGGCCCATCAGCGGCACGGCCGTGGCCCACAAGACACCTCGGTGTCCCGGTACGTCCCAGGCCACACGGGTACTGTGGGGGCTGCAGAGGGCGGGGGCGGGGAGGATGTGTCTGTCTCTGTCTCTCCTGGTTTCCTCCTGGCCCTCAAGGAGACAGACCATGGGCAAAGGGTGCTACAGGTGGGACAGCAAAGGTCTGTTCCTGGCTGTGTGGAAGCATGTGGTCGTGTCTGCGTGCGGTCACAAGTAAAACACATCCCACACCCACTGCCAGTGAGTCGATTCTGACTCAGAGCGAATCCCGTCAGACAGGGAACCGTGGGCCCATCTTTCCCGGAGGAGACGGCCTCGTGGTCCTCCCCCCGGAGCAACTGCTGCCTCTGAGCAGGCCTCCCCTGCTCCTGTCGGCGGTGTGTGCGTGTGCCTATGTGTGCCCATGTGTGTGTACACAAGAGGTAGGTGCCAGAGGCTTTGTGGGAAAATCAGATGAACGCTGAATGAAGCGTTTCCACGGACTCTCTGAAGCCCCTCCTGCAGAACCAGAAACGCACAGAGAGCTACAAGTGAGAAGTGAGGACAATTCACAGCTCTGTTTGCTTGTTTGCTTGTCTGTCTGTTTGTTTGTTTGCTTGCTTATTTGTCTGTTTGTTTGATAACCACAAGGACCGTTGTGACCCGGGTGACCATGACCAAATATTTGTGTCATTTTGGTCAGAGGGAGCAAACAGTACTGGTTTACCCTGTGTGTCTGCGCAGAAGCAGTGCAGCCTCCCGTCGCCCGTCCCCTCCCCGGTGGCCGCTGTTTGCATGTTGCTCATGCGGTGGTTTGACCTACACACCGAGGGGAATAACACTGATGGGGGTGGGGCTTCCGACGGCCTGTTTCCTTCCAACTTCCCGAGCCCATCTGCAGCCTTCAGGCTGATTTCCTTCGGAAAGGGCAGCAGGCCCGTTGTGATCACCTGTCAGGGAGATGTAGCCAGTCACCTGCATCTGAAAGAAGTCACAGACTGCTCGGGCAGAGCCAGCCCATACCACAGCTGCAGCCAGCCAGACAAAGCGCTTTCTAAATGTGTTCTGGCTCCTTTGGGTTCACTTGGAGATTCCCCCTCCCCTCTCCACTTACAGGCAGATTTTCTGTTCGTTATTCTGACAGGTGTTGGGATCCCAGCATCCAAGGTTAAAGCCCAGGAGTGTTGCTGGCTCTGGAAAAATGCAGACTCACCCTTGGGGGCCGTGTCCTACTGACGGAGCCGGCGTCAGAGCTGTGGGGTACACACCGCGTACTTCACTACTCAGTTAAAAATGAAGGTGTTCTCCAAGCCCTGAACTTTTGGGGGGCAGTATTCTTAGTCCTTCATAATAATTTCACCCATGATGAAAGAAGCACCCCGATGGGTTGCCTCTGCATCTGGACCTCCCTCCTCCCTCTGTGGGACTCACGGAGGCTGTGGTCCGTCTGTCTGGCAGCATCCTGCACCTTCGCTGGGCTGGGCGGTCCTGTGACGGGTCCTAAAGCACGTTCTTGGAAAATGACGCAGAGTCAGGTGACGCTCTGCCAGGTGGCATGCGTCTCTGGCACTGAGTCCCCAGTCTATCTTTACACGAAGCTTCCCGACAGAGGATGGGGCGCGCGCTGTGGTCCAGCAATAACCCTCAGGTCACTGCGTGGCTTGTTCGTAGCAGAGAAAGTGTCCTGTTGCTTTGCTCACCATGGCCTTGACTGCCGGCGCTGCAGACCGAGACTGAGGCTGAGATGAACAAGGCTCTTCGCTGGTGGACACCGTCCTTCTCTGCTGGGCAAACCTGAGTGGGGAGGGAGGGACAGCAGGGCTGGTGCCGGCAGCCTCAGGGGCACACGGAGCTGAGCAAGGTCAGACAGAGCACTGGGAGGTTTCAGCAGCCACGGAAGGACTGGTGTCCTGGGTGGCTTCGCCACAGGTAAGATGGCTGAGGCCACCCCAAGGTCCTCAGAGGATTGGTCCGGGTATCAACTTGTGGGACTTCTTCATGGGGATCAGACAGAGCCCAGCCCTGCACCCACATAGAAGGGGGACATTGTCAGGGCCCATCGAGTGATGTCAGAAGCAGGGTCACCCCGAGGACAGGAGAAAGCAAAACCGCCTGCTCTAATCAGTCCTGCGCCATCTCAGTGCTATTCCCCAGTCTCAGCCCACTGCTGCAACCCTGTGTCCGTCCATCTTGTCGGGGCCTCCTCCGTCTTGCTGCCCCTCCACGTTACCAAGCGTGAGGTCCTTCTCCAGGGCCTGGGCGCTCTTGACCTGTCCCAAGTCCGTGAGAGAGTCTCGCATCCTCATCCTCACCTCTCAGGCACTCAGGCCGTATTTCTTCCAATGCAGTTTGTTTGTCTTTCTGCACCCCGTGGAATACGCAACACTCTCCATTCTAAGACACAGGTGGCATGCCCTCAAATCTGAGCCAATGAGGAGGCCTCAGTAGACACACACCCAGGCTTTGTGACAAAGGTCCACCTCAGGTAAAGCAACTCCTCCCTGAGGCTGACGCAAGCTTCACGGCATCACAGAACACACCCCTTCACCTGAGACTGTGACCAAGTGCCAGGTCCATCTGCAAGCGCCCCAGGAACTTCATGTGTTGGTTTGCATGCAGGCCGGCCTTCCTGGTGCCCTCGTTGGCCCATGACCAACGAGATGCACAGATCGGCTGGAATGCAGGTAATCCAACCACAAGCGATGCCAGCCATTCCTGCCGGGCACGGGGGAAGGGAGGCAGGATGACGTCAGAGCTGGCACTCCATGACAAAGGACAAGCCCCCTTACAGAATCCACCCACCTCTCGGGGCCTGTGGCCCAGAGATCTCCATCCTCCCCTACGCCCCGAGCACCTGACCCCTGGGTCTATAGCTGGCTTCCTGCGCAGTGTGGCCCTCCTGCACCAGATTAAACCACCCGGGCCCACACTTCTCTCTGTCCCGAACCCTGGCCAGGCGGGTCAGGCTCTGTGTCCCACACCTGTGCAAAGTGATTTTTCTCTATTCTGGAAGGGATGTCACATTGCTTCAGAGTAGACTCAGCATGGCGGGTAGCAGGTGGGCACTGAGAACAAAGAACCTTTCTCTGAGCGGGATTCCTACAGCGAGCCTCTTCTCCGTCACTTGGAAGGGACCGCAGGTTCTTCATCTCATCGCTTTTCTGTGCACAGTCGTTGCAGATGCTGTAAGCTGAGCCTGCGAGCATGGCTGTGTGAGCTTACAGCAGCCAAGACAGCCGAATGCGGCGCTCCCGCTTCGCTGTGCTCGTGAGGAGTTCCGGTCTGCGGAAGAAGGCTTGGCAGCCTCAGCAAGGGGTGGTCATCTTCAGCACCCCACCACCACCCCCACCTCTTGAGACCCCAGAATCAGGGACAGCTTGGTACAGTCACAGGAGGGGCGATCTGATGCTGACGCAGACATGCTGCCTACACGGCCACGACCAGTCCTTTCTCAGGAGGTGGCCACAAAGGCCTCTCCGTCCTGCCTTTAGCCGGCCAGGCCTCATGACCATGGCCTCTCACTTCCACCTCCCTGAGCGGAGCCTTCGCAGCTCCCGGGAAGGAGAGGGCTGGCTGAACCATCTTCCCTGGCGACTTACGATGGGATGAGGGGGCATCTTTGCTCCTGTGTGTTCCAGAGGCTTCCGATGGGAACCCTCCTTGCTAAAGCCAGTTTTTAAATGGCAGAAATGGCACCAGTTGGGTGGAATTGTGTTTCGACATGTAACATACATGCTTTCAGCTGCGAGGCCTGCTTAGGTCTGAGCCTCGGAGCGGAGCAGCCGGGGTAGGCTTTGTCTCAGCTTACAAAGAAAAGCGCGGCGTGGAGGGAGATGGACACGGAAACAGTGCTCCCCAGCTCCCCGGCCACTGTGCCATGGACCCTGAATACAAACAAGCACAGAGCACAGCTGAGCCGCTGGGCAGTCAGGGGGAGTCCAGTGCGGGCGCTGGAGCCCAGGTGTGTACGGTGGCACAGTTTGGCTGTGGGAGTGGGGAAGGGGCAAAGGGAGCCTCTGGTGTTACCAGAGAGAGCTGCTGAATTCCCCCCAAAACTGGAGACAGGTGGGCACCAGGACGGCGTCCCTGCAGGAGCAGCAGGCTGAGGACAGTCAGAGACCCAGCGGAACACGCCAACCCCTTTCCCGGGTGGGGTGGTGCAAGGACGGGCACAGCGAGCCCCCATGCTCAGCACAGGAGGGTGGAGCCCCACTGCTCACCCCAGCATCTGTGACCCTCACGGGCTGCACCCCGTCAAGCGTATTGATTCCCCGAAGGCAGCACCCAGAACGAATCAGCCCTGGAAGACCCTGACACTAGGCTTGCTCCCTGGGGGTCCTCCGGGGAGATTCCATGCCCATGGCCTCCAGTCTGTTCTGACTGGAGGGGCGGGGGTGGTCAGGGGTGGGGGGGGGAGTACGGAAGACGGCCGGGCAGGGTGAAGAGGCACTGCCTGCTGGGTTTCCAGGTCCCAGGGTCTTTGTGGAGGCTGCTGCCCCCTCTTTCTCCCACAGAGCACCTGGTGGGCATGGGGCTGCCTTTTCGGTTCTCTGAATACCCCACTCTCCGTGGCTGCAGGGCAGGACCATGCTGCAGGGCATTTCTGGGGCTGGTGTGGCTGCGTGGTTGCCAGCCCTTCCTGCCCAGGTGCTCTGGGTGGACCTGAGCCTGCAGGCCGCCAGTGAGCAGCTGAGCACTGTGACCTGTGCACCCCTAGGGGCTCCCAGCGGCGCAGGCAGACACCCGCACGTCCCGTCCTATCTCACCCAGTGGTCATAGCGGGCAGACGGTGGGTGTTTGCAAACACCTACAGGTGGGCTAAGAGCACACGTGGTCCTGGGCACAGTTAACCTTGCCAGTGTGTGGCACCAGTAGGTTCATGCTGCCCCACACGGTGCACCTGTCTCTGGACACCTCACAGCCAGTGTTCTCTTGACGGGGCCTCGGGTGTGGTGATGAGCTTAGGAAGTCCACTGGCCGTGAGTGGAAAGGTCGGCTGCTGAGCCACCTAGGGTGACCCGGGAGACAGGCCTGGCCAGCGGCTCCCATGAAGACTGCAGCCTAGAAAACACCACGGGCTTTTCTTCTCTGTCCACAGGGGTGCTCCCAGTCAGAATCAGCAGCAACAGGATGTGAGTGTGTGTGTGTGTGTGTGTGTGTGTGTGTTTGGGGCATATGTCTCTATCTTTCTATAGCTATATCTATATATCTACATCTACATCCATATCTGCATCATGGGAGAAAGTTGGGGCTCTCTACTCCCTTAAAGGGTAACAGTCTCAGAAACCCACAGGAACCTCTCCTATAGGGTCCCCGACCTATAAGGTCTCCGACCTATGGGTCCCTGTCCTATAGGGTCTCTGTCCTATAGGGCCTCTGTGAGTCGGCGTTGACGTGATAGCAGTGAGTCTGTTTTGTTTCTTATGGATATGATAGGGCTTCATAAATCCATGAGAAACGGAATGGGAAGGTAACAGGATTCCCCGCCTGTCTTCCCCTTGAAGGATGTGTGAGTGGCTGCACAGTGCACCGGCGCTGCCTCCACCCGCTCTTGTGAACAGGGCGTGGGAGCCACAGAGAGGGTACAAGTGTCAGCCACCACCTGCTCTCACATGGGGGGGTCCCAAGCCCCTGCAGCAGGCAGCTGTCCTCCAAGCAGGTTAGATACCTGCTGGCAGCAACCATCTCACACAGTGCTGGTACTTCCTGGCACAGGCCACCCATCCTCACTGGGACCCCCGTGTCCTCTTGGCCACGTCGCCGTGGCTCCGGCTCCCAGTCTCCGCAGCTCAAAGAGAGCCAACCACCGTAGAGTGGTGCCCTGTCTCATGCCATCCTCCAGCGACACGCATGAACCAGCACCAGTGCCCCGTCCCCCGGTCACCCTTTGCCAAGGGCAGTCACCTAGCAGGCAGCTCAGTCTCAGCTCGTTCAGAGCAGAATGTCTGCTCCCAGTGGGTCCTCAATAGATACTTTTCCCCTGTCTCTCTAACTGGGTCTCATCATGGCAAGGAGACAAGTTGGTGCCTAAAACAGTTTGCCCCTTTGGAAATAAAGGAAACTACCTGTAATGCAAACACGTCCGGGTAATACCAACGCCTAAAATAAGAGCACCCCTTCTTTGATCGGCCTTAGTGTTTTCTGAACTCCTCCACAAAAAGCAGTTCTTCGATTATGTTGAAATTATTGGAATCGAGCGGAAGGCAGGGTTTTCGATGCACTGTAGTCACATCAAGAGGAGCCCCTGTGGCTTCGTTGCTCCGAGTTAGTCTGCAAACCACAGGGTCAGCAGTTTGAACCCACCAGACGCTCAGAGGGGAGGGCGGGCTTTCTGCTCCGTGAAGAGTGGCCGTCTGAGAAGCCCCCGGTCGCCCCATGCTGCCCTCCAGGGTCGCTGAGCGTCGGCCCTGACTCGATGGAGGGGCTCCGTACAGTGGTGCTTTAGCCGCATAACACCTTTTATTTTTATTTATTTATTGACATTTTACTGGGAGCGCTTACAAATATCAGAACAATCTAATAGTTCAATTAGATCAAGCGTAATTATGCAATTGCTGCCACCATCATTTTCAAAACATTTTCTTTCCTCTTGAACTGTTTGATATCATCTCCCCATTGTCCTCTCCCTCCCTCTCCCCTAACCCCCAGAAACCCTTGATTATGTTATGTTATATTATATTTGCCTGTATCTTACACCATCTCATGTATCCATTCACCTACCAATCTGTTACATGTTCCCCTTGAGTGGGTTATATAGCCATCGTTGCTATCAGTCCTCCCTTCCCTCCTTGCCCCTCCACCTCTACCTGTACCCTCAAGAAATCATTACTCCCGTTACTTTTTTGGAAGCGTTTATCAATCTTGGATGCCATGCATCTAACTATCTTGATTATATAAGTGAACATAGGCAGGTCTCATGAGATGCTGAGCTAGTGCCTCTCATTAGACTTACTTTTAGAAGCACTTAAAGGTAAGTATGTATTCATCCAGGCACTAGCTCAGCATGGTGACAGGTACCCAGAAGGTTGTGAGGACACCCTGCAGATGACTGGCTGAGCTGAGGGCCCCAGGAACATGCACAGTTGGGTGACAGTGGGCTGGGGTCTGAGCTGGTTCCCGGACTAGAGCCCGCCCATGCCACCAGCTGTGCCACACGGGGCGCTGGAGCGTGGGTCATTTACTAGGGGTCCAGCAGGACTGGCTCGGGGGCCTGTGCATGGGGACCATCCACAACCCTCTGATCCAGTGGTTCTCAGCCTTCCTGATGCTGTGACCCTCGTGATGTGATGACCCCGAACCATAAAATTATTTTCGTTGCTACTGTTCTGAATCAGACGACTAATCCCAGCCAGTAACTTCATTCTTACCTCCCCATGCAGGTTCTGTAAATGAGAAGCTGCCTCAGCGGGAAGGAACAGGAAAAGCAGGTAACTACCTTAAATGGAAGGAGGCCTGGTGGGCCAGTGGGTTCAGTATCAGCTGCTAGCCACAAGGCCAGGGGTTCGAATCCACCAGTCACTCCTCAGGAGAAAGATGAGGCTTTTTGCTCCCATGAGGGTTGACAGCTTCAGAGAGGAACCCACACAGGGCAGTGTTAGGGGATGTGGCCGTGCCGGGAAGGGTGATGCTGCGGGGGCCCTCATGGAGCAGCGGGTGCTGCTGGAGGGATGGTAGGGGAGCCCAATCCATCTGAAGGAGCCCCCGGGCCTGGCTGGAGAGGGAGGGCAAGTGGATGGAGGGATAAAATAGCCACTCGTGTGCCGGGGTAGTGGAGGCTGGGACTCGGTGCGGAAAGGCAGGAGGATGTGAGGAACAATTTGGCGACCTCAGCAGAGACGCACAGGACAGACTGCATGCCCCTTCCATGCTGGCTTCCCTGGAGACGTGTGAACACGGTCCACATGCCATTTTGACTTCACGGACTTCGGGTCTTGGAAGAGGGTCTCGTAACGCTCAGTAGTGACACACCCTGAGTTTATCGTTCCTACTGAGATTCGACGGGCGGGGGGGTTGAAATAAACGGGCCACATTTGTCAGCACTTTCACGACAACAGCAAGTTGGCCCTCTCCTTGTCAAGCCGGAAACCCTTCCTCCCCAAGGGAGCGGGCTGTGCAAAGGATTTCTGGAAAATGGCCATTTTTGTTTTATTTTCTGAAAAGAGTTTCAGATAAACATCACTTTTTATGATTCAGATGGTCGGAAGGTCACATATCAGTCTTAGCTGACCACTGTCTATCACAGTTCCTTAAAGATTTTATTCTGGATTTTGCATACAATAAAAAATCACATGAAGCTTGAGCAAAAGGATGGATCGATTGATAGATAGAGATGTTTTAAGGGGTGAGGGGTCGGGTGCCTGTGTGGCTGGAGCCCCCACTGGTGTGGAGTATAACTTCTAGAAGTTCCTGTGGGGGCTTGGTTCCCGTGGAACCCAGACGTGGTTTCCACATGTGCATGTGAAGAGAGTTTAGTTGGCGTATTTCTGCAGCATGGGAGCCTACTCCTCCGTACTCACTGCCTCCATTCTCCCGGCACCCCCCAGCTCTTCTCATGCCGTGCCCCGCGCAAACCTGGGGAGCAAGGTCCTAAGGGTGTATGACTCCCCCACCACAGTCCCTGACTTCAGGCAACCCCAGAAGTGGGAAGGCCCAGCTCTGTCCCCTGCAATCAGGCTCTCCCCTCACAAGTCTGGTGAACTGAGTCCCTCCCCAAGCGTCCAGGGTTCCTCCCTCTTCCCTTCTGGAGAACAGGATCGGACCTGATACCCCTACCCTCATCCCACCAGCAGGGATCCCCTCAACCCTGGCATCAGAGCCCCCTTCCCCAGGGGTCTGGGGGGGTGCTGCAGGCACCATCAGTATAGACCCCGTGTGCGCACGGATTTAACTTACTCTCGTAATCGTAGTCTCCTTGCAAATCTTCTCCATTCTGAATTCAGATGATGCAGCCCCACCTGTGCTGGAGACGCAGCCCCAAGGCGATGAGGAAGGTGAGACGGGAGGGGTGGTGCAGGCAGGGGACAGGCATCCCACTGGCTCCACCCTGCCATTGCCTGCCTCGCGGGCCGTTGCCCTGGTTTCCCTCGTGACCTTTGGCAAACAGTGGCTGCTGAATGCTATCTGTGAGCATGCTGCTTTCCTGCCGTCATTTCACGTTGTCTCGGCTTGCTGGTTGTGTCCTTGTTAGATCTGAAGAGAATGACACGGAGCAGAAGTGGCTGGTGGCTTCTGGCTAGGGTTGAGGTGTTGCCGTCTGAAGAAGACAGCACGCCTGGTTAAAGGGGTGTGGCGGCGTGCCCTGTTGGCCTGCTCAGACTGCACACCTTTGTAAGCAGTTAACACGAGGGTGTGCATTCTGGTCTCGAGATGCTGCCCACAAGCTTGGCCACTGTAAACCCCGTGAAGCCCACTTCTACCCTCACCCTCCTGGACCTGCTCTTAGGGACTGAGGAGTGACCCCCAAGTGCCCACGTCAAATCTGGTGGTTAAACGATACCATTAACGTGTGCATCCCCAAAACGCTCTGGACAAAGCTGTATTTTAAACCCTGTGCATGTATCGAGCGTGTCCACTGCCTGGGGCTTCAGGACATGCTTGCCTGTCTTCACCACTGTGCGGCCTCTCTGCCCCTATAAACCAATTCAAACGAGAGGGCCTTCTACGTGTGCGGCTTCCAGGTGGCAACCGTCTGAACTCAACCATCCCTTTAATTATATTTTATATTTCTAAAAATAGCAAAGAGGCAGTAACTAGCTTGATACATCTTTAGCATTCTAGCAAGTGAGGTTAGGGGACAATGGGCAGCTAATAATAATGGATAAAAGAATAAGGAAAATGTTCTGAAGCCGGTCACAGTTGTGACCACACGCTCTCTTTAATGCACGTGAACTGTTGACTTGTATGATTCGTGGACTGTGTCCCGAGAGGCGTGTTAATAAAATAAAAAGTAGCCAAAAAGAAAATAGGCAAACACAGTAATTTTAAATATATACAATTCTTCTCGCTAACTAGTACAGTCAGCTTATTTCTTTACACGTGTCATGTGCTTTCTCATATTGCTTTGGTAAAACATCTGAGGCCACATGCTAAAACTCTCTGAGAGTCCGTGTGCTTCCCTGACGCCTGAGAATCATTTTCCTCCCTTTGGATCCTTAGATATCGCATCACGTTACCCCACCCTGTGGACGGAGCAAGTGAAAAGTCGGCAGAACAAGACCAACAAAAACTCAGGTAATGTGGGGGGTCTGGGGTGACTTTGTAAGAAGGGACTTAACAGGTCGAGGCTGTGGCTTCCCCTTCTGGAAGCGGGAAGTCGGGCAGGGCCACCCTTGGCTACATGAGCCCACGGAGAGCAAGCCTTCTGACTTGGCCACTGCGGCGAAGGTTGGGGTTTCTGGTCAGCTCTAACTTCTTGATGACGTTGGTCCGCAACTCTAAGTATAAAAATGGAAACGGTTGATGGTAAACATGACGGTGTCAGCTTCATTTCTGCGGTGTGAACACGTGCGGCCAATTCCGTTCCAAGCCCCCTCAGTTGTGGGCACTGGGTTTGCCACGAAGCTGGTCTGACCACCTCCCACTGTCTGAAACGGCTGTCTGGGCCTCATGGCCAATGGAGGGGTGGATTAACCTCTAGCTAGAAACCTCAGTGGGTTTGGTGAGAACCGAGTCTCTCTGAAATGGGACCTGTCGCTCGTGACTGATGGCCTGTCTGCAGACGTCTTCTTTTGCCTTCCAAATGAAGTTTTGCTTAGTTTTTAATAAGTCCTCATGGGGAGAAACAACCCTTCTGGATTCAGAGTGGTCCAGTGGCAGAGGCACTGACAACTTAATTGTTCTGCAACTGGCCCCGAGGGTCAAAGGTTGCAGATATCACCAAAGGCTTCTTAGCATCCAGGCTCCGTTTAATCGGGGGTACGTCTTGCTCCTCAAAGAATATTTTCCACATCCACTGAGCTGAATGATCAAAGCTCTATTAAGCGTCTGGCTATTGAGATATGTAGGTTTCCTTTTCAACACTAGTAATTGCTATGTACTATTCTATGGGTTGGCGTTGTTTGATTTTTGTCTTTCGGTTGCTGATTTCAACCTCTATTATGTTGTGATCTGAGAAAATTCTCTTTGTGCTCTTTGGATGTTTCTGAATCTGTGGAGGCCTGATTGGTGGCCTGACACAGGTACTGTTCTGGAGAATGTTCCGTGTGCACTGGGAAAGAGAGTCTATCATGCTGCTGTTGGCTGGTGGCTTCTGCATGTGTCCATGGTAAAGTACACTGTTTCTGTACATGTACAAGTCAGTAGAATGTATTACTGGATGGCTCATTTGTTCTAAATCCATCCCTCCATTCATGTAGCATGTGCCACCGAACAACTGACTGCGAGGTGAGTGGTTCAAGCCCACCGGCTGCTTCTTGTGAGAAAGATGGGTCTGACTGCTCCCATAAAGATCTGCAGCCTCAGAGACCCTATGTAAATCACAATGGTTTGGAGTGGACCCGGTGGCAATGGGTTTGGTTTGTGTGTATAAAACCCAGATATTCTAACGACGATAATAAGAATCTTTGTCCTCAAGAATGTCCAGGCAAGCAACCAGGCATGTTAGCAGACAGGTTAGCACACAGTGCCGTAGGTGTGTTAAGTGGCAATATTGATGAAGGCTGATGGGAGGACACAGCCCTCTTCCACCTGCCCTGGATCTTTGTGGGACCAGAGGTGGGTCTTCCTTCTTTTGTGTCAATTCCTTCAGCTCTACAGGGATGAATGACCCACGTCCTAGGGCAGTTGTGGACCTTACGTGAGGTGGCAGTGCAAAGTTGTGAGAAAACGTAACTTGTAAGGTTGCCTACTGAGCGTGTCGGTTGTTGCAACGAAAGATCGGAAGCGAGTGACTGTCTGGACATGGCACAGAAGCTAGCGCCATGCGAGGGAGGCTTTGTGTGCACATTCAAGAGTTCCCTCGTGGTCCCGAGAGCAGTGTCTACAACGTAACAGACACTGAGCAAATATGTGCTGAGGACGTGAATGGGTGGCTTAAACGCACAAAGCTCGGGTGAGAGGAAAGCGTACATCAGGTTTGAAAGAAGTGGGCGTGGTTGGGTGCCTCCTGGGGGCTCTGGCTCGCTGCAGGCCAGTGCACAAGAGAGCGAGACACCGCCCGGTCCTGCGCCACCCTCACAATCCTGTTCTTGACGAACCGTTGTTGCAGCCTCTGTATCAGTCCATCTCCCCCAGAGTCTTCCCGCGGTGTCCATCTCCAGGGACTGGTCTCTCCTCTTAACACGTCCAAAGTGCATGAGAGGAAACCTTGGTCCTAACGAGGGCTCTGGCTGTACCTCGTCCAAAACAGATGTGTTTGTTCTTCTAGAAATCCTTGGTACTTTCAATATTCCTCACCGGCACCATGATTCCAATATATCCATCTTCCCTGGTCTTCCTTATTCCCAACGTTCACATGCATAGGAAGGAATTGAAAAGACCATGGCTTGAGTCAGGTGCACCTGAATTCTCAAAGTACACTCATGTTCTTCAACACTTTAAAGGAGTCTTGTGCAGCAGATTGGCTCGCTGCAAAGCATTGTTTGTCTCTTGACTGCTGTTTCCATGATCATTGATTGTGGATCCAAGCGAGAGGAATTCCTTGATAAACTCGGTCTTTTCTCCATTTATCATAATGTTATCTATTGACCCAGTTGTGAGGATTTTGTTGCCTTGCCATTGGAATCCATTTTGAAAGCTAAAGCCCTTGAACTTATTTAGAACATTTTGCGTCTTCCTCATTTTCAGCAAGCAAGGCTGTGCTGTCTGCGTGTTACAGGCTGCTGATTAGCTTTCCTCCAATCCTGTGGTCTTCTTCATACCGTCCAGCTTCCCAGATTAACCACTCAGCATTCAAACTGAATGAATATGGGAGACAATGCAGCCCGTGTTCTGTTTGAAAGACTCTTTCTTGGTCCATATACAGGTTCTACGTGAGCACAATGAAGCTTTCTGGAATTCCCTTTCTTCCCAAGACTGTCCATGTTTGTAATGATCCCCGTAGTCCAATGCCTTTGCAAGGTCACTGAAGCACAGGAAACTTCTTACTAGCAGTCTCTGCTTTCAGCCTGGATCTGTCGGATGTCAGCAATGAGGTCTCTTTTTCCATCTCCTCTTCTGAGACCAGTTTTGACTTCTGGGAAAGTCCAGTCAATGTACTGTTATCACCGCGTTTGGATGATCTTAAGCAAAATGCACTTGTATGTGACATTGAAGACACTGTCCTGTGACACCTGCATTCTGTGGGATCACCTGTCTTTGGAATGGGTTCAAGTAAAAGGTCCTTGGAGCTCTTCTGGTCAGTTGGCCAGGTATCTATCTCTCTTTTCCAGATTCTTTGGCATTGGCGGTAAGTGAATGCACCCGGTGCTTCATCTCCTTGTGGAGACACTGACATTGGTGTCCTGTCCATTCCCGGGCCTTTGTGTTTGGCTGATGCTGTCAGTGCAGCCTGGACATCTCCCTCCAGGGCCAGTGGTGCTTGTTCTTAGGCTCCGTCCTGACATGGTGGGATGTCGACCGGTTCTTCTTAGCACAGTCCCTCTGTGTGTTCTTCCCATCGTTTTATGCTTTCTGAATCATTCAGTATTTGAATGTTCAATATCACAACTCGAGACTTGGGTTGTCTCCGGTTTTCCTGTCTGATATATGCAAACATTTTGGTTTTTTAACGCCATGTTTGCCTCAGGGTCATCTTTTGTGTTGTTTCTTGAGCGATCCTTTGGGAGTTTCTGTTTAGCCCCTTTCTTCATTTCCTCCTTCCATTGGCTGTGGCTGCTCTGTGACTAAGGGCACGTTTCAGAGTCGCTTCCAGCGTCTTCTTGGGTCTTGTCTTTCTTTTTAAAGACCTTTTGCTTTCTTCGTGTATGATGCTCTTGGTGTCCACCTCCAGCTCATCAGGTCTGCTGTCATTCGTGTTCAACACATTACATCTGCTCTTGAGACGTTCTCGAAATTCCGGAGAGAAAGACATGAGGTCATATTTCCACTTGGTTGAACTTACTTGGACTGGTTTTCATTTTCTTCAACTTCAACCTGCGCTCGCCCAGGAGCAGGTGCTGACTTCGCGCTGCCTGCTGACCCTGAGTACTAACATCGTCCCTCCCACAGATGCAGCCACTTGGAGTCCCATGCGCTCTGCCATTTGTGCTTCTGAAGAATGTGGGAAGTGACGAAAGCCCATTGGCCCGTCAAAATCCCATCGTGTGGTCCCCGGCTCCTTCCATCACCACGGCCATCGTCTCCAACTACTAGTCCTTCTTCTTTGTTTCTAAATTTGTATTTCAATCGCCAATAACGATCATTTGCGCACTTGTAGACAGAAGTTGGTGGAACTCCAATTTCATCACCAGCTCTAGTTCTTATTTTGTAAATTTGAAGAAGAGCTGTATTGACTGGATGTTCTTGTATGTGTGTAGATATTCTCCTACCACACCCTGAAATGCACCTCCAGACAGATCTTCAAATGCCCTCTTCGATGGGGAAGGTGGTGCCGTTTCTCCAGAATGTGACATTCCTGGCAAAGGGATCCATATGTTTGCCTGATTCAAAATGGCCAATGCCAGTCCATTTCAACTTGCTCCTACCTGGGATATTGATCATTATCTGCCCGTTTTATTCCTGACTACTTCCACTTTTCCTAGATAGTCCCGGGTGCATTCCATGCCCTGGTTCCTGCAGCTGTCCCTCCTCCTCAGGGGCCGTGCCCCGCCAGCAGACTGATGTCCTGAGGCCTCATTCCATTTACACTATTCCAGTTGAGTCTATTGTAAGAAGGCAACTCATTCTCAGTGATATTCTGAGTGCCTTCTGACGCGAGAGACTCAGCTTCAGTCACGGCTCCAATACAGTTCATACGGCTTTTAATAGGTCATCGCTCAGGAGCAGACCACCCCATCTTTCTTTATTATTGAAGTGGTTACTTCTAAGGGCCCTGGCACCAAGCACTGTCACCCTGGTGACTACTGTTCCAGTTCAGACCTACTCCCGTCTACCTTCTGTGTGGAGAGGGCTTCTGTGCAGAGGGTGGCAAGCAATGCATGCTCTGTGGCCCCAGCTACACATCCTGGTTCCAGGCAATACAAGCAAGTCGAGAACAGGTACTGGCCACCATCAGCAGCAGGGGATCCGCTGGTCTTCATGTTTCAAAAGATGGCCTAAGCGCCTGCATGACTGAGAGAGAGGTGGCTAGCAAGTGCCGGTTCCATGATCAGCAACATTGGCAGGACTTGCTGGGACTTAACTTTCTGGTGAGGACTGTGGTTTTCCCCCTAAGTTCCATAATTCTATTAGCCATCTTCACCAGCTCAGTGACTTACAGCAAAGGCTTCTTGTGTGTGTGGACAGAGTTTAGCTGCTAGTCAGCTGAAAAGTGCTGAGTAGGGTTAATCCAGTTCCCCAGTGTCGATCAGATCTGAAAGGGTGGCCGTGAGTGACATCGCAGTGGGTAGGTTCGATGGGACAAGCTCAGTGCTGACGTCCACTCCATCGGGGTCCTCCGCCCCCGTGGGCACTCCCATGCCTGTGCATCTGCTTGTGCTCAGCTGGTCCTGCTGAGAAGGACAGCCCCTTTGGTCTTTCTTGGCTCCTATTGGCCTGAGATAAGAAGAGGCAACGTGAAAGATCTGACCGTTAGATAGATGGGTAGCAATAGGAGGTACATTTTAAAATAATGTATAAGAATATATATCCTAGATTGTTGTTAAGGAAAAGGTGTTCACATTTATTAAAAAAATATATTAACCTGTAGTCCCTCCCATGAGCTTTAGACACTTGAGCTGTTTGTTCTCAAGAGCGTCACTGCTCTGTCAGAGCTCTCTTCCACCCGCTCGGTTTCGGCATCACATACGTTGGTGCCTGGCACCTGGTGGAGACAGTGCATGCTTCTGGCTCACTGGTGGCCTTGACAATCCCTCCCTCCCCGGAGAAGCAATGTGGCAGGAGCAAACGAGACGGGGGAGGGGCTGCACCAAAGGTAGTGAGCGGCGTCTCCAGATGGCACATTCTCCGAGCACGCTCTCTCAGCTGGCGGCAGCTTCGGTTTTGACATAGCGAGAGCCACGTGGGCTCAGAGAACAAGCGTGTTTTTGTATCTCACCCCGTTTGCTGCTAGCAGATCTCCAGGGCTGTAAGTGGGCTGCCAGTTACAATTAACCAATAAAAACAGTGCAGACATTCCGTGTTTACGGAGGCTGAAAGTCATGTTTCAGGAAACTCTAGTTTACATAAGTTACCCTGCACTATAATTTGATTTAAATCGGCCTAAATGAGTAGAACACAAAGAGATGGCGTGGAGCTGATGTGCAGACACGGGCCATGAAATTGCTCGGCCGGATTTATGTTGTACAGACGCGTGTTCTTCCTGACGGCCTGAAGAGGGTCAGGCCTCGTTGGCATCGCGTGACACTTAAACCTGGTGCGTGATGGATCGTGTTTCAACAATGGAATGAAAGCAGGCGGAGGATTTCCAAATAATCACAGTTGCCTTTGAGCTTCAAGCTCCAGCGCAGCCATCTCAGTGGCCTATCTGTGGCCCGTGGCTGTGGTTCTCCCCAGGGACACATTTATTTAACGACACGTAAACCGTTTGAAACTTGTTTATTGTTTCACATTTTTAAAACAAATCCGTCTTGGTTGTTAGCAGCCTTTCAAGTTTTTATGTAAAAATGCCAAACTTGAAATGGATTGCTCTTTCCTGTCTTAAATAAGAGGAGTAGATTTTCTCCTCACAGATGTGTATTAAAGCAGTATAATGTGTTGTTTGTATTAGGTCCGCAGCGTTGGAGGGCGTGCACAGTATGTGGTTCTGGGTGCTCTGCTCACATTGTCGTCCAGGCAAAGCTGACTCCCAGCGACCCCCAGGGGAGAGGAGCATGGCCCCTGTGGGTCTCTGAGGTGGTAGCTCTTTACAAAGAGTCTCCTCGTTCTCCCTGGTCCTGTGCAGACGAGGGCAACTACCCTGTGGCATACTCAGTGTCCGTTGCTTTTATTTTGCTGTTGGCTTTCAGCCTTTTTTACACGGTGAAATGAAGTGCCCCTAGCCCATGAATGTTCCCACACAGTAACTGCTTAGTGGGTGTCTGTGTTTAAAATGAACAAAGTGTTTCATCACCCAGGGCACTCGGATGGCGTCACAGGAGTGGGAGTGACCATGTCGGGTCAGAGGCAGGCTGGCACGAAGCCCAGATCTGCCAACGTTTCATGGTGAAAAGCAGAGGCTGTTTGCACCTATACCAGTTTTCAGCCTTAGAAACCCAACACAGGGTCACTGTATAGGCTGGTTGATTTGATAAGTGAATTCAGTAAGCCAATAGATCACTCACTGACAGAGAGAGATCATCGGAGTACCACAGCACCTTGACCCTGGACAGATGTTTGTTGGAACCCAACATAAATAGCAAAGAAATTGCCTGCTCTCGTTTTATTCAACAAGAGATGAACTAGATAAGCAAATGTGGTGAAGAAAGCTGATGGTGCCCGGCTATCAAAAAATATAGCGTCTGGGGTCTTAAAGGCTTTAGGGTAAACAAGCGGCCATCTAGCTCAGAAGCAACAAAGCCCACATAGAAGAAGCACACTAGCCTGTGTGAACACGAGGTGTCGAAGGGATCAGCTATCAGGCATCCATTGTGAATGAGGAGTTGTTCAGAGTGGAGACCCAAAGCCCATCTCTAGGCAATTGGATATCCCCTTACGGAAGGGTCTCAGGGAGATGAGCCAGTCAGGGTTCAGGGAAGCAACGATGAAACATACAACTTTCCTCTAGTTCCTAAATGCTTCCCCCTGCCACCCCCACCCACTATCATGATCCCAATTCTACCTTACAAATCTGGCTAGACCAGAGGAAGTACACTGGTACAGATAGGAACAGGAAACAGGGAATCCAGGGCAGATGATCCCTTCAGGACCAGTGATGAGAGTGGCGATACCGGGAGGGTGGAGGGAGGGTGGGGTAGAAAGGGGGAACCGATAACAAGGATCTACATATAACCTCCTCCCTGGGGGATGGACAACAGAAAAGTGAGTGAAGGGAGATGTTGGACAGTGTAAGATATGACAACATAATAATTTATAAATTATCAAGGGTTCGTGAAGGGGGGGGGGGCAGAGAAGGAGGGGAATAATGATGCCAGGGGCTGAAGTGGAGAGCAAATGTCTTGAGAACGATGAGGGCAATGAATGTACAGATGTGCTCGACACAAAGGAAGGATGTATGGATTGTCATAAGAGTTGTATGAGCCCCTGATAAAATGATTTAAAGAGAGAGAGAGAGAGGGATGCACTAGATAGACTTATGGTGTAAACGAGCAGCCCTGGCCCGGGTGCGTAAGGGTGAGGTGGCTGTTCAGTCAGAACACGATACGGGTTCCCTGTGTCCTTATCAAGCTGGACGCTGGTTCACCTTGTTCCAGTTTTGATCTACTTTCCTGGATCCATCTTCATTTTTCTATTCGTCAAAAACACAAATCAGTTGCCAAATCTTACTTGACAAGAATGCTATAAGACATTGTGTTTTTGTCACGGAAAATTTATTCATACAGGTATTTATCAAACGAATATAAATCTGATAGGCAACCTCCCCCAGGGGTGTATTAAATACTATCTAGATTTCTGCCCCGTTTCCTGTAAGAATAGGAAGGTGGCGAGACTGGGCTTTCGTAGTGGTGAACAAGCTGCTAACACCTTCACAGAAGAGCAAGTGTTCGGGATGCGCTACAAGCCCCAGGGTGGCCCTGGCTCCGTGGGCTCCCCATGGACCCTCCGTGGGCTCCCCTTGGACCCTCCGTGGGCTCCCCTTGGACCCTCTGGGCTCCCCATGGATCCTCCGTGGTCTCCCCTTGGACCCTCCGTGGGATCCCCTTGGACCCTCCGTGGGCTCCCCTTGGACCCTCTGTGGGCTCCCCTTGGACCCTCCGTGGGCTCCCCTTGGACCCTCCGTGGGCTCCCCTTGGACCCTCTGGGCTCCCCATGGATCCTCCGTGGGCTCCCCTTGGACCCTCCGTCGGCTCCCCATGGACCCTCTGGGTACACACGGTGTAGGATATGTAAGACAGCCGCACTTTGGCACACACTGCTTCTGTACTCCCACCTCAGAATGGGTGGGCTGGGGCACGGCCGGCCAGCCTAGGGAACTCTGTGTGGGCCTGGGGTGGGCCAGAAGCAGCATCTGCCAGCCCTGTATGTGTCCAGCCACCCAGCTGAGTCATCCTGTGGCTGCCCCTCCACCCTCAGACAGAGGGTCACCAGGTGCCTCTGGCTAGACTGGTGCATGCTGACTGTTCCCACCAGCCAGGGGTTCCATCCTCATCGGGGGTCTCAGGAGGCGATGCGGCCATGCTGTTGGGGGCCACTTGACCCTCTCTTCCATGCTTGACTCTGCATTCCAAGCTGGCCCTGGACACCCTAGCTTCCTTCCTTGGGCTTTCAGCCCATGTGGCTCTCTCAAGAGTGCTCTGAGTCTGGGAGGTCAGTCTCCTCACACAGGATGCCCCTGGACGGCCTTACAGGCCCAGCTCTGGCCTCAGGGTGCTGCCCAATGTGGGCCCTTGTCCACGCTGCACGTGCACTGGAGAACCCAGGCCTCAGGGACCCCTCCCAGCCACTGAAGGCAGTTCTGCTGTCTCTCCAGGCCCTTCAGGTGCAGGGTGTTCCCATTTTAAAGGGATACCCCACCCCACCCTGCCCCAAGAACATCCCTCCACCGTGAGATCAGTGCCATGAGGTCGCCACGGTTTGATTCTCCTTTAAATCACAGAATATCGTGTCCCAGGGGAGAAGTAAGACCAAGGAGGCTTGCTTTTTAAGTTCCAAAGGAATCATGTCTCCCCTTTTCCTGTCCCTCCGATTTCCCCGCCAACCCTCAGGACTGCAGACATCTAACACTGTGGATACGATTTTTACGTGAAAATATATACTGGTAGAGGAGATTGAAAGATGAAAACAAATGCTGGCTTGTAAGGAAGTCTGTAAAAGAGGGTTCTAGGCTCAAAAGGTCACCACATGGAGTCCATTCCAACTCACAGGGACCCTCGAGGCCAGGGTCCAACTGGCCCTGTGGGTTTCTGAGACGGTCGCTCTTGACCGGAGGAGAAAGCCACTCTTCCTCCACAAGGAAGGTTAGCTGCACAGGTGAATTTGCCTAAAACCGCGTGTAACTGAACGCATCCAGTGCCCCCACTCCACACTGGGGCTTCCCTTCAAGCGCGTGTCATCCTCGGAGATCAATACGCGTCCGAGGTGGGGCCTGGGGGCTGAGGTGCAGCCCTCTGGCCTGAGAACAGAAAGTAGCCGACAGGCAGGGCCGTGGCTCCGTCTTCTCTCAGGGTGGGCAAGCGTCCACTCAGAACCGGAGCTCCCACACGCTTGCTTGTTAGCGTTCCGTCCTCACAGCCCCGCCCCACCCTCTTCTTCATCGGAGTGCCCCATCGCACTGCCCCTTCCTGGCGACACGTCCATCAAAGTGAGCGGATTTAAGCCTCCGCGCCCTCAATTCTGAGGGGATCCTAGTGCCTGTCTTCGGAGATGGGCGTCGTCCTCCTTCTGGAGGGACCGGGCATCCGCATTGATCTTCGCCGACATCACAGGCGATTCCGTGCCCGCTCTGGGCACCCTCCAGAGCAGGGTGGGACTGCTCCGGTGGGTTTCTGCCACCGTGGCTCTTTACGGAGGCAGAGGGCCCGCCTTTCTCCCTCACGGCTGGGGAGGAGGTTGAATCCCACAAGCAAATGGCGAGTCACTCGCCGAGCAGAACGCCATGTCTTGGGCACATGAACTGTGAGCCAGGAAGGCGGTGCTCTGTTCTGGACCGATATCAACGCTGCCTCTCCCCTACTGCTGTTAGCTGAGGGATGCGCCTAAGACTGAGGAGAGCAGGAGGACCAGTCCAACAGGGCTTCCTGCCGTGGCCTGCGCCTGGTCTCAGGGGGGTCAGAGGGTAGGAGGGGCTGGGGACAGCTCTTGGTTCTACTGTGCGGTCCTGACTGGGTCAGGTCACTTCTCGGAGCTGCTGTGTCCCACCTCTGAAGGGAGAATAATGAGACTGTCCTGGCAGGAACCTGGGGTGCCTGTGAGGCTCCCCGGTGCTCAGGCTGGTCGGGCCCATCAAGGGCTGATCAGTACACGGGCCTTGGGTTAGTTGTTCCTCTGTGAGCATCCTATGTCGCCACCGAACTCTGCACTTTGCAGGGCTGTGTGTGTGTTTCCTGCCTACGTGTGTGTGCGTGCACGTGTGCGCACACTGAGAGTTAGCCAGTATTGGAGCATTCAGAGCTGGGCGTGCCGATGGTGGCTTGAGTGGGCTGAGGTGTGTATGGTGAGAAGAGTGGGCTAAGAAAGTGCGTGCCCAGTGCAGTGTGCCGAGTGAAAGGCATGGGCCTGCCTTCCACACTCACAGCCGAACGTTCAGGGGCGAGCCCCCACCCCATCCCAGCAGTCTGCTGCGGGGCTCTTCCATCAGCGAGAGTCACCTCTCCCTCGGAGCTGATCCCGAAGCTGATCACCTCTCCCTAGGAGCTGATCCCAGGGGGTGAGGCCCAAAGTCCAAGTGGAATGAGGATTCCTACTTTGGACAGAGGGCACATGTAGCCAAAGCCACCCTCTGCCACGAGCCTCTTGTTGTTTGGCGAGCCACTCTGTCACGGGCAGGGGACAATTGATAAATTACACAGAGGGGCCGTCCCTAAAGCATTGCTGCCCTTGCTGTCAGGTGCCCGCCTGTGAGCTCTGACTCACAGTGGCCCCAAGGATGGAAGAGCAAGCACTGCCCAGTCCTGCCCCTTCCTCAGCCTCGCTGGTACGTTCAGGTGCGTTGCTGCAGCCATGGTGTCTGTCCGTCCATCTCAGGAGAGTCCTCCCCTTCTCCATCACGTTACCAAGCGGGGTGTCATTCTCCAAGGACTGGCCCAGCGTAAGGGAGACTGTCTCACCATCCTCTCTCCCACGAGCTTTGCCGCTGGGCTGCCACCAGCGCCGATTGGGCATGTTCTTCTGGTGTTTCCTGGTGTTTCCATCGCCCCTGACGGCACCCTGCTCAGCCGCTCCCTTCGTCAGCTCTTAGGGCATGTGAGGGGTGGGAGGCCTGCGGCCTGGGTAGGCACCACTCAGTCCTCGAAGTGACGTCCTTGTTCTTGACACGCTCAAGGGGCCCCGGCAGCAGCGCCACGTGGCCTCTGGTTTCCTGACTGCTGCTTCCGGGGTGCTGACTGTGGACCCAAATGGAATGCAAGCTTTGAGGTTCCTCCGTTGTGGCGATGGTGCTTGTTGGTCCAGGCGGGAGGCTTTCCTCCTCTTGATGTTGAGATGCGATCTCTGCTCCAGGCGGGAGGCTTTGCTCTTCATCAGCAAGCCCTGGAGCGGGCAATTCTCAGCTGATGGCGCTGTGTGTGTGGGCAGGGGGGCTTTTTTGGGGAGGGGGTCACTGAGTCAGAATTGACTCGGTGTCAGTGAGTTTGGGTGTTTTGTGAGATCCTCATTTCTCATGAAATCGCCTTCTTTGGCTGCCCACATTATAACATCTGTGTTCCGGGCCTCCCACTGCCAGGCGCAGTATCACTGCCGCCACAGGGAGCTGTAAGTTCGACAGCCCCCCTCCCCTACAGGTGTAGTGCCCCCAGAGAAGCGCGTGTTGTGTACGCAGGCACACGTGCATCCGTACAACTACCTGTGAGTTCATCTCGGTAGATGATTCCATTCCCCCACCCAGAATGCTCTATTTTTGTTTTTTGAGCAAAGCTGGTAGGAGCAGGAGCATCAGCAACCCTGGGAGGAGTTGGGGACACTCTGGGGGGTGATGTCAGAGGCAAAGCTGGTGCCGTTCACCCATTGAAAAGGGAAGAGGCCTGTGATGTCACACCGCTGCCACGCCCCCCGCCTCCTCCGGCCTCTGAGGCTCAGGGTTAACTCGTAACTCATCCCGTGCTGCTTCTACCAGGGCTCGGGCTTGGCCAAGGAAACAAAGCCAGTGGGCATCAAAATTCACAAAATGTGTGGCCACGCGAGGTCCCAGGACCCACGGGGAGCAAGCCTTCCAGGGGCTGGGGAGCTTTGTAGGCCCCCGTGGGAATGAGGTCACCGGGGAGAAGAACAGGGCCACCTGTCAGGAAGGTGTTGGCCGGGGCTTCACCTGGACAGTGTGTGGAGCTCACTGTTGCTCCTGGAAAATCCAGGCTGTCCTCCCCTAAGGACACGGAGGCAGGCTGTGGGCCGTGGGGGTGGATGCTCAAGTGGCCTCTAGCTCTTGGGTCTTTGTTCTGCCGTGAAGACGTGGGGGTGGGCTCTGTGCTGAATGGGAGCAGTCTCCACTCAGTGTCTCTTGGCTGACCTGCATTACTGCCCTGGCTGTGCACCCCAGGGGGCCTCTCCAGACAGCAGGAAACCCCACTCTCCCCAAATCAAAACAAAGCCCTGACCAGCTCGGCATGGGGACGTCAGCTGGCACTCTTCAGCGAGGGAGTGGAAGCCGGGTCTTACTGGGCCTGGGCCGCCGCGACCTGCCCAAGTTAGGCATTTACAGTCAGCTCCACGAGAACACAACACTCATGTCTCTGTATGGGTCTCCCTGCAGCAAGAAGGGAGGGTGCCTGTGGCTGTGGCCAGGCTGAGGTCCCGGCACCTCACACAGCTGCATGTCCACCTGCACGGAGACCATCATCCAGCCGTCACTGTGTCCTGTGGCCAGTGGAAGGACTCTGGGCCGGAGCAGTCACCGCCGACCATAGGTTGTCCCAGTGTGAGCACAGGTCACCTTTATAAAGGGAGCCCAACCCGCCTGGGGTCCGCCCTCCACCTCTCCATGCCACCCTGCTGGGAGCCAGGGGCTGGGGGCACTGCCATCTGAGAGCAGCCTCCGTACTTCAGCTTGCTCAGCTGTCAAGTGGAGAAATCACGGACCAAAATGCACAGGGGTGGGAGGGACTCTTCTCATCTCCTAGCCGGGTGGAGGCCACATGGGCTCCAGCAGTGGTGGCACTTGCCCCATGCTGGCCGTGTGTCCGGTACGCTGGGCTGCACAGAAGGGCACGGGGAGAGGCTCATGCACCCACTCTAGCCTGGATCCAAGTGAGGTTTCTCATCTTCCCCTTTCTCGCCTCTTCTTTTGGGAAGCCGCAATCCTCTCTTGTGTCCATGTGCAATCCAAACCCTTTGGGAGAGGTGGGCACCCCTGGCTGTGGATGGGGCAAGTACATCACATCAGAACATGGCTTCTGAGCCACTTTTCTGCAGCCAGCACCCATCGAAGCAAACAGATGGTCTCTGGAATGCAGGCTGGTCCTTCTGCAAGGCGCTCCAGCCAGAAGTTAGACTGCTGGGCATAACTCCTTGTATAGAGCCGGCTCCTGCTCTGAGGAGCAAGGGGCAGGGGTGTGGCCTCTTGTGGCCCGAGGGCTGAGAAGCCCTCCACAGGGGCCCATGTACGGATCACGACGGCCGCTCAGTGCATCTGCGGGTGCAGGGGGTGCTGTGGCAAGGCCCGCACCAACAGGAGCTCAGCCTTCTCAACAAGGAACTCCAGGGTGCCTCAGGGGGTTGAGGGTGCTCAGTGGGGGGTGAACATGCCCAGTGGTGGGGGGATGGTGAGCATGCCCAGTTGTGGCATGAGCAATGTCCTGAGGTTTGAGGAAGCAGGGGGCCCTGGGGTGCAAGGTCATGCATGCAGAGCCGGTGGCTTTAGCTGGAGAAGGTTTAAAGACAGCCTGAAAGGAGAGCGTGAATCCGGACATAACTCAGTGGGTACATGGCCGTTCGGTGCTTGGGAAGGTGGGTCCCTCCTGTGAAGAGTCCGTGCAGGGGAAGCCTTGGGGACAGGTCCCACTGAGTCCTGTGGGTACCTGTCAATCAGAACCTGCTCGGCAGCAGAGTCAGGCTAGCGAGGGTGTGAGCCGGGTCACATCTGCTCTTCTTCGCTCGGTGGCCAGGGTGAAGTCCCAGACGCCTCTCCCAGCCGCTCTCATAAAGCACTCAAGATGTGCCTGGTTCTGCTTGGGGTAGGGAGGGGGACGCTGGGTCCCTGCGGGATTAGGGTGATCATTCTGGGTTAAAACCTTCCCCGTAATGAGCCCCCTATAGAATTGACATTTGACCAACCGGCCATATGTATGTTCTGCTCCTGGACAGGTAGATCCCCACGTGGCCTCCCACTGGAGGTGGACCCTGAAGGGGAGCGGGCCCGTCCACTGAGGTGCGCTGTGCAGCCCCCACCCACCCAGCCATTTCCTGAAAATCACATTGTAAAGGGGCACCTTGTTTTATTTATTGATTTCTTGTTCTTTGATCATCTATTTAAATGTTGTGCCATTAACAAGAAAACCACAGAAAACTCCATGACTGATGAAGACGGCATGTCTAAAAATTAAGTAATCAATTCTAAGGGAAAATAAAAACCCACATGCAGAAACCCGTGACGGATGAAAACTTACCCTTGGCCGCAGCGTCATCTGGGAGCGAGTGAGCGAGCGAGCGAGACAGAGAGACATGTGACCAAGCCTTCCCGCAGACCTGTTGAGTCGGGGTCAGGGTGAGGCTCGTGGCCCCCTTTTCAGAAGCCCACCAGTTCATTGCAGCACAAATTTGTTCAGGCCTGCTGCCTTCAAGTCATCCCCGACTCACAGCACCCCAACAGGGCAGAGAGGAATGGCCTAGGCTCCAGGGTGCAGCCCGGTGACTTCTGATCCATTCTCCCGCCTTGTCACTCATTTTCTTGCTGCGACAGTGTGTGTCCACCTCTCCCCTGCCCAGCCAATGCCCGCAGAGGCAACCTCTGCTGCAGCATCCCAGAAACCAGCTGCCACCGTGGGCACGGTGTGCCCGCCAGGCTTTGCTCAGCCCCAGGGCTTCAAGATCTTCCCACCTTCCCCTGACTGAGTTACCAGCATCGGGTCAGCATGACTCAAAGGCACCAGGCGTTGTTTCTGCATTCTCCACTGACAGTGCCACACAGAGCAAAAGGACGCCAACAGGATGCAGCAGCCACACATTTGCTTCACGTGGGATTCGCAAGTGGAGGACACGCATGACCTCGCTGGTTGGAGTGCTTCAGAGAGGAGAGTGGGGGCAGGGTTCTTATCTTCTGTCTTGGCAATGTTGCCAGGGATACAGGGCCCCTGAGTGAGGCTGACATCACCATGGATACAAGGCCCCTGAGTGAGGCTGACAGCACCATGGATACAGGGCCCCTGAGTGAGGTTGACAGCACCATGGATACAAGGCCCCTGAGCGAGGCTGACATCACCATGGATACAAGGCCCCTAAGCGAGGCTGACATCACCGTGGACACAGGGCCCCTGAGTGAGGCTGATGTCACCATGGGTACAGGGCCCCTGAGTGAGGCTGACATCACCATGGATACAGACAGGGCCCCTGAGCGAGGCTGATGTTGGGAAGGGGTTAATCTGCCATTCAGACAATTACTACTTTACCCAAAGTGAGCCCTGCTCTAAGGGCACAGAGAGGGTTCTCCAGACATGCCCGGGGCCTCCGGCAAGGCGGCTGTCACCGAGTTCCATGACCCGTCGCTGGACTCAGTACGTACAGAGCTGATGGAAGCCACCCCCTCCTGGGTTCAAGGTTCAAGGGAACATTTCTTGGCAGGGGTTGGGGGATTCCCTGACTCCATGGCCCCTCAGAAGCCTGTATTCCAGGAGAAGCTACCTCGGATCGTCTCTGAATATTTCGTTTTTGTCTGGACATGGGGTCTCATGCATAGAGCTGCCATGTACGGGCTGGGACAAGTCACGTTGTGATGTGTCACTTGGCCTGTTGTTTGTCGATGGCTAACGGGTCAATTCAGTGTCAGGGGCTCCAGGTGGGCTCCCTGCAGGGCAAGCAGCTAAGAGATCTACGACTGACCAAAGGGTCGGCAGTTCGAGCCCTCCCAGAGGTCCCTGGGGAGACAGCCCCCAGCAGGCACAGCCTTGGGAGCTCTGTGGGGCCACTCTCCTCTGTAGACACCAGGTTCCCTGGGTTTTCGTTTTAATCATGCGCAGAGTGACCTTCTTCCTCTTACGCTTCCCTGGGACCCACCCACCTGGCGTCTTGGTTTTCTCGTCATGGACCACAGGGGTGCGTGCCAAGTGGCATCTCTCGGGGCTGGAGCTGGTGTTTTTCAGACTGTGAAAGAGGGTTAGCTGTTTTCCCCCGGGCTGCCTGGGGCTTGTTTGTCCCTTTTGAAGTAGCTGTTCCATCTAAGCCTATTTTAAAAGGGGGAACTTGTCTTTTGTTACTGATTTGATAGGGGTGTGTGTGTATATTGTACTGGCAGTTTGTTCCTGGAATGAAGAAGGCTGAGTAGATTCAGATGAAAGAAAGCAGTTAGTTCTTAAGTCAGCCCGGGAGAGCTCATCCTGATGCTGCATCATTCCCATCTAAAGAGGAGGGTTCACAGCGCAGCACAAAGTGCAGAAGGACCACACAACGGGGGGGGGGGGGGACACGACGACAATGGTCCAACCAAGGTGAGGTGTTTTCTGTTGGAGACAGCTCATTCCATGGCATAGGGCTACTCGGGTTTTCTATTTCTAATTCTGTTTTTAACATGGTTTTTCAAGTAACTTTTTTTCCGTTTCATGTTCATTCTTGGATATTTGGGCCCAACGTTGTTCATAGTTTATAGCATCCCCATGTTTTCCATAAGGTAACTCGCAATCATCCATCTTTTGTCCCTGGTTTTGGTAACTAATCTCTCTCTCATCGTTGCAGCTCGAGCCTCATCAACTTTTCGAGTGATTCGCCTGTTGAAGGAAACACATTTGGTTTCCTTGATCTCCTTCCTGTTTGTCCGTTTTCTGGTTCATCGCATCCAACTTTCACCCTCACTGAGTCCTTGTCGACTCACTGAAGGGGCTGCTGGTGGGCAGCAGGTTAAGCTTGGAGACAAGCTGCTCTCTGGAAGAACGATGGGGTGGTCTGCTCCCCTAAAGAGTCACACCCTGGACGCCCCCGGGGGCAGTTCTCCCTTGTCCTCCAGGCTCTGTATGAGGACAGTCATGGGCAGTGGCTCTGGTGGACTTGTTTACTAATTTCCTCAGGTGGTAGCTTAGATGGCTGCTTTTAAACCTTCCTTCTTGCCTACTGAAAGAAAAAATAACGCTGGCATCCTGGTTCTTTAGCTGTGCCTAGCAAAGATTGTTCTGCAGCAGAGGACGAAGCAATCCGGCGCGGTCAGTAGGTAGCAAACTAAACACACAGCACTGCAAATATCACGGGCAAGAGCTGCCGGGGCCACACACGGGCCCTCCCTCAGCCCTGCGGTCATTTCCGAACAGCTCCACAGGGTCTTCTCTCTTTCTTGAAGAGCAATTTAGTTTGTTTTAAGTAGGGACTTATGGAAAGCATGGTGCTCTAAGAGGGGCCTGTAAGTGGAGGAAAGGGGCTTGAGATCCCTTTCCAAATGACAATATTAACAGCCAACCAGATAGACAGCAAACACCGTCCGCACAGGTTTGGGGTGAGGGCTTGGGGCCAGGAGAGGAGCCCATCACTCCAAGTCCAGCACAGGGAAAGTGGCCCGGGGGGCGTGGGGGAGGCGGGGGATGAGAGCCCGAGCCTGGTGCTGCCGGGGGCAGGCGTGCTCCCTCCAGTGCAGGCTGGATGGGGAAAGTAATGGACACGGATCGGGTCCAGTGGGCTTGGACAAGTCTTTTTAGGACTCTGTACTTGTTAGAAGGGAGCCCTGGTGGTGTCGTGGGCTCTTTGTGGGGCTGCCAGCAGCTCAAACCCACCAGCTGCTCAGAGAAAGACGGCTTTCTACTCCCATGAAGAGTTACAGTCCCGGAGGCCTCCAGGGGCAGTTCCACCCTGCCCTCTAAGGGTCACTGTGAGTGAGAATTAACTGAAAGGCAGTACGTTTCAGTATCTGCTCAAAGGTAAACGGCAAAACTATAAACTTTAATACAAACTACGAAGGAGGTGAGCTAGCCAAAGAAGCTCTTGCACGCGCAATTTGAAGTTCATGAAATATGGCCAGGTGCACAGATCCAATTTCAGAAAGGCCGCCTGCGTTACTGTTCCTATAAACGTGTGCCAGGAGTCGCCAGGCTGGAGTCAAGCCAGCCGTACCCAATGGGGTCTCCATGGAAGCGATCACTGCTCTAGGGCCAAAAGAGCCAGGCAGCCCCTGTGGCTGTCAGAGGACATGAGCCGACTCTCAGACACCTTGGAAGACACTGGCGTCTCCCGCGAGGTGAAGTGAACTCAGGCCCTTTGACAGCTTCCAACCACACAGGTACTCCCTGTTCCAGACTAGTGGTCTGCCTGAGCCGGACTGAAATCTGCTGAACGGAAGCCGGACTTGCAGGAGCCCCGCCCCCTTCTTGTTTGTATTAAACAATTTAAAAATGTTCAAAAATTTTAAGAAGACTTCAGGGGATATTTTTGCTTTAAAGTTGAAAGATTCTCTCATGACAATAGTTTCAAGGGTTCTTCCTCCCTCCATGGTCCCAGAAAGTCTAGATTCCCTGAGAATCAGAAAGTCTGTTCTGTAGGATTATTCTGTGAGATCTTGGACCTAATATTTGGTGCTGGTAGCTGGGCACCGTCTAGTTCTTCTGGTCTCCTGGCACAGGGGGCAGTGGCTCATAGGAGCAGTCAGCCGCACCTCCTGTTTCCCCTGTGATTCCTGACTTGCCACCATCCTCAGCTGTTCCAGGAAGCAAAGGCTGACTGTCCTGCCCCAGGTGGCCTCTGCCGTGCATCTGCCCCCTCTCTAGCATGCACCGCCCTCCTCCAGTGTGCTAGCCACCCACTCTCTGTCCCTGGCCCCCACAGTGTCCTCCTGTGACCAAGAGCACCAGTCTGCCCTGGAAGAGGCCAAGCAGCCAAAGAATGACAACGTGGTGATCCCAGAGTGTGCACACGGCGGCCTCTACAAGCCCGTACAGTGCCACCCATCCACGGGCTACTGCTGGTGTGTGCTGGTGGACACGGGCCGCCCCATCCCTGGCACCTCCACCAGGTAAGCACCACCACGGGGGGCCCAGGCAGAGCCAGGCGGGAGCTGGGGGCTCTCCTTAGCGCAATGGGCACCAGCTGTGGGGCCCTATCCTGGAGAGGCCAGCATCTGGGCTCGGGTCTCAGGAAGTGGGGTGGGAAACTGCGGGAGACAGCTGTCTCTGCTGAGTGAGCACAGAGACCGGCCGCTGGGCACACTGTCCTTGGGCTGCCCGCACAGGCCTGGTGGTCAGACACACTGGGTTCCCCATGCTGAGGTCAGCCCTGAGCCCTTGGAAGGGACCCCTAGGGAAGGACCAGAGGAAACCATCTCCCTGAGGGATTCTTGAGGGCGAAGCCCCAAAATGAGCCCTGAAAAGAAATAGCAGGGACCCAAGATCCCTGCCCGGAGCTGGTCCCAACTCCCTGAGACCCAACGGGACAGAGAGAGTCGCTCCCTGAGACGGTACACCTGCAGGGCAGCAACCAGCCTCCCCTCCCTCCCGTGGAGGGGCTGGTGTGTTTGAAGCACCGGCCTTGCCGGAACCGGGGGGGGGGGGGGGGGGGGCGGGGATTGTGCTCCTTAGGCCGCGTGGAGGGAACAGGAATGTGTACAAGGATTTGGTGACACAACAACCCACCCGAGTGCAGGAAGCACCCCTCCAGGTCTCCCTGGGGGGCAGTGTTGGCAACATTTTAAACTCGGACGTATTCCAACTCGTCTTCTTAGAATCCAGCTTCCCTGGTGATTTCCTCGGCAGACAGACTGAATCAGTCTGGTGAGAGGATGCGACGCTGACACGGACACCCACCTGTCCTGACTTTAAACCACGCAGTGCCCCTTGTTCTGTTCACACAACTGCCTCTTGGTCCACGTAGAGGTTCCACAGGAGCACGATGACGTGTTCTAAGTTCCCCATTCTTCTCAAGGCTATCCAGTTTGTTTTGATTAAACACATAAATTAATACATTGGCATGAGCAATTAAACACAAGGAAACCCCTTTCTGGTATTCTCTGCTTTGAGCCAAGCTCCATCTGACACCAGCAATGATCGCCTTGTTCCACGTCCTCTTGAGTCTCTGGCAGCTCCCTGTCCATGTGCTGCTTCAATCATCGTTGAACAATCTTCAGCAAAATGTTACAGGGACATCTATAAAGCGAGCCTCCTGTTGGGCCACCTTTCCCTGCAATAGGCACAGATATGGATCTCTTCCCATCAGTTGGCCAAGTAGCTGTCGTCCAGCGTTCCTGGCACTGACGGGTGACTGCTTCTGGTGCGTGGTCAGTCAGTGTTCCATGGATTCCTGGAGGCCTGCTTCTAACTCGTGCTTCGGGTGCAGTCACGCTCCTCCCTTCGGCACCACTGTTCTTGCTCACATGCTGCCTCCTTCAGCGCTGAGTGAGCTGCAGCCTCCTTCCTTTCCGTGCGGTGACTCCGGGCAGTCTTCGCCTCTTCTTTGGCTGCTTTCTGCGTCATTCAACACTTTCCCCTAAGAGATTAAGGATTGCAACTCAAGGCTTGCATTTGTTCTTGCGTTCCTTTTGATTTTAGATATGCTGATCATGTTCCCCCCCCCTTTTTTTTTTCTAATTCTAGGTCTTTTTAAAATTTGTTTTAACATGTGGCTTTGTCTTCTCGAGCTGCCCTTTGACCTTTCCGGTTCAGCTCTTTGGCATCATCATTTTTTCCAGTTGTTGTGGGTACTCTGTGAGTAAGAGCAAGATTCCGGCTCTTCCAACACCCACGTTGATCTTTTCTTTCTGTCCTGTCTTTCTGTTGACCTTTCGCTGTCTTCGTGAACGAGGTCCTTACTGTCCTCACAGCTCATCAGGGCTGTGGACAGTAGTGTTTCACGCATCAGATCTGTTCCTGAGATGTGCCTGGAATCGGGCAGAGTGCGCTCAAGGTCATGGTTTGGCTCCTGTGGACCCGTTCCACTTCCTTCAGCTTCAACCTGCACTTGCAGGCCAGCCGTTGATGGGCTGCCCCAGAGTCGGGCCTCTGGTCTGGCTTTTAGCTGCTGATTTTGACCATCTCCCCACTTCCTCTTCCCCATGTCCTTCCCTCAGAGACGCCCCCCCCCACGTCCTGTTCCTTCTGAGCAGACCCCACTGTGCTCAGAGGTCCCCTTCCCTGGTGCTTCTTCCTGCCCTTGCACCTGACACACTGCTTAACGTCAAATCTCTTCCTTGGGCTGATCCTGACAAGGGTCCTGGGCCATCCACGCAGCAGGCGGTATTCCGAGCCAGCCCACCTCCAAAAGGAATGCAGTCGTCCTGGGAGCTCAGGAGCCCGTGGACAGGCCGGGAGCTGTGAGCAGTCCCTCCTGCCCTCCACTGCCCTCTGCCTCCCAGCAAGTGGACACAAGAACACAGTGACTTCAGGGACCCTCGTCTGCCCATCTCCCTTCCCAGACCAGGGTTGGGGGTCACAGGGCTTTGAAGCGCTGCCCTGCGTGGATGCCCTAGTCTACAATGCACATGATGAAATGCAGAGCAGCACTGCCCCTGCGCATTCCTGGGACAGTCACCCTGTCCAAGGGAGCGCCTGGCTCCCAACGGCCGGCCCTGTGGTTAGCAGGCTGCGCTCAGCCCAGTGGGTCACCAGGGCTTCTGATGGTGTGCTGGGGGCTACAGGCGCCCTCGCACCACCTCTACCCAGGTGTTGTCCCCTTGTAGGTACGAACAGCCGAAATGTGACAGCACGGCCAGGGCCCACCCGGCCAAAGCCAGGGACCTGTACAAGGGCCGCCAGCTCCAAGGTGAGTGGGGCTGAGAGAGGGTGTGGTTGGGGGGGGGAGGGGGGTGCATGTGCTTGGTGCCCTTCAAGACTTTGTGGATTTAGGATGGGACATGGCTGCCTGGTGCTATCCCAGTGGGGTCTGACTGGAGAAACCTCTGGCCCCGACTCTCCTCCCAGATGTACCTGAGCCAAATCCCTGTTCCCAGGACAGGGGCCTTAGCTGAGTGAACTACCCAGGTGGGACGAGCCCCCAGACTGGTTCCCCACACACCAAAGAAAGAACACGGCCTCACAGTACATGGAGCTGCAGTGTCTCAGAGCAATTCTCTAAAACCAAGCTCTGCTGCCGAATTGGTGCCGACGCTTGGACCCTCTCGTTATGGGAGCAGGCAGCTTCATCTTTCTCCTGCGGAGTACCTGGTGGTTTTGAACTGCCAAACTTGAGGCTAGACCACCACACATAGTCCACCCCTAATGGCTTCCTTTCTGTTTTACCTGAAAGAAACCATGGGAATGTCATGACTCCAACACCCCCTGCCAGGGAGCCCGCTGTTGAAGACAGTGGCGCTCAGACTGGAGTCAAACACGAGTCTGGTGGTGGTACGGTGGGTTAAGCATTGGCCACTTGCCACACAGTAGGTGGTTGATGCCCACCTGCTGCTCCTCTTGGGGAGAAGGATGGGACTGTGTGGATGCCCCCTGACAACTTACAGCCCAGACACTCTGGGAGCAGAGCCGCTGAGAGGCGGGACAGATTGGCTGCCAGTGGGCATATCAAGAGAGTTTCATGGCAAGGGACCGTTTGGAATTCAACGAAGAACTTCCGCCCCCGTAAAGAGTGACAGTCCTGGAAGCCCACAGGGGCAGTCCGACCCTGTCCCCGAGCATCACTGTGAGTTGGCATGGTCTCCAGGGCAGTGAGGGTTTGGGTTTGAGTTTTCACGAGCACACATGTACGCTGCCAAGAACATATAGACTGTTCTGTTGGATGTCGTTCTTCTCAAAAGCCAGTGTCTGCTTGGGGCACAGTGCTGTGTCGCCGTGCAGTCTCGAGCCTCCTAGGGCCCCCACACCCTCAGCTCAGTAAGGTATGGAACTGGGCCCTGTATCACCTGTGAACAGGTCCCCACAGACTCACACCTGTAGGGGTCCGATGCCTCTCCGAGGACCCAGTGGCAAAGGAGGTGTAGGCAGAGCCCTGGGCTACATGGCGAGTTCCCATCCACAGAGGACGGCTGGGCTTGCGGTGGCTGTGGGCCACTCACCATCTCTCTGCTCACTTCCTGAAATGCCGAAAGTCAGAGGCCCACAGCCCAAGGCCCCAGCGCCCAGGAGACAAAACCTCTCCCCAGTGGCTTCAGCTTGAGAGCGCGTTTGATCTCCATCTGATGTGACACTGGGCCCCGTCCTTTGTGGGGCTCCTTAACCACGTGTCACCCCACTGATAAAGGGTTATATGTGACATCCTGCATCATTAGCAAAGGAGAGGGGCCCAGATGTCACCACCTAGGCAAAACTGGTCACCCATCGGCACATGCACCCTACAAGGGACGCCCAGGTGGCAGTGGTCCAGGGTGGCAGAACACACCATCCTGCCCCAGGGTGGTCCCATCTCGTCAGGAGGACAGCGCCATGTCCAGCAGAGTAGTGTGGACAGTGTTGCAGGAACCCCACACGGTTCAGAGCCCGCCACCTGGGAGCAGCGCCCGGCAGTGGTCTCAGTGGGCCTCGGCTAGACAGCGGCTCTTGTTTCAGCACCCGGACGCCTCTGCAGGCCGTGGATGAAGCAGCCCCTTGGGCGGCGCAGACACACACGCATAGCCATTTTGTCACGGGATCTAACTCTGACCTTTGACTGAGGACCCCTTTGAAGCCCCAGGAGCAATGCGACCAATTTCATCCTCAAAGTCACTCTGCTTTCACTCCACAGCATCGTTGAGATGCTCCGCCTTTTGCTTGAAAAGATTCGAGCATATCCTCCTACGGAGGCGCCGACATTCCACACTGTCTCCTACTGTTCTTTGAGAGACGCTCTGTTTCAGACGGTCTCCTGTTGTTCTTTGAGAGACACTGTGTTTCAGACGGTCTCCTGTTGTTCTGTTAGTGACACTGTGTTTCAGACGGCCTCCTGTTGTTCTGTTAGTGACACTGTGTTTCAGACGGCCTCCTGTTGTTCTTTGAGAGACACTGTGTTTCAGACTCTCTCCTGTTGTTCTTTGAGAGACACTGTGTTTCAGACGGTCTCCTGTTGTCTGTTAGTGACGCTCTGTTTCAGACGGCCTCCTGTTGTTCTGTTAGTGACACTGTGTTTCAGACGGCCTCCTGTTGTTCTGTTAGTGACACTGTGTTTCAGACGGCCTCCTGTGTTCGAGGAGGAAGTGGGGGTGGGGTCGAGAGGAGGAAGAGAAAGGAGGAGAAACGCAGGGCGTGGCTGCCAATCTCCAGGTGCACGTCTCTTGAGTTCTTGTGCTGACTAGTGGCCCTGGCATCCCCGGAGGCACCCTCTAGAGTGGCTCTCCTGCCCTCTCTGGGGGATCTCTGTCCTGTAGAGCCAAGTATCCCCATTGATGGGCTTTATTCCTGGTTGCTGGGCAAAGAGAAAGCCCCCCACAGTCAAGCGGACTCAGGGGCCGTGCCGGGACAGAGGTGAGGAGAGCACAGGGGTAATGGGTCCAGGAGGCTGACCAGCTCTGATGATGGGCAGTGTCCTTCTACCAGAGCCAGGGTGGTTTCCCCGGTTACGGCAAATAGGGCACATTCACGTCCTACTGGCGTCCCTCACCATGGGAGAACCCTGCCCCGGCTTGTTCAGTATAAGATGGAAATTCCCCCAGCTTGCAGGGCAACTGGCTACTGGGCTCTAGAAACATTCCCATCAGGGAAGGTCGGCAGCAGGGTCAGTGGAGGGGCGACTGTCAGCGCTCTAAGGTGGCCCCAGGTGCCATGAGGGAGGGAGGGGGCGGTTGGCCTGTCCCTTTGGGGGTGCAGTGTCCTCTCCTGCACCTGACTCTGGAAACCTGACTCTGGCCCAGGACCGTCTTGTGTAGACCCAGAAGAGCCATGTGCTGTGAGTGCTTCTCTGCATAGCCGTTTCACCCTGCCGCCCACATGGAGATGATTCCCCTTATTAGGAGAAACAGCCAGGTCTTAAAATAACTCCAGGACAGAGGCTGTTCCCTGCTGGCAAGAGAAACATTCCAAAGCCATTCAACTGCTCGTTGGGCCAGCGGACACCTTCAGTGCTGGCAGGTGGTTGGTCCAGCCTTCATTTCCGGGTGTGTGTCCGCAGGATCACACCATCCTTGTTTGGGGATGGCAGTTGGCAGGTTTCCGGGCTGACTGTCATTGGGGCGGCGAGCCCAGGCTCTAACAGCAGCTGCACCTGTGGAGTACGTGGCAGACCGGCCTCCAGAGACACTCAGATTCTGGGGACCCCGTGGGTGTCCACATGCAACCTTTCCCAGGGACTGCCATGCATGGCCAGCAGCCTTCCAGGAAAATGCTTAACCGCGATTGCCAACCGGGGCCCTGCCTGGCACAGTGCAGCCCGCACAGTGACCAGTCATGGGCAGAGGACAGCGAGAGCATCCCTTAATGGACACCTTTCCCACTGCCCAGGGGAGGGTTGGACAGAACTCTAGTGTGAGCCAAAACATATCCTGGTGGCACAGAGGGGTAAGCCTCAGACTGCTACCGCCATGCTGCTGTTCAGAGCCAGCAGCCCCTCCTTGGGAGAACAACCCAGGAAGGTTTACAGTCTGGGAAACCCACAGGGGCAGTTCAGCCCTGTCCTGTAGGGTCACTGTGAGTCAGAAAGAGCCCGCCAGCCAGGGCACAGTGTGGTTGAGGATGATGTTGTCGTTTGTTGTCTGTCTGGTTGGTTTCTGCTCACACCAGTGTCCACTCTGGACTTTTAGGCCTGACCCCTGCGGGCCAGCTCCCAGCTCGCTCTCTCTCTCTCTCTCTCTCTCTCTCTCTCTCTCTCTCTCTCTCTCTCTCTCTCTCTCTCTCTCCCATCCTCTGGCTGAAGGGGTGAGGTTGGGGGAGGGAGGGTGCTTGCCACACCAATCATTTTCATAGCAGTCAGTGCTTAACCAGGGGCTGCTGGGGCCCTTGGGGGAGGAGGCCCATACCTATTCCCGGAGAGCAGCACAAAGGCTGTGGGTCCTTCATACCTGTGTTTCTGGTCCCATGTGAGGGGTGCCTATAGATTGTCCTGTGCCTGGACAGGGTCAGTGCTTGCTGTCCAGGAAAGGCCTGGCTCCTGCAGGGGGAGATGGGGCAGGGCAGACAGCCAAACCTGGCTGCATTGCCACGTTGCCTGAGGTACTTGGGGAAGCAGCCAGCTAGCTGGCCTAGTCCACAAGTCCTTAGAAAGCCCAGTTCTCCAGAGCCCACAGGGAGAGGATCAGGTCTTTTACTGAAAGGGGAACCAAGACACATTACTTTTTTGGCTTAAGTTTCATGACATCTAACTCTGCTGAGATGAGCGTGCTGAGCTGCGGTCCCTGTGCTGAGCTGGGGTCCCTGTGCTGAACTGAGGTCCCTGTGCTGAGCTGCGGTCCCTGTGCTGAGCTGCGGTCCCTGTGCTGAGCTGGGGTCCCTGTGCTGAGCTGGGGTCCCTGTGCTGAACTGAGGTCCCTGTGCTGAGCTGCGGTCCCTGTGCTGAGCTGCGGTCCCTGTGCTGAGCTGGGGTCCCTGTGCTGAGCTGGGGTCCCTGTGCTGAACTGAGGTCCCTGTGCTGAGCTGCGGTCCCTGTGCTGAGCTGCGGTCCCTGTGCTGAGCTGGGGTCCCTGTGCTGAACTGGGGTCCCTGTGCTGAGACAGTGGCCAGGACTGTCTTCTGAGCTGCCTGTGGGCAGACTTGAACTCCACCTCTCGACTGCCCCCACCAGGGACCCCCACGCTACAGGGCAGGCCCTCTGAGGCTTGCAGTAACCAGCAGTGTCCCCTCTGGAGGAGGGATTGCAGGCACTGGAGGGGACATCCTAAAGGTGCCTGTGATGTCTGCAGTCACACTGCAGCCTGGTGCGCATATCTCATTCATTAAGATGTTCTGAGGCTGCGCAGAGACAGGGATTCGGTCTTCCCTGAGGGGGCTTCCCAAAGAGTAATTGGACCCTACAGCGCCGGCGCCCCAGGAGCACCTCTGGGCTGGGGCAAGCATAGCAGACAGAGAGGAGGTAGTCCAAACCTTTGGAGCACTTTCAAAGGCAACACGAAATGTCAGCTTCCATGACTCTCATCCTCAGAGCAGGTGGGAGTGCACAGGTGTGAGCCCCCCACCTCTTAGCCAAGCGAGGAGGCTGTGAGGTCACACTTGACAAAGAGATCCCCGCTGACATTCCTTCGTCCCTGTCCCCACACACCCCCCAGCCCCCCCCCCACAAGCCCGCACATTAAATAGGAAGTTACATGTGTGGATGAACAAGATTGCCAACCTTGTAGAGGGAAAGTACATGTTTTAGATGGAATGGGCCTTCAGCCCGTTTTATTGGGGAGTGGATGCGAAGATGGAAATGTAATTACCGGGGTCTTCCACACTTCCCACATAAGGGCCCCCTGGTCAGGATGCCATCCGTGCAGGAGCTGGAGCAGGCGGAGGTGGATGGTTAGGAATCCCTGGTGTCCAGGAGGCAGGCCTGCCAGAATGTGCCAGAAAATGCCTGGGTGTTCTGGAATGCTAGCCTGTCCCCGGTGACCTTGGGAATGCCCACCAGGGTCTGGAAATGCCTTGGCTGACATGGTTGACTGATCTCCTCCAAAGCCTTTACTGAGACCCCCATGGAAGGGGCCAGAGGACCCTCCCTGTACAATGGGCAGGAGTCTCCTGGGTTTCGCTCCCCAAATATGTCCTTGGGGGCTCTTCCGCCCCTGTTCTGAGGAGGATATGGAGAACGGGAGAAGGAAGAGGCCCGGGGGTGCGTGGAGAAGACTGAGAATGAGAATCAGCTCAGAGCAAACACACGGAAATGCCCTCAATGTGCAGTGGGCACTCGACTGGCAGGGACAGGATGGCCATCTTTGATAGCAGAATGAGAGCGGTGAGCTTTCCAGAAAGGGCCCACTTTTCTGGCTGAATACAGAGAGGAACCTCTTCCACCTGCAGACACCCCACCCCAGGACAAGAGAAGCCGGTCCCCAGGGGCTCGTGAGGAGCAGCAGGAGATGAAAGGCCACCCCTGTCCTCTCAAGAAGTGGGCTCCGCCCTTCCTGTCACACACCTGATCCACAGGGCAAGTCTTGAGAGCAGACCCCTCACCCCTGCAGTCAGCCCTGGCGCTCCCTCTAGACCTTCAGCTTCCAACCCACCCCCACCAGATACCACAGGACAGGGTAGAATGGCTCCCCCGGCAGGTGGGTTTCCGAGATGGTCACTCATCTTTCCCTCGTGGATCAGCTGCTGGTTTCAAACTGTTGACCGTGTGGTTAGCAGCCCATTGTGTATCCAAGACCCCACCAGGTTCCTGTACCACCTGTGGGTCAGGTCTCCTCATCATTCAGGAACCTGCCCCTCAGCCTAATGCCATCTTGACTCCAGGACAGTGAGGGAGACTGAAAACTCGCGGAGGCTGAGCAGTGTCTGCTCCCTATGAGGAAGCAGGAGAGACCCGTGCCTGCTGGTGGGTGGTGCTCCTGGTTTTTTAGGCCCACACCGCCCCTTGTGACAAGATGGGACACTTGGTCCTGCGCCCCCATCTCATCTGTGCTATAGTACAGCCTGTAGTGCAGCCCCAACGCCACCTGTCTTTCTCTCACCTTCTAGTCCACCAAGCGCAGTGCTTCTCCAGGGACTGGGCCTGATGACATGTCCAAAGTCATGGACAGGACAGAGCCAGGGATGGGGCGAACTGGCCAGAAGGCCAGAGAAGTCGGGGACTCATGGAGGCCCCAGGGAGCTGATTGACTGGGCCTGTCAGCCGAGGAGAAGAGTGGACTTGTTTTTGTTGTTTCTTGTCAAACCAGGTGCGTTAGTCTGGGTGGACGAGAGAAACCCATTGATAGACACTCGTAGGTGTGTCAAAGAGTAATTTTATACTGAGAAAACGCCCCACCCCAATCCACATCAAGCCCATATGTCCGATATTAACCCGTATGTCCGATACTAGTATGTAAATTCCTCTTCAGACTCACGCAACATATGCAATAACACTGAGTGCAGGAAGATCACAGGCCAGTGGGTGGAGAGTCTTGTGGATCCAGTGGTGGTGGAAGCATCTCAGCGCTGGTGTGCGTCTCCACGTGGCTTCTGGCTCCAGGGCTCTGGCTCCATCAGCGTGGCTCCATGTGGCTTGTTGACAGGAATGTTTCTCAGGGAGAAGAGGGTGTATCTAACCTCCAGGGAGGAAGACAGGAGTTTCCAGAATCCTCTGGAGAAGGCCCTGCCCACACAGAGGCCTCATAGGCTGTGACCTGGTTGACAAGCTAGACTCCACCCCTTCGCAAGTTAACAGATTATGTAACTGCCACACCAGACTTCTGAAATTTTAAAAAGAGAGAGAAAGAAAATCCCTTAAGAACAGCAGTGAGCAGTATCAGTTTGCTCTGTGTCTAAAAGCCCTGTCCAGTGTGGCCTGGTCTACTTTGAATAAAATAAAACTTTGGTTTTATTCCACAAAACCGTGATGGGATAAAGTTTAGATCCAAATGAATCCTGAGAGGTGCGTCTGGCAGGAGAATTCCTGGTACAAGCCATCTTTCGGGGACAGTTTAAGTAGCCTAAGAGACAGATGACCCCCTCCTCGCTGTCAGCTGCTAGCTGTGTTGTTAAGCAGTCATGATTCCATTATAAATAATGCTGCTTCTTTAGTACGGCAATTTGTCTGGATGATTAACCACTTTAAGAACCATCTAATCATGGTATCCACTTGAGTGTTTAAAAATGAAAATGCTTTTAACTGGCCCACAACTCACTTTTATGATGGCCGGCTTTCATCTAATTAATCTGGATTTATTAGGACTGGGCTAGAACCAAATCAGAAAGCGCCTATAAGAGTAATTCAATTTGTTTGTTTTCATAAAGGATAAAATCAGGATGCCAGGCGTCACGGCTCTAGGAGGGCCCATAAAGTGCCTCTGAGCCGTCCAACGCACTCAGCCTCTCCCTCGGAGACCTGTCTGGTGTGGGAGGCCGTGGGGCCCGTGGTGAGAACAACTTCTCTGAAGTGGTCAGAGCAGAGACCCTGACCCAAGTCAGGTCATGTTCAGTCGTGTCTTACGCAGGCAAACAGTGGGCAAGGACTGGGGGAGATGGAAGAAATAATGGACGCCTTTGGATTGTGTCTCTGGCAGAGAACATGGAATAACCTAGGAGTGGCGTTGGCACAAACTAGTCTGTCCTCTTGGTGGAAGGACAGCCAGAATGCTTCTGCGCAGTGAGGATGGTGATAGGCGACCTCACACACCTCGGACGCGTTCTCAGGAGAGATCCGTCCCTGGAGGTCAATGTCATGCTCAGTCCAGAAGAAAGTGATCGAGAATGAGAGAGGGCCTGAATGAGATGGAGCAGTGCCGTGGCTGCAGACATGGGCTGAAGCCCAACAAAGCCGTGTGGGTGGTGCAGGGCCAGGCGGTTTCCCTGCCATTGTACACAGGGTCAATTGAAGCGGACGGACAGCACCTGACAAAAACCGTTCAGGACTCCAGTGTCCCCCACCCCCCTTCGGCCATTGCATTGTGATCACAGACCATGGCTCCTGTGTTCCCAAGAGGACCTCAGCCCTGAAGTCCTCATCCTGTCTGGACACTCCGCTCAGGGTCAGCCACTGTCCCCTGTGTACAGCCTCTATCCTCTCCAGTCCATGGAGTCCGGGGACACCGCGAGCCTTTCTCTCTGGCTTTTCTTGTGGGCCCTGGATTCTGGTCTGAACCCCACTGACTGCCTGTGACCTAGGAGGATGTCCCGTAGGCCGTTCTAGCTCAGCAGTTTGAAACCAGCAGCCGTTCCACGGAGGAGAGGCGCTTCCCACTCCCGTGAGGAGTTACCGCCTTCCCCGGGGGTGGCGTGGGCTCGGTGGCAGTGAGCGGCGTGCGGTTCTAGCAGTCTTCCCCTGAAGAGCTGTGGGTGGACTTCAGATGGGCAGATTCTTGGTTAGTGCCAGCGGGCTGCCCCTCTAGGCTCCAGGGATGACGTGGCCGTGCCTCACCGCTGCAGCCAGCCCGCTCGGGGTCTCTGCTGTGCTCCTGGCAGTGCAGGGCTGTGATGCCGGCAGTTGTCCGCACAGGCCTGTCTCAGCCCCCAGAGCTGCTGCACCGGAACCCCATGTTCCAGACCCGTGGTCTGCCTGAGCCGCCTTGAAATTAGTGCTTCACAGGAGCCAGGCATGCAGGGGCCCTGTCTCCTTGCGGTCTTTATTGAACAATAAGAATATTCGAAGTTTAGGGAGACTGCAGGAACTACTTTTGCTTTAAAGTTGAGCTACTCTCACAAGACAACCGTTTCAAGGGTTCATCCTGCCTCCATGGCTCCAGAAAGTCTCGCGTCCCTGAGAACCTGGAAGTCTGTCCCGCAAGGTTCCTCTCTTTCCACAGGATTCTTCTAAGAGACCTTGACTCACAATGCTGACAGCCCGGCACCGGCTGTCACTCTGGTGCCAACTTTCCTTTCACTAGGAGGCTGGAAGCAATGGTACCCGTGTCTCCACTCCCCACACAGCCACCTACCCCTTCTGCTGTCTGTGGGCCACCCTGGATGGGCCCTGACGTGGTGGCAACCCATGTGAGCCTCTTGATACATGGAGCAAAGACTGAGGCTGCCAACGATGTTGCCTTGCTTGGATCTGCAACCGGTGATTGAGGAAGCACCAGCTACAAGATCCAACGGCACATCGCATTGGGTGAATCTTCCTCACGAGACCTCTTTAAAGTGCTGAAAGGCAGGGATGTGACTTTGAGCACTAAGGTACGCCCAACCCAAGCCACAGTGTTTTTGGTCGCCTCGTGTCCATACGAAAGTGAGACACTGAATGAGGAAGACCAAAGAAGAATGGATGCATTGGAGAATGGCGCTGGTGGAGAACACGGAATGCCCAGTGGACTGCCCACAGACGTACAGCCAGAATACTCTTTAGCAGCAAGGATGGTGACACTAAATCTCCAAGACTTTGGACCTGCTGTCAGGAGAGACCGGTAGAAGGACATGGTGCCTGGGCAAGTGGAGGGGCAGTGAAAAAGAGGGAGGGGAGCCCCGAACAAGGTGGATGGACACGGTGGCTACACCAACAGGTTCAAGCATAAGAACAATTGTGAGGATGGCATGGGGCCACTTGGAGTCCTTCAAACCAGAGCCATCAGCTCCGGTAGCCTCCCTTCGCCATTGGATGGTCTCCTCTGTCCCCAAGCCCCTGTCTCCTCTGCTTAGCGGCCAGTTCATCTGCAGAACAGAGCCAACCAGGAAGCAGGACTCTTCTCCCCCAGGAGACCCGCAGCCCAAGAGCACTTGCATTTTCCATCATCCTGGCTCACTTCTGGCTCCAATTAACTGGCCACCAACAGAAGCCCCGGGGTATCGCTTACGTGCTCCGCTGTGCAGAGCGGTCTGCCCCACCCCGTGAAGATGCCAGGTCAGGGTTCTCTGGCCTCCTCCACCCTGTTGTTGTTGGCTCACTGCCCCAGCCCTCACAAGGACTTCCACTCGTCTTCTTCATGGTCCACCCCCCCCCCTATCCCGTCTGCCACAAGCTGCCCTGACTCTGGGGATCCTCCCAGCTTTGGCAGGCGGGTGGCTGATGTCATCGTGTCCCTGCAGAGCTTCCGGAAAACGGGAGAGCTGCAGACAGAAGGCTGCGTGAGGCTCGTCGTCAAATAACTCCCTCACTGCAGGAGGCCACCAGCCCAGTCACGGGCAACGTTTGCCAAGAGCTCTGCCCACACCAGTGGCGGTGGAGTGGCAGCTGGCTGCTGGAACCCCCGTGGGCACCAGCGAGGCTAGAGACACTGCCCAGGGATGGCCACAGCTGTCTCAGCAGACACACGTCAGCTGACTCTCCCATCCAAGGAAGAGGAGGCCAATCTGACCCACCTACAAATGACCGGACACCGCTCGTGGGAGGACCTCTGTGGGCACAGCCCTTCTAGGTCCCCGGGGACCGAGCAGCCCTGCATTTCCTCTCAGAGATGCTGGGGTCACACCACCCACCCCCCAGTGCCCACATTCATCTCAAGTTCTGACTAAAGTCATGAGAGGCCCCAGACCCGGGCTTCTCCTCCCCTTCTGAGAGCGTGAGCGAACACGACGTTGTTTTCTACTCCGGACACTTCGCTTGGTGCATAAATTCTCCAGCCAGGAAGGACCACATGCACAGGCTCACCTTTGGAGAACAAGCTGTATCCACTTAACCGTGTGAACCGAGAGACATGTCTGTGCACGCTCTTTGCTCCCTGGATCAGACAGCCTCACCTTCACATGTGCTTACACGCGCCCCCTTCTGCTCTCTTGGGGGACCAACCCGCACACCTGTGTTCGCCTCAAGAGGAGCTAAGGAGGACGCTCTCTGTCACATGGTCTGGCCGCAGTAACCATTTCGGAGGAAGGTTTATTAACAACCTGCGAAGTTCCGCTGACATGGCTCACTTGCTGAACGTGAGCAGGACGTGACGCACTTGCAGATGAAGATCCAGGATTGTAGCCGTCAGCGTGGATGACAGCTCGATGTCAAGAAGACCAGTAGGTCACATCACTGTAGGTCGCCGTGCGATGGAACTGCCTGGCCATCACCTAACAACAAGAGGAAGCCTGAGAACCCTGCTGCTTGCCGTCCACCCAGCGTGTGCAGAGCAGGGCTGCCCCATGGGGCCCACAAGGCCTACTGCAGGCTTGGGACCACCCACCTCTGGCTTGGACTCTGGAGCACACAGTGATGAGAGAGAGGTACTGAGCTTGGATCCTTGGCCACAGGACACCCCTGCAGCAGCCAGTGCCATCAGAGTACACCTGCCCTCATCCGCCTCCCAGGCATGAGTGGGGCTGGGAGTCAGGAAACGCGGCTCTGACCCTGGACCACAGGCCCAGGATGCAGACAGGAGCCTGACAGCCATGCCTGACTGAGAAAGACCAAACTCTGAACACATTGCCAGGAGGCTCTGGGGACATGTGGGGTCTTCTGTGTCAGAGAAGCTGACCGCGGAGCTGGTCAAGGGCCGAAGGGGCTCTGTGGGGGAGAAGCGTACCGCAGGTTGGGTCTGAAATGTGTTTTGGAATGGGTGAGGCAGCGGGGCCAGGATCCTGTCACCCCATCACAGGGAGGGAGCCCAGGTAGCGTAGTGGGTGGCGCCTTGGACTGAGTTAGAAACCACCAGCCTCCCCGAGGGAGAAAGGCCAGGCTCTCTGCACCCATCAGCAGTGGCACTTGTGGAACCCACGTTGGTTTGCTGAGTCGGCCGGCATCAACTCGGTGGCAGAGCGCGGGGTGAGGGTGTGAAGTCGCAGTGGGAGTGGCAGAATGGCATGTTCACCCACAGTCTGTCCTGCGACACTGGAAGCCGTGCTGTCAGAGAAGGAGTGCCGCTCCTCCCCACAGCACTTGTGGTTAAGGGACACTGGTGGTGCTGAGGGTCAGGTGCTGGGTGGCCGGCGGCCAGTTCAGTGCTCCAAACCCACCAGCCTGCTGAGTGAGAGAGGGGCCATTCTCTCCCGGATCTGCATCAGCACCCTGTAGAGGGTGCTGTGGGTTGGCGTTGACTCGGTGGCAGTGGGTTTGGGTTTGGGTTTTCATCTCTTTGGTAGGCGTCCTGGGGACTTGGTCTGTGGCAAAAAGGCATGGGAAGGGTCACTGGTTTATCTCAGACTCAGCTCAGATCTGGGGTCTTTTGTCTTGGCCGGAAATGCTGTCACCTGGCTACACCGGACTTGGAGCCTTTCAAAGCACCAGTTCATTAGGTCCCACCCCAGAGTAACTTCCTTCACGATCCCAGATTACCTTCCTCTGCCACAATCCCAGATTAACTTCCTCCATGATCCCAGATTAATTTCCTCTGATCCCAGATACCCTCCTCAACAAGGTCCCATCCGAAATCTAACCTCCTCTCCAAGGTCTCACAGCTGTCACCCAGCAAACATGCAGCCCACCCTCCAAGGGGACACTGAGCTCCTCCCCATGGGCATGGGTGGGCTGAGGGGCTCCAGGGGACACAGCTTCTGTGGGGGGAGCCTGGTGGAGCTGCAAGTGAGGAGCCCATGGTGACCTTCCCGAGCTAGGGGGCCTTTGATTTGGACACATCAGTGCACTCTGACCCCAGCCCGGGACACCTCTCCCTGGAGGGGCCGCGTGGGTGCCTTGGAGCCGCCGTTCTATGCCAGGGAGGCGTCATGACTAAGCCAGATATAAATAGAGCGAGTCAGCACTGGACTCTGTGACTCTTGCTCTCTGCTGCTCAGAGCCTGCTTTGTCAGGCCACGTGGACTTCACAAACAGCATTCTGTAAGGGCCTTCGCTTGAGAAAAATGAGCACCGTGGGGTCAGACACTAAGCAAATATGTTTTGCTTAATCTCTCCAGGGTCGGGAGTATTAAAATAGCTGTCCTTTACTGTTAGCCTTGGCTCCACACGCTTTTTGTGTGTTGGCAGAGATGGAAGCTGAGAAGGGGCAGGGCTCCTCCATGGCCCAGTGAGGGGCAGAGTCTGGCACAATGCTGTAAGCATGGACCCACAGGCCATGGGGATGCAGTGAACAGCACAAGGGCGGGGGGGAGGGGGGGGGGATGCAGCTTGTGATAGCCCAGTTGGGGCATTCCTGCTACTAGAGTGGGCAAGAGCTGCTAGCTGGTTAGTGTCTGGCCCTGCCCGCCACCCTCCGCCTCTTGGAATGAGTGGGAGGGGGACTTCGGGCTGCAGGGGGAGGCGGGGAAGTGTGTAGGGTCTGGACAGACGTCCTGGGTCTCCTGGTGGGGGCAGCTCTGAAGAATACGGAGTGCCATTTCCCCCGGCATCGTTCTGTCTATCGGTGGGCCGAGGGCTGAGGCCACCTGAGGACGAGGCAGGGAGAAGGCCCTCCTGTATGCTGTGTCCACCAGCGGACCCTTGAGCAGAGCTGGCTTCCCTTCCAACTCCAGACAGAACCTGGCCCACTGCAAAAGAACAGTACCAGAGAGGCCCCCGGCTAGGTCTGCTACCCCAGAGGCCTTGGTGGGGGGGGGGGGTGACTTGCAGGACAGATCGTCCTCTGTTCCCCTCCGCCACCACTGCCTCTCATCCATCAAACTGTCAGCGGCGTCCACTGGCTTTGGCGGGAGGGAGCAGCCCGAGATAGAAGGCAAGCGAGAACGCAGGGACTGAAAAGGGCTGCTCCAGGCAATTCAGTGCAGCCAGGCCTCTGCTCCGGTGAGAGCTGCCCCGTGTGAGCACCCCGCTCTGGCACGTGCACCCCACGGTCCGGTGCCAGCCCTCATCAGAGAAAATGGGGAGCAGGATATAGCTGGTTGTTTGGGCAGTGCTGAGATGAGCCCCTCCTGGGAAGGGTCGGCTGAGTTGGGGATTGTCCTACCAAGGCAGGAAGTCCGGTGACTCCCCAGGATCGAGTCCCATCCCAGTGTGCAACGGTGACCAGAGGATCTATCTGGCACATTGGCCAGTGAAGGTGTCCTTGAGGAAGGCATGGTTCCTTCCCTTCTGTCCTTCCATTCAGGTCCCAAATGTCCACAACACGCCATACACAGGTGCTGAGGGTCCCTGTTCCCTCGAATCTGTGAGTGACCCCTGTTAAAAGTGAGTGGGGAGCTGCCCCCAGGCTCTGTCCGCGGGGACCCTCCCGTGTGTGGAATCGTATGGAAACACTGTCATCAATGGCTCTGGTTGTCTTTGTTCTTCCTCCCTCCCCCCTCCTGCCTCCCTCTCAGGTGGGGTGCTTGGCCACTAGCCAATGGGCCAGTCTGAGGGCCACAGAGATGCCGGTGTGCTCTCGGGGTGGGGGTGGGGGCGGGGGCGGGGGTGGTGGTGGTGGATCACAGTCTGGGGAACATGAGGGCCCTTCTACACTGCCCTCTGGGGCCTCTTGGAGTCTGCCCACCCCTGAGGACACATTTTCAGAAACGATCTCCAAAACGGACGCCGTGCTATAAGAGCCACCCATGGGCAGCGAGACAGTAGCTGCAGTGGCAGGAAGGAAGCTGGAGGTCACCTGGTCAGATTTTGGCACGTTGCTTTACCGCAAACACCCTTTCCTGACACCTGAAGCATGAGAACACACAGCTAAAGGGAGTGGCAACAAGCCCTGGGAGCCAAATACAGCCTTGGGTCTGCCCTCCCCCACACTCAAGGGCAGCTCCCCCAGGGAGCAGCTGGTGGTCTCCAACTGCTGGCCTTGCGGCGAGCTGCCCGATGCGGAACCACTGCGCCACCAGTGGTAACCGACATTCCTCCGGAGTCCCATGAGTCCATCCGGATGGGCCTGTGAAATCGGAGGGTTCTAGAGCCTGCAGCCAGCTGGCCTTGTGGTTCCCCGTTAGCTGCTAGCTGCAAGGTCAGCAGTTGGAAACCACCCTCCGCCACAGGGGGGGTGGGGGGTGAAGAGACGGGCTTTCTACTCCCAGGAAGGTCACCATCTCAGAAACCCATAGGGGCAGTGCGACCCTGTCCTGTAGGGTCGCTGTGGGTCTGAATCGAGGGCAGTGAGCTTAGAACCTTCGACCTCAGCCTGGTGGCAGCCACCTCTCTGGCCCTCTACATGAGTTTCCACCCCCAGCAGTCTCATGGAGATTGGCTGAGCCAGGGCCCCAAGACCAGAATCATTGGTCACTGAACTCCATGTGTGACCCTGAGATGTCCCCCACACACAGATTCTGGGTTCTTTGGGTACAGCACCTCTGTCGTCTGGCACCCGAGTCAGGTTTCTCCTGATATGTCCTCAAAATGAAGGTACCTGAGTTTGCAAAGAAAAGGGGACATTTTAAAAATTCTGGATGGATCGACCCTCTCCCGTCAACATGGGACTGCCAGGTGACTGGGCCACCGAGGAAAAGACTAGAGGGAGAGGGGGAGGGAGGGCTCCAGCAGGACTGCCCTGGGAGGCTCAGCACAGCGCACTAGGTGATCTAGTCCCTTCCACTGTCTCTGAGCGCCCGAGGTCCTCAAAGCTTGTCCAGCCCGTAGTCCTGCATTTCAGGAAGGTTCTAGGTGTTTCTTCATTGGGGGGAGGGGGGAATAGGTGTTGCTTTGACAGGTCGGGGACCTGATGAGATCAGCAGGTGGCATGGCGTGTGTTCTCTGAGTCCCTGAGTAGTCCAGCAGGATACACTGGGTCCTTTCTTGAAGCTGTCCAGTACCGAGGGTCACTGGACCACTGAGCATAGTCGTGGTTTGTCCCCTCCATCCCCGGGGACCTCGGGGCTAACAGGGTGGTTGGAGCTTTAGGAGACAGGTGATTGTCCAAGCAGGTAACAGGTGGTGAGGCTGTCATGATGACAGGCTTGCCTTCCAGCCTAAGACAGATGAGGAAGAAAGGCCTGGTGACCTCTTTCCCTGTGATCCCCACAGCAGCCCACGGGCTGTCCTCTGAGAATGGTGTCCGGTGGTCACCCGCACCTTGGGGGATGACTCCGTGTCTGTGATGACTTTTAAAAGCCAACCTGAGACCAGGGTGGGGGGAAGGCTGAAGCAGGCCAGTGCAGGTGAGTGCAGGGCCCCTCGCCCAGGGATCAGGAGAGGGTGATGGTGGCACAGTCTCCCGATGGGACGCTGGTTGAATGTGGAGGTTTTCACACATTCAAGTCAGCACAGGAACACTCCTGGGCCCTGCGGTACCAAGTCCTATGGAGATGGGATAGAGCTGGCGTCTGGGGGTCAGAGAGGGGTGGCGAGGAGCCCTGGGCTGGGAGGAGGAGGTCGCCTGGTCATTTGGGAGCATGGCAGGGCTCACAGAGCCTATGGTTTGTCTACCCACCCTGCACTGGACGCTCGCACGCATGTGTGAGTCATAGGTTTCCGTTGGCCAGTACTCAGAAGCCATCTCCAGGCTGAGTGTGGAAGTTCTGCTGAGACCTGTCCATCAAGAGCGACCGTGCTGGTGTTTGACAGACCACTGGCCTACCTCCCAGCATCACAGCCACACAGAGTGACCACACGGGGCACACTGAGAGCCAGGGAGGTCTGTGGGCTGGGGTGAGGCCCCCACCTGCCTGCGACTCACCTCCTGGTGTCACCATTTACTCACCCACCCCAGTCACCGGCTTCACCTCTGCCCAGGGTCCAAGTGAGCTTTCTGACAGAAGGGGTCCCAGCACACCCCTCGTGTGTCAGGTGCCCTCCTTCCCACCGCGACCCAGATGAATCCATCCCACTCGGCGGTTCTTTCTGTGGGGCGTGAAAAACAGAAGCCCCTGCTTTGTCCCCCAGGGTGTCCCGGTGCCAAGAAGAATGAATTCCTCACCAGTGTCCTGGACGCGCTGTCCACCGACATGGTCCATGCGGTGTCTGATCCGTCATCATCCTCTAGCAGGTACGGCCCCCGAGCAGGGACGAAGGCCCCCAAGACCCCAGGAGATCAGAGCGCCCCCCCCCCCAACCTCTGGGACGTGAGTGGGCCGCGGGGCTTCAGGCCAGGAGGACTGGCCACACACAGGCAGTGTCCTGGGGCGAGGATTCCTAGAGGGCAGGTGGGTTCTCTTAGAGGGTGCGGGGAGCCCCTGTCCTATCTGAGGGCCCTGGGCAGGCTGCTGCCCTCCAGATGGAAGAGCATGGCTTTTGCATGGGGTGGAGTCTGAAGGACGGGAGCATCCTCTCACCAGACTCATTTGCTGTGCGTGCTGAGCACGCGGCGAGAGCAGCTGAATTATAGGACGGAGAGTGCGGGGTGCTGCTTGAAGGACCCTCCGTGATGGCCTGGGGTCTGCAGACCACACAACCTGGCTTGCTGAGAGCCAGGAGGAAGCGAAGCACTGGCCGATGGAGATCAAAGCTGGCAGCCTCCAGGGTCAAGAACACCAAGTTCCTCACACGTTGACCAATAGATAGCTTTCTGGTTCATGGAGAACCAGGTGAGGAGGTGAAGATTTTGTTTCGCTCGGATCCACAACCAATGCTCCTGGGAGCAGCAGTCAAGAGATCGCTGCACGTCTGCTGCACGAGACCCTTGAAAGAGTAGACAGTCGCATGGTGGGTGCAGTCACCTGCTATGCATGGGAGAGCCACGGCCACTAAGGAAGGCCGCCGAAGAATTGATGCGTTCGAATCCTGCTGCTGGCAAAGGACCTGGAACATTCCACGGACCGCAAAGCACAGACAGATCTCTCTTGGAGGAAAATACAACCAGGCTGCCCCTTGAAGGCAAGGACGGTGCGATGTGGTCCCTTGTGCTTGGGACACATTGTCTTGAGAGACCAGGCCCTGGAGAAGGACATCACACTTGGGAAAGCTGAGGAGCAGCGAAAGAAAGGATGGCCCTCGAAGAGGTGGACGGACACAGGGGCTGTGACCATGGGCTCGGGCACAGGCACCATGGTGAGGATGGTGCCGGATCAGCGGGTTTGGTCCTGTGGGGTGTGGGGTGGGCCAGTCGAGTCCCGCTGCACTGGAACCTAACAATGACGTGTCCTGTGACGAGAACATGTGAAATCAGGCAGCTCCTTGCTGCCCATGGAGACGCCTCCCTGGGGGAGAGCTCTCCTTTGAAGAAATGTCACAGGTGCATGTCACCTGTGTAGGAGAGAAAAGCGGGTTAATGGAACCCTTCTGCTAGACCGGCACCCTCGGGGTGTCTTAAGGTGGGGTGTGGGTGTCCCGGCTGGCACTACCCAGCCTCTGGGAGCACAGAGTTCAACAGGGAGCGTTTGGGTAGAGAAGCGTGACTAAATCACACGTGTCCTCGGAAGAAGAAAGGCAAGGTGCCCGCTGATGGTTTGAAAACCAACTTGAAGAACATTTGCCGCATCACTCTCTCTGGCTGATGCTGAAGCACGGTGATGTCTCAGGGGAATGAGGGGGGTGAGCCTGCTCCCTGGGCATGCCCCACCTCCCCACCCCACCCCCATACACACAGGGCTGCTCCCTCGGAGGCAGAGGCATGGGGGTGGGTGAGCGGGTGGGGCAGGGGCGTCCCTGGCAGGTGAACGGGGGCAGGACAGGTCCGGGGCCCCTGGGACCTGCTTCCTCATGTGTCTGTGTTCTCCTGCAGGCTTTCTGAGCCGGACCCCAGCCACACGCTGGAGGAGAGAGTGGTCCACTGGTACTTCAAACTGCTGGACAAGAACTCCAGCGGCGACCTGGGCAAAAAGGAGATCAAGCCCTTCAAGCGGCTGCTCCGGAAGAAATCGAAGCCCAAGAAGTGCGTGAAGCGGTTTGTGGAGTACTGCGACGCCAACAACAACAAGTCCCTCTCGGTGCAGGAGTTAATGGGCTGCCTGGGGGTGACCAAGGAGGACGCCAAGGGAAGCACCAGGAAACGTCACAGTAAGACACCCCCCCCTCCACCAAGAGATGCCCATGTGGTCCTGGTGGTCCAATAGGAGCTGCCTGTGGGGGCGCCCCCTCTGTAGAGGGGTTCGCAGGTGATCAGAAGGGGACCATCCCCACCATGGATGGAGTTGAGTGTGAAGCTCAGCCCTTTGTCACCTGAGGCCCCTGGCATGTTGGCCTTCAGATGTCCCCAGGGCTGGCCAGGAAGCCAGCAGGTCAGGAGCCCTAGCTCAGAATGTATTCTTCAACCCCTGGGCACTGCACAAGGGGCCCTGGGGGGCCCGTGGGTGGTGTGCCATTCACACCTGCTGGCCACTCCTTTGAAGACTGAGAGAAGCTGTCTCCTCCTGTAAAGCCTTGCCGTTCCAGGATGCCCAGGGAGCGCCTCCACCTCCTCCTGCAGGGTGGCCAGGATTCAGAATCCACTCCCCGGCAGTGGCTGACAAGGTGGTGCAGGGGCAGAGTGCACCCGGCTGCTCACAGGTCCCTGAAGAGGTGTTCAGAAACAGGGCTGGCAGTCTCCCCGTGGCAAGCCATCCACTGGAGGCTCAGGGTCAAGGTCCATTCCCAGGTCACTGTTTCCTGTCCCCTGACTTCCAGAACATCCATCTGTTCCTTGCTCCAGCTGTGTGCCTAATAGGATGCGCCTCTTTGTGGGGTGTGGAGAAGTCTGCCCGCTGCGGACAGCACCAGAGGCTGGGCTATAGCAGAAGGATGCAGCATCAGGATCAGAGGAAGCTTCTTAGCAGCCTGCACTGTGCAGATGACACAGCCTTGCTTGCTGAACGTGAGGAGGATGTGGGGTGCTTGCTGCTGAAGATCTAGGATTGTAACTTTCGGTATTGATGAGATAATCCAATGTACAGAAGACCAGTGGTCAACATCGTCATAAGCAGAGAAAAGTTTGACGTGGTCCGGGCTCTCATTTTACTAGGATTCACAGTCTGTGCTCAGGAAGCAGCATCAGGAAATTAAGCGATGTCTGGCCTTGAGCCATCTGCTTCCAACGACCTCGGCAAAGTGCTGAAGGGCCAAGTCGTGAACTTGGAGGACGAAGGTGCCGCTGACCCAAGCCAAGGTGTTTTCAGTGACCTCGTCTGCATGTGGAAGCTGGACACTGAATAAGGATGACTGAAGAAGACTTGATGCGTGTGAATGGTGTCACTGGAGAAGAACACTGAAAGTACCATGGGCTGCCAGAAGAACCAGCAAAGGTGTCTTGGAAGCAGTACAGCCAGAGCCCCCTTGGAAGCAAGGATGGTGAGATGTGGTCTCATGTACTGTGGGCATGTTACTGGGAGATGGAAAGAGACGTCATGCCAGGTAAAGTAGGTCGGCAGTGAAAGTGAGGAAGACTCTCAAAGAGGCGGCTTGACAAGTCGGCTGCTCAGAAGGACTCCAGCACAGCTGTGATGTTGGGCGTGTGCCGGGCAGAGTCCCTGTTGTCTGCACCACCACTGTGAGCTGGGGAAGCCCGCAGAGAGCCCACAGGACTGCGTGGAACGGCCCTTCCAGTCTTCCAGGCTGGGCAGGAACAGAGCAGCAGCTGAGTTCCAACTGGCTCTCAGCCGAGCGCTCTAACCACTGCGACACCAAGGCGAGTCTGCCTCCTGGTCTCAGTGGACACTGAGGAGCTCAGCGATCCCGGGCTGGTGGCCATCTTAGGGCTCCTATGCTGGACCCCTGGGTCAACCTTCTCTGGGGACCTTTCTCTGCGGTCAGTGGGGAGTTTGTGAAGAAGACAAGACTGGGACAAGCAGGACTGGGCTGGGCAGTGAGAAGCCATCGTCCCTCAATGGCCCCCTCCCTCCTTTCTGCTCAAAGTGGAAGTGCCTTCCTCAGAAGAGGGTGCTGGCTGGTGCCTCTCTCCGGGGTCCAGGGCAGAGTGGCAGGAAAAGTGGGGACCGGAGCCCTCAGTTGTCCTAGAGACCAGGCTCACTGGTCCCCCAGAGACCAGGGACGCCTGCAACCCTGGCCCTTGTTGCCCTAGCCCACCCGGTGAGGGGGGGGGGTCAGCATCCTGGCCCTTGTTACCCTAGCCCACCCGGGGGTGGGGGGAGTGTCAGTGTCCTGGCTTGTGAGGTGAACAGTAAGCCCAGGGTGACTTACCAGGCAAGATCAAAGGGGCACCTTCTGCCCAGGGGTCCAGCTCAAGGCGACAGGTGGGAAGTGGGAGGAGGGCTGTCACCCTCTGGGCACAGCAGCCAGCGTCACCAGCCACAGGGGCTCGGGTGTTGGATGGAAACAGTTCACCCTGTGAACAGTCACTCAAATCACAACCGACAAGGCCCCGGGGCCCTCCCTGCGATGCTGCGCACCTTCCATGGGAGCCGAGCTCTTGGTTTTCACTAACACCTTTCCCTCCCTCCCTCCCCCCCTCCCTCTCTTCCTCCCCGCCCCTCTCTGTTGATCTCTCTCCCGCCCCCTACCCCCCAGCGCCCAGAGGAGGAAATGCTGAGACTGCCAATAGACAGGTGAGTGTTCCGCTGGGCGGTTTGCTGGTTTATTTGCAGGCAAGGGGCCTTGGGTAAGCGTGGGCTTGAGGGGTAGGAGGCCTTCCAAGAAGAGAGGGGCTGAGGGGCAGCTGGGATGGCAGCCGGCTGGCCAGAAGCATCTGTGCCAGACCCAGAGAGGCCACAGTTCGGGCTGGTGGGTCAGGGCCTAGCCTGTGCCTCCTTCTAAGGAAATGCCCCAGTCCTTCACTTCTGCAGCCTGCACACTGCTCACAGCTGGCGGGACCAGGGACGTGAGCGGGGAGGGACGGGGGCGCGTGCCCCGACCACCCTCTCTTCATCTGTGTGTGCCTTGGCCCGGGGTCTGTGCCACAGTGCCCAGCCCTAGGATTCAGTTGTGGTGGGGCTGATAGGACAGCGGAGGTGTGAAGAGGGTGTGTGGTGTGGGTCTCTCGGGGCACACTTGGAGGGTGGATAGGACTCTAAACGCACCGCAAATCCCTTGCTCGTCCAGCCCAGCAGATCTGAGAACAATTAGCCCCGGCCGAGCGCCAAGTGCTGTCGGAGCGTGGTTTTAATTAGGGAATGGTAATGAGTGCCACGCTTGATCTTAATTAAACTCCATTCACAACACAGCTGGCTGCTCAGCGCTCCCTGGGATGCCTGCATGGCCAGGCTGCTCAGGACCGCGCCTTGCAGAGCAGGGTCCCGGCAAAGTCCCAAGTGTGGGCCAGCCGTGGCCTCTCAGGGTCCTGCCCAAGGGTCAGCTCGCTGGTACAGGGAAGAAGCAGAGCCACCACCTCGTTCCTGTCCCCTGCCGTGAGGAGTGACCCCTGGCAGCCCACAGGGGCAGGCCGACTGTCCAGTTGGCTTGCTGTGAGGGCGCATGGATTGGATAGCAGGGAAGTTGGGTTGGGGGTTGCTTTAAGCAGCCACAGCAAGAGGCGGTGGGGGGGGGCAGGGGCAGGGCCAGGGAAGGACACCTTCGGTCTTCTTCACCAGCCTCAAGGACATCGAATCTCCTTGGCTCCACCTTATTCACTGTCTGACCCTCGGAGACCTTGAGGGGCTAGAATGACCAGGGCTCAGGTCGAGCGTACCTCGGCCCCCAGGAGACAGCTTTGAACTGCCCGGGAGAAAACACACCTGCGATGGTGCCTGGCCTTGTAAAGCAGCCACTGGAAAGGCTCAGGAATATGGGGGACCCTGAGCTGACCCCCTCGGAAGCATTCATTTGGGTAGAACATGTGATTTGTGGGCTTTGTTGGAGACTATGGGGGGCCCTGTGGAGCAATGTTGGAATTCTGTGCTCACTTTTCCTGGGATTTCCAACTGTTTCCTTCCGGTCTGACCCTGTATAGACAGCCACTCTGAGCCCACCCTCCTCTCTGGTGTGCGCTGGCTCTGCCAAGACCCTCACGGGGCTCCATGTGGTTCCAGAAGGAGCGCCCTGGTCTTCACAGCTGAGCAGTGCCAGCTCCCTAACAGAAACATCTGTCTGTCCCTCCCTCCCTTTCTTTTTCAGCCAAGGAAGCAAGGATGAGTAGCTCATAGCCCTCTGCCACTCCTAGACACGGGAAGATGCCCTCACCAAAGAGAAATTAAAACCAACAAAACTGCAAATGCAATAGTGCTTGCACTTTGTACTCGCAACGTACATTCATGCTGTTGAGCCCCATGAGATGTGGCTGGTGGTCCCCTCACTGACTGGACGTGCCCTGCTGTCACCTCTGTCCCCCATGGCGGTGGGTGTCCTGGGCATGCATTTGGGCAGGGACTGGACAGAGGGCTCCCCCTTTGGCCTGGATGAGGCGTGTAGTCCAGCCAGCAGCCTCTGTTACTTGCTGCCCCCATTCTGGCCCCTTGATGTACCTGGCTTGACACTCAGCGTGCCCAGAGAGCAGGCCAAGCCCACCAGCCTTCTGTGGGAGAGTGTCCTGCAGCTCCCCAACCACTAAGGGGACCAGCCATCAGGCAGAGGCTAACGGCACTGGCGTGTGTGGGCACGCTCCAGCTTGGCCCGTGCCTGTGGGTTGGGTGAATCATGCAGGAAGTGCAGGAGAGCCCTCCCTGCCATCCAGTGACAACTGGCAGGGGCCCTGTGTCCCCAGAAGGAAGCCTGGTCCTGGTGCCGTCCATATCAGAGGCTGCTTATCTGCCCTGCCAGCCCTGGCTCTGGCCACTGCCCACAGTGGGTCCACCCAAGCCCTCTGAAAGGCAGACTGGTGAGCAGATACCGCTCCTTCCGGAAGGCACAGGGACATCAGCTGGGCCCACTCTCTTGAGCACCCGCCTCCTCACGGATGCCGCAGGGCGTGGGGACATTCCTGAGGAAGAGTCACTAGACAGGGTCAGGTCATGTGAGGCCAGCTGCCACCCAGACCAGAGCGGTGAGGCCAGCTCTCTCCAACACCCCCTCTGTCTACAGTGAGGGGTGCCCAGGCCCCGCCTTCCCCCAAGCCGCCCCCCCCACCACATGCCCTGTAAAAAGATGTTTGTGGATGCTCATGAAGGGCTCTAGGAGGCATGCCCTTTATTTAAACTGCTGACACCCAGGCGGACGCCCGGGGCCACGCACGGCAAGCCAGGCACCCGTCAGCATTGCTGAACTAGCTCTGACCCTGGACTTATTTGATAATCGTTTCTATTTCTAAACTCTGAATTTAACCGTTTTCCTTAGATTAATTAAAAGACAATATGCTATCCACACTGCATCGAGTCTTTTCTGTCTGTGTTCTTGTGGACCTGGGGTGTCACCTCCTGGTACAGGGTGACCCCCCGGGAAAGGTTAAGGCAGGGCTACTGGGCCAGGGCGGTTCACACCCTAATTCTGCCACATGCTGGCTGTGGGACTCAGGGCAGGCTACTTCATCTTCTCGGGGTGGTCATAGTGTGCCCCTCAAGGAGTGGGGTCCTGTGAGTCCAGGTGTGCACAGCAGGGCAGGTAACATGTGCTCTGTGAACTCAGTGCTGTCCAGCCAAAGCTGAGTCACAGCCACTACCCAGGGAGGTCCGAGGCTATAACTATGTATCATAGCAGAAAGCCTCATCTTTCTCCCACAGAGAACCTGGGGGGTACGGCCGAAGCGAACCCACTACTCCCCCAGAGTTTCTACTCCTTAAAGCAAACCCACTACCACAAGTGGATTCTGCCTCATGTGGGACCTGTAGGGGATTCTGAGCTTGCAGTCCTCAGGGGAGCAGAGAGCCTTAACCTTCTCCCCTGGGGCGGCTGGGACACTGAAAACGCGCCTTGTAGGAAGCAGCTGGCGCTGACCTGGCTGCATGTCGGAGTGAGTCCTAGTGGAGCCCCATGGGGATCCAGCCCCACCAGCAACAGAGATGCAGGCAGGAGCCTCTTACCGGAATCCGCACCAGCACCCGGTGAGCCCTGCTGCTGGGGAGCCTGCAGTCAAACTCACCTAGTGCCTCAGGGGAGAGGGGCCTCGAAATCCATCCTTGTAAACATGACTGCCCAGGAAGCCCTGTGGGGCAGCTCCATGCGGCGACCATGGGTTTCTCGTGAGTGGAAGTTGGTCACACAGCAGACAGCGGCCAGACGGTTTACCATGTCATGCAACAAGGGTCCATGAAAGGACCCCCCCCACCCAACCCACCCTGGGGCCCAGCCTTGCTCAGGTCCCCTTGATGCTCTGCTTGGCCCATCTCAGCAGCCTCAGAAATGGCCACGCCTCCTCCGGGGGTGGCATTAGGGGCCCAGTCAGATCCCACTCAGGGAGGCCCGTGCACCACAGAAGGACCCACCGCCCGGTCCTGCCTCATGGTTGTCTGAGCCCTTGGCTGCAGCCACTGAGCAGTCCCTCTCCTGGGGGGTCTTCCTCTTTTCTGCCCACCCCCTACTTTGCCAAACATGCCGCCCTTTTCCAGGGACTTGTCTCTCCTAGCGACATGCCCAAAGGACTCAAATCTGTATTGCCTAGAACTCTCCCTGCTCTCAACTGGTCTCTCCCCAAACCCCTCTGCTCATTGAAACCATAGAGGAAGAAGATGGTGAAGAGGGACGGGCGGGGGGGGGGGGGAAGGGGTGCTTGCCCAGGGCGGGAGCAGGTTGGGAGGAGAGCGACCGCAGAAGCTGCGCCCTGGGCCAGGAGCCAGGGAGCAGGAGTTGGGAGGGCAGTGAGCCAGCTGGACGGCTGAAGCACATGGAACACACTGGGGAGCACATGGGGTGCAAATCCAAAGCAGGCCTGCTCTCCTCCCCAACCCCGCCACCGCCTGGGTTGATGTTAGGGAGAGATTGACCATGCCCCAAACCCGCCCCACCCTCCCCATGCCCAAAACGGTGTCCCGCACCCTTGTCAAAACCACTTCCACGTCACGCCAGGCCTGTCTACCTGCTCCAGGGAAGAGCAGTCAGCGTGTCTGGAACAAGGCAGGTGACACAGACACCGCCAAGGTCGCTCCGCAAGCAACGAGGGGCCTGGTCGGACACGATGGCAGTGATAAGAGTGAAGGAGGCTGGGGCGGGGGGTAATGTGAAAATACTGGTGATGGTGGTGATAACAGCAGCAATGATGTCCCTGGTGGTGCCAATGATGGTGAAGATGATGGTGACAGTGATGGCAGTGACCTTAGCAGCAAGGACGCCAACGAGGAAAATGTGTCTATGAAGTGGCATAACCAGAAGTAAATTCTAGTTGGTTATTAATTTTCTATATCCAGGAATGTTCCCAGAGAAGGGAAGATAAGATAGCTGGGTGAAAGATGATAGATAGATAGATAGATAGATAGATAGATAGATAGATAGATAGATAGATAGATATTAAATTGATATTAAACCCACTGCTCTGGAGTTGATTCAGTAGAACTCTCCTCGGGCATCCAGGATGTGACTGTGACGTGGACAGTAGACTGCCACTGTATCCTCCCAGTGTCGTCCCACCACCAACTTGCTCTGTTACTTGAAGCTGAAGCCTTTGATCCCCGTGCCACCTGTCAGACTAGAGAGAGAGAGGTGCTATCTGTCATCATGACAACAGGACAAGAGCCTGCCTGGGCCGGCGTCCTTCTCTCGATGGACAGCATCTTCACGATCATTGTGGCGGCTACTGTATGATCCATCACACAAGGACACCCCCCCCCCCACTGGCCCTCTGCCGCGCCTGATGGCCTCCTCTGCCAGGGGACCCCTGCTGGCGAGGTTCTGTTGCGATCCTTCGGGGGCCAGGGGGAGGCCTTACAGTAGCTGCTAGAAATGTCTTTGCTCAGAGGTTTCCATCCGAATTAAAAGCCAAATCTCACTATCACTGAGTCAGTTCTTCGAGAACTTGTCCGTGTGGATTTCCAAGGCTGCTCCCAGACTGTGCTCCCATCGGGAGCAGAGAGCCTCTTCCTGACCCTGAGTCCATGCATGATTCCTCCAGCTCTGTTTGCTCTGCATGTCTAAGAATCCACACTCTGTCTACAAAGAGCATACCCTGCCGATACCACAGAGGGCAGTTTAAATGATGCAAAAACAGCGATGCCACTGAAGTCAGGCCCAAGAAGTCAGTATTTCAGAAGCGTCCACCTGTATGGCTTTCCAGACTCTTCCTCCCCACTCAAGGCAGAGCCCATGGTCCATGGCTACTACCGCCCCTTCACAGGTGTGGGGCGAGATTCCCACACTGAGTGAGCCCAGATATCTGTGTCCTCCATCCAGACTCTCCGCCAATCGAGAGCTGCTGGGAACAATGACGAAATTATGCCAGTGAATGCCAAGTCAATGGGGCCCCCCATAGGGCAGCAGGACTTCTGGGGTCCTGGCCCACCTGCCTTTGCCTCCCTCATTTCCCCAAGGACTGCTTCACGGGCTTCCTGTGTGACCACACACGACCTTCCCCTTCTCCCTCCCCTTGCTGTGTCTCAGCACATTGGTCACTGGCCTGCCCTCAGCCTCTGGGCGCCATCCCTTCTCTTTCTTCTCTGATCCCACAGATCTCTTCTGCTGCTGCTCCCTGTGCTCAGGGGGAACCTTCTGCAGAGGGTGTGCTCTGAATCCTTCCCTCTCGTGGGCAGCTCCCAACCCCAGCTCACTCCCCTGACATCCACGTCTGCCCGCTAGAAAAGGGTGTCCCTCTTGGCCGTCACCTACTCCCCCCTACCCCAGCTCACCACCAACTCCCCTTTCTGAGCTTCCCCCAGGATCTCTAAACGCTTGGTGAAAGAGAAAACCAATCAAAAATCTATGCAGGCTCATCAAGCACTGCCAGTGACTGCCCAACTCGGAGTCCACACTGCCTGAGGAGGGAAGGAGTGCCCAGGTGGCACGGTGGGTTAGACAGCAGGCCACTAACTGGGTGCTTAGCAGTTGGAAGGTAGCCGCCCCCACCCCCCCACCCCCCGAGTCATACATACACTCTTTGGAGGAAGATACAGCAGTTCAACTCTGTCTTCTGGGATCACTGTGAGCCAAAGTAGACTCCACGGGATTGGACTGGGCAGGAAGTGACTCCGCTCACTGATCATGTAAGTTACCCACAGACTTGAACGGCCTGCAGCAGGTCCATCTCTAGGCTGGCAGGGGTGATCCTGTCTTTATCTGATTTCACACGCCCAGGAGCTCAGCAGTCCTTCATCTGCATCAAGTACTTACAAACACCAACACCATGTCTGACAAAGCAAAGGGGCCGGGGTCTGGTGCCCAGAGCCCACCGGGTAGGGTGCAGTGCGACTCTCTCTCAAGCTCTCTGCCCGTCTCACGGCCTCGTTTCAGAGAGCTTTAAAAAACTGGTGGGAACACGGAATGAAGACATCACGGGCTGTGTCCACAAACTGTCTGAAGCCCCCCTTGTCCTTGCCACGCAGGGCTGGGGTTCTTGAGCGCGTGTCCGTCGGATTGCAGTCAGTGGTGTTGATGCTGCCTGCTCTGACTGCAGCATGGGGACGCACACACCTGAAAAGGTAGGCAGTGAAGAGATACCTCTTCCTGTTGGAATTTGCACCCTGAGGAGCCACATACAGCTCTGGTATGAGCCTCAGACAATGCCAGGCTCCTCACGGCTCCGCTGGGCCCTCTCGCAGCTGCACCACACACAAACAGCCTCCAAACCCACAGCCACCGAGTGACCCCCTGGGGCCAAGAGGGACTCCCCTGTGCATTTCCAAGACTGTCACCCTTTATGGGAGCAGGCAGACTGGTCTTTCTGCTTACCTTCAATGCCAGCTCCCAGCCTGACAGGCTGCCCCAGCCAGCCAGGTAACTGCAGATGGAAAATTAAGAGTAGAAACCAGCGACCGTTTGTGAAATTAACTACAGATTGGAACCGGATGGAGGATGCTGAACCACGACAGGGAGGGATTTTCTTGTGTAGGTTTTGTACATGAAAGCTGTAAATAAGACCGAATCCCTAACCGTTGTCCGGTTTTGCCCCGTGACTGGAGACCCTGGGCAGGTCCTCCAACAGAGCTGGCCAGATGCCTGCATCCGGTGGTGGCGGGTAGCTGGGAGGGAGGCAGCGAGGCCTTGGCTTTGACTTGTTTCCACATTGGTGGTGACCGAGGGCGTAGGCCTGGGTTTCTTGAACCAAAGCTGAGTGTCCTACCTGATTTTTCCTTATTATGGAGGCCCATAGAGACCGCTGCCACAGGGACGTTGCTGGAGCGGGGCGGCGAGGCCTGCTTGTTACAGACCCCGTGTTCTGCTGGGAACACTGGGCAGCGTTGACTCTTGGAAGTCTCAGGAGCAAGGTGGTGTCTCCAGGCAAAGTCCCTGCCTCTCTAAACCCTCGCCTTCCTGTCAAGCCAACGGCAAACTCAGAGGGGTCTTTGGCCCAGAGTCTCCGTGGCTGATGGGTCAGACCTTGGCCTTAAGGTACCCTTGGCATGGCATTCTGGGAGCCCCCACCTTCTAGGGCCCCCACGCACCCCTGGGCCTCTGCTTTAGCTTGGGCAGCAGACCCTACATCTGAGCAGCCGCGGCCTAGCTCCACAGGAGGCACCACGGTGGTCAACGACTGGTGCTCAGCCACTGACCCAAAGAGCAGCGGTCAGACCTACCAAGGAGCTGGTGGGGTGGAGGGAGTGCAGGATCACCTGCTCCCACAGAGACGGCAGCCTAGGGAGCTCTGGGAGGTGGTCACATGGGGTCATTGTGCGTCAGGAGCATGCTCTGGGCAAACGGACTGTCCCCAAGTAACAACTGGCTCAAAACAGCTCTCTGTTTTGTCTTTGTCCTCTCGGTCTCTGTCCACTGCCTGCTGTGCCCCAGGCACCCTCTGGTCACATATCACCCGACCCTCCCTCCCAGGGCACTGCAGGGCGTGGCGCCAGAACCCTGGTTGCGTGCAACATAAAGAAAGAAGGCCCCGGGCTGAGCAGGGCGGGCACCAGGGGTGAAAGATCGAATTGTGCCCCCACCTCCAACTCCAAAGTATCTGTTGTTGACCCTCACCCCAAGACCTGCAGATGGGATCCTTTGGAAACAGGGTTTTGCCCTGTGAAGGAGGCCCCATCACTGCAGGGTGACATTTTGGGTCTGAAAGGAGCAGGTGTGTCAAGGAACAAGGGTCACCGAAGGAAAAGACAGACGCCCCCAGGTTCTCAACGAAGAGGGGCCACCAAGCCGAGGAGACAAGGGCCTCAGGGGAATGGGGCGAGAGAAGACAGGATAAAGGAGGAGGGGAGAGAGGGTGGGGGGAAAGAACGTGGAGAAGAGGAGAGGGAGAGAGCCCAAGCCCTGAATCCAGACATCAAGCCTCCCGAGATGTAGGCACACCCGTCTGTCCATCTGCTTGTGGTGGTCCTATTGTAGCTGCCACCTAGCGGGGACAGAGAGCTGAGAGAACATGTTGAGAGAGACACGCGACGTGAGAGGTTTGGTTTAGCAAGCGGAATCTCAGATAGGCGTGCATGAAACAGTTGTCCCCAGGCATTTGGACCACGGTGCTGGGGACTATGGAAAGTACCATGGACTGGTAAAAGGACGGGCCAGTCTGTCTTGAAGAAGCAAGGCCAGGTGCTCCTTAGAGGCAAGGATGACAAGACTTGGGACACGTTGTCAGGAGAAGGACAACGTGCTTGGTAAAGCAGAGGGGCTGTGAGGAGGAAGACGGCTCTCAAGGAGACTGGTGGACACAGAGGCTGTGACCATGGGCGTAGGGATAGGAACCCTGTGCGGGTGGTGGGGGCAGCGGGGTTTCGCTCTGTTGTGGGTAGGCTCCCTGTGGAGCGGAGCCAGCTCGATGGCACCAAATGACACCTCCGTGTCCTCGCTGCTGCTGCTGCTGCTGCTGCTGCTGTCAGGTGGCACCCACTCGGGATGTCAATAGACAAGAGCGCAAGGAACAAGGTCTGGAAAATCAGAAAGCTGACACCCTGGGAAAAGTGAGGTCCAGTTATTGATAACTCCTCGGCTTCCATTTTTTGATCCGCGTTATTTGAAGATGTCTCTGCTCCCTCCCATCGTTCTGCCCACCCCTCCCCTTCTCTCTCGCCCCCGCCCCACTTCCCCCACTTGATTATCTCTCACCTGGGAGAGGGAGGGTCTTGATTTTCCCCAGCTGCTGGGAAAACCTTCCAGGAGGTCCTGGGCACTGTCTTCCAATGGCCCTTCATGTCACCAGTGTTTGTCACCAGTTGGGCCCTGCCTGCTGAGTCCACTGGGACCCAGTGTGGCCCATGTGTTTGGCAGCTGTTTTTTTGGAAGGAGACCCCAGCCTGGCTTTGCTTGGGTGGCACCCATGGGAGGACTACCCCCTCAGGAGCCACCTGGGGCTCCATTGCCTGCACACCCTCTGCATGCTGCCTCGGATCTCCCTAAAGTGGTGGTGGGAGCAGTGTAGGTTGGGGGTGTTTGGAATCCCTGGGTGTTTCTTGGAGAAAGAAAGCAAGGAGTCACCTGACTCTTTCCTACTGAGGGCAATTCGAGGTCCAAGCAGGTCCTGGGAGACCCAGCTCCGGCCACTCCAATTTCCCATGAGCCGCAACTGCACCTGCACTGAGCTAGATGTCCATCTTCCTTCCTCATGCACCTGATGCCTCCCCAACTCCCACTCACCTCTCCTTTCCACTGAAGCCTGCCCTCTGGGAGGTTCTCAGCACAAAGGCTTTGTCTGCCCTCCTGGAATCCCTTAGATGGTATCCACTGCTGCTGAGTCCAGCTGGAAGGGCACCCCCCATGCCCAGCCAGGTTAATGTGAGGAAGAAGATTGAGTGCCCTGTGTCCTTATGGATGGCTGACAGTCCACCCCTTCCCGCGCCCCTGCACACAGTAAAAGCCCCATAGGCTTCTCAACGCTTCCTGCACTGAAAGGCTGTGACGCCACAACACCTCTGCTCAAAGCATGCCCGGGGAGCCAGGCAAACGGCCAGCTTAAGTCAGACCCACGCTCACATGCCCTGATGAGTCCTATCACATGCGACCCCGTCTGATGGGATCACAGGGGAGCAGAACTCCAGGACAATGGTGCCACACCCAGCCACCCTGGAGCTCTGCAGGGCCTGTGGATGCTGTGGAGTGGGTGCTCCCCAACAGCAGAAACCAGCTTCACATGCGTGGTGCTTTTGGTGAGCATCAGCCGGCTGTGTAAACCTGAAGCGTGTGCTGGTGCTGTCGTGTGAGCGCGTGCAGATGCTCTGTGACAGCCGGGCTGCTCGCAGGGCTAGAGAGCCGGAGGCTGGATACCGAAGATGGAGACAGGCGTGGCCTCCTGCGCCCATCAAGGTGGCAGCCCGGAGACCCACAGGGGCAGTGCGGCCCTGTCCGGCAGGGTCACTGTGATCTGCGATCAACTTGAGGGCAGCACATTTGGCTTGTGGTGCGGTTCCTGCTTTCTGTCTTTGGTGGGGCCAGGGGGGTCCGTTGAAACCCTCTGTGAAGGCAGAGGAGAAGTAGTGTCAGCGGGCAGCGGGGAGTCTAAGCTACACTGATGCCAAACCAAGTGAAGCCAAAGCCGTCGCTTTGCCTGGCAGGACTCTACAGACTTGATGAGCGTGGGCAGAGGCGTGCCCGTCAGACCCCATGAGGGAACGTTGGCATCGTTCTCCTTCCAACAGGTGAAAGGGCGCAGTGAGGCACGGAGCCCGTCAGGGACCTGCGGCCGGACTATGGCTGTCGTGGGACTCGGCACACAGATGCTGCACCCGCTGCCCTGTTCATCCCATGGGGAGCAGGGGTGCTTAGTCGTGTGCGTGACCAGGGGAGCTGTGTGTGCAGCTGAAGGGGCAGATGGAGGACTCGCGGGCAGACCTTTCTGAATCTTCATAATGTGGAGACGAGAGAAGCAGCAGACTAAGGCAACCCTTGAATTGAGGAAGGGGCCCGCTCTTGGCCAGCACTCACCAAGCCCTGGACCCAGAGCTGCCGTGTTGGTGGGGTCAACTGCAGGCATGCACAGAGCAAGGACAACATGAGCTCCTGACGTGGACAAACACGCAGCCTCGGCGAATGTGTAACTGCCCGAGTGAGAGGGCAGCACCTGGTCTTAGCGCCTGCTCTCACTGACAGCGTTCTACGGGCTGTTACAGGCTCAGCTGCCGGGTCAGTGGTGGGAGGGTCAAGTCCCCACACACGGGCCCTGCAGAGGAAAGGCTTGGGGACAGACTTCTGAGAAGACCCTCCACTTGCCACCCTAGAGGACCCCGTTCTATTCAGACGCCCATGGGGCCACCCTCAGTTGGCATCTGACTGACAGCTGTTGGTTTTCATGGATGAGGCTGGCTCAGGGCACCGAGGAGACAGCTCCCATCAGCCCGGTAAGCCCCTGGCCCACCGATGGACACTGCAGCAAGGGGTGGTTTTCTGGGTTGACTACAGAGAGACCCAGAAGGGAAACAGCCCAGCCATACCTAGGACCACTCCGGCCCCAGCTGAACTCCACTGAGCAAACCAGAGAGTCTGAAAGCAAAGCCAGCCCTCTGCCTTCCTCCCTGTGTCCATGATCCCTGCCCACTGCCACAGGCCAAATGGAATTTCATGACTTAATCCTGGGCTATTTGTAGAGAACCAATTTGCCCGTGTACAAAGCCATCACAAACCTCATGAGGTCAGACTTGAAATATGTAGGGTTTAAGCTAAGCATTTCTCCAAACACAAGGCGCTGACTTTGGGCAAACAGTTAAAAGTTCAGAAACTTTCAGCCATCAGATACCGATTACACAGCAACCTTTAGATGAGCCGTCGTCAGAACGAAGGAATGAGAAACATATGAATGGTGATCTCCTTTAAATCCGCAGATTAAGGGGCAAGGGATACTGCGTCACCAAATGCATCCCAGGACCTCCCCCCCCCCATCCATGCAAAATATTTAAAACATAATGAAGACATTTAGGGGCGAATCGGGACATTCATTCAGCCCCATCTGAGCCGTGTGCATAAAACCATGTTTAGAAGGTTCTTAAAAATTATTCATGGCTTCAGGTTTCTTCACGTGAGCTGAGCTGAGTCATGACATTTGAACTGTGGCCCTGTCTACCTTTCCATGAGAACCCTGTAGTAATGGCTCCCGGAGGCTCGCGGCGAAAGGTGCCACTGGCCAAAGAAGGAAGAACAGGGTGGCCGGTTCCTAACCAGGCAGCGAGCCGAATGTAGACCTGGGAGATATCCGTGGAGGGTTTTCCACTCCGCCACAGGCACTCCGCCGTTGTCCCTGTGCTGAGTGGACAGCGGGCCCTGGAAACTGGCCGTGCGGTGTTAGCTATCGCTGAGTCGGCGCTGACTCCCAGAGACCTGTGTGCCGCAGAGGGAGAGGCTGCTGCGCCCAAGGTCACTCTCACAGCCTGGGGATGTTTACTGAAATAGCAGAGCGCCACCCACTGCCATCAAGCGCGTTCTAACCCCAGCTGGCCCTCCATGGAGTCTGTGAGACTGCATCTTTGGGGTGGGGGGGTGGCAGACAGCCTCGACTTCCTCCCTTGGAGAAACAGCTGAGTTTGACTTGCTGGCCCTGTGGGTCACAGCCGTTAGCGATGCCTCGCTCTCCTGAGGATTCCAGTCTCTGCCACACCTGTCCTTGTCCTCCTTGTTGCTAATGCCCAGGTTCATCTCCAGCTTGGGCGGAGCTATACAACACGTGTCAGGATGCTGGACCCCTGCCAGCGGGGCTTTTGATCAGTTAGAGCAGTATGCCTAGGTACCACCGAAACCAAAACCAAGCCCACTGCCGTTGAGCTGACTATGACTCACAGCGAGCCTGCAGGACAGGGTAGAACTTCTCCTGTGGGTTTCCCAGACCGCCGCTCTTTGCTGGATCAGAGAGCTCCACCTTTCTCCCACAGAGCAACAGTGGTTTAAAATGGCTGACCTTGTGGTTAGCAGCCCACCACGTATCCACCATGCGACCAGGGCTGCCAAGGTCCAACAGCAGGCCTCTACTTCCCTGAAGCAACCAAACCCAGAAACTCAGGGTCAGAGGGAAGGAATGGGACATGGGCTGAGGGCCCCGTGAACCCAGAACTGGATGTGCCCAGCAACCATGACTGGCCAATGTTGATAAAAAGATTCTGTAGAGGAATGCTGATCAAGGGGGGACTGGGCAGCACGCAGACTGAATTTGAATTCTCGATGGAAGCCAGGGCTTCTGGGGGTATTGAGAATGGAGGGACCCTTGAAACTATTGGCCTAAGAAAATCTTTGAACTAAACCTTAATAACCCCTTAGGTGTTGTGGTTTATTGACTATGCCAAGGCATTCCACTGTCTGGATCATGACAAACTATGCATCACCTTGAGAAGACAGGGAACCCCATAACACGTCATTGTGCTCATGTGGGAATTGTACTTGGACCAACAGGCAGTGGTGTGAACAGAACCAGGGGACACTGCATGGCTTAGAATCAGGAGAGGTGTGTGTCAGGGTTGGATCATCTCACCATGCTATGCAGTCTCTGTGCTGGGCAAGGCATCAGAGAAGCTGGATGACATGAAGAAGAGTGTGGTATCCGGATTGGAGGAAGGCTTATGAACAACCTGAGATATGCAGATAACACAAGCTGGCTTGCTGAAAGTGAGGAGGACTTGAAGCCCTTGCTGATGGAGATCAAGGGCTGCAGCCTTCGGTGTGGATTAGGACTCAATGTCAAGAAAACCAAACTCCTCGCCACTGATCAATGGAAGAAAGGCCGAAGTTATTGGGGATTTTACCTTGCTTGGATCCACAATCAATGCTCATGGAAGCAGCAGTCACAGGATGAAAAGACGGTTCACATTATGTAAATCTGCTGCACAAGACCTCTTTAGAGCAGTGGTCTCCACCTTCCTGATGCCGTGACCCTTTCATACAGTTCCTCATGTGGTGGCGACCCCCAACCATAAAATTGTTTTCATTGCTACTTCGTCACTGTCATTTTGCTACTGTTATGAATTGGGTGATCCTTGTGAAAGGGTTGTTTGACCCCCAAAGTGGTCATGCCCCACAGGTTGAGAACCACTGCTTTAGAGCATTGAAAAGCAAGGCTGTTACTTAGAGGACTTAGGTGTGCCTGATCCAATCCATCACCTCATCTGTGTGTGAAAGTTGGGCATGAATAAAGAAGAATTCACGACTGCTGAAGGACGAGCAATCTTCCCTGGAAGAAGAATGGCCAATGTACTCCGCAGACGCAAAGGTGGTGAGACTTTGTCTCCACTATTTGGATGGGCTGTCCATAAAGACCAGTCCCTGGAGAAGAACATCATGCTTTCTAAAGTGGACGGACAGCAAAAAAAGAAAACGTCCCCTCAGGAGATGGGCTCAAGCCTAGGAATAATTGTGAGGATGACACAGGACTGTGCAGCATGTCATTCTGTTGGGCAGGGGTCGCTCAGGCTAGAGCCAACTCCATCGCAACTAACCACCACCACCTCCTCCTCCACCACCACCTCCACCACCACCACCATCAAAACCTGTCTGTGCTTTAGCTGAAATGTGAGTCATGGGAATGAAATTATTTCTAGACCTGAAGGGTGACTAAGGTCAAAATCTTGGGGGTATCCCATTTATTCCTTATTCAAGAATTCTTTGCTATATGCAAATTCATGAACTTAAATGCAGGCTTGTAAAACACTAAAATCAATGGAAGGAAGAAAGCAGGAAAGGAAGCCATGGGTAAGTGGAATAGTGCTGGTTAAATGCTAGTTGGCACAAGGAATGGCACTGCTTAACTGCACACAGAACAGCCAATTTTGTCTTCATGCTAAATGCTTTCAACTATGAGGACTGGATTGGAAGTTGCGGCAGTCAGCACACCTGCGTGCCAGCCAGGACAAGGAGCGCCTCAATGGGTCCATTGTCCCAGGACTGGACGGGGCAGGTGTCCTCTCTGGACCTAATCCCCTGTGGGGCCCACTTCTGGGCTCAGAAAGGAATGCTCTCTGTCCTCCCAGGTCTTAGTTCCCTTGGCCAGGTGCTCTGTGGAATGTTCCCTGGCCTATTCAGAGGCATCAGGTGACAGACTGATGTTGGGGAGCTGACTGGCCTCCAGCTTTTTCACCTTGAGTTCAGCATTCTTCCCAATCCTGCTGCCCTCACCATCAGCCCCAGACCAGAGAGGGAGAGGGAGAGGGAGAGGGAGAGGGAGAGGGAGAGGGAGAGGGAGAGGGAGAGGGAGAGAGAGAGAGAGAGAGAGAGAGAGAGAGAGAGAGAGAGAGAGAGAGAGAGCTTGTCTTAAGAAAGAAGGGCAAGAAAACAGAGTTCAAAGTTGAGGAATAAAAAAGAAGTCAAGCAAATAAGCCCACATGGAAGAAGCACACCGGCCAGTGCGATCACGAGGTGCCCAAGGGACCAGGTATAAGGCATCATGCAAAAAAAAAAAGATATAAGTGTGTGTATGTATGTGTATATATGTGTATATGTATGTGTATATATGTATATATATCATATTAAATGAAGGGGGAAGTGCAGAGTGGAGACCCAAGGCCCAAGTGTCGACCAATGGAGATCCCCTCATAGAGGGGTTTAGGAGAGGAGATGGATTAATTAGGGTGTGAGGTAGTATCGATGAAGAACACAGCTTTCCCCCAGATCCTGGATGCTTCCTCCCCCCAACTACCATGATCCGAATTCTACCTTGCAGGGCTGGATAGGACAGAGGCTGTACACTGGTACATATGAGGGTTGGAGGTACAGGGAATCCAGGGTGGATGATACCTTCAGGACCAAGGGTGTGAGGGACGATGCTGGGAGAGTGGAGGGCGAGTGGGTTGGAAAGGGGGAACTGATTACAAGGATCCACATGTGACCTCTTCCCTGGGAGAGGGACAGCAGAGAAGGGGGGAAGGGAGACTCCCGATAGGGCAAGATATGACAAAATAACGATGTATAAATTACCAAGGGCATATGAGGGAGGGGGGAATGGGGAGGGAGTGGGGGAAAAAAAGAGGACCTGATGCAAGGGGCTTAAGTGGAGAGCAAATGCCTTGAGAATGATTGGGGCAGGGAATGTATGGATGTGCTTTATACAATTGATGTATGTATATGTATGGATTGTGGTAAGAGTTGTATGAGTCCCTAATAAAATGTAAAAGAAGAAAAGAGAACAAAATGATTAGGGCAAATACTGTACAGATGTGCTTTATACAATTGATGTATGTATATGTATGAACTGTGAAAAGAATTGTATCAGCCCCAATAAATTGTTAAAATAAATTAATTAATTAAAAATAAATAAATAAATAAAAATAAAACCAAAAAATAAGGGAATCGTCTCAATGGCCCTGAACAACAGCAGAGAAGAAACAGTGGACAGACTGTGGAGTTGTAGAGACTGGGATGGAGACTGTGGACAGACTGTGAAGCTGTAGAGACTGGGGTTGAGACTGTGGACAGACTGTGGAGTTGTAGAGACTGGGGTGGAGACTGTGGACAGATTGTAGAGTTGTAGAGACTGGGGTGGGAGACTGAGGACAGATTGTGGAGTTTTCAAGATTTGGATGAGGGACTGTGGACTGAGTACAGAGAATGTTTATTCCTCTAAGGATGAGTAGCGATTTCATCATTCTTTACAAAATGCCCATTTTGAAGGCAGGCATCTGACTAAGTTCCTACAGTGGGGTGTGTAGGGCGTTGGCAGGGAACCTGCACAGGCTGCTGGCAGCCTTATGCACAGCAGGTGAAGCGTCTTTGCGAGTGTGAGTAGCGCCACTGCTGACTCCCTGTCAGTCAACCCATCTCACTGGGGCCCGCCTCATCCTTATGGACCCCGGACTTCACAAAGCAGGGCCCTTGTAGCAGGGGCCTTTCCTGATGGGAAGGCGGGCAATCTCTCCCTTGCTTCTAAGGAGCCTGTCTCTCAGTGTGGTGTCTGGCACGTGGCTGAGGCCTGGAAGTTCTGGTCGCAGGTCTCCAGATACCAGCAAGGTCACTCCTAGTGGTCTGGGTTCAATGGGGCCTCCAGACAAAGGCAGACTCAGAAGGAAATGAGCAATGAAAGCAAACTCAATAAACATAATGCCCAGAAAAGGGGGCAGCACAAGGATGGTGAGGCACTAACAGAATGAAGAGGAAAGTATGCTCAGAGTTGGGCAGACCCCGCTCTTGTAAGAACTCTGTGAGTTGCTGTTGTGGGGTGATGCTGTGTGGATTCCCACTCCGAGACCCGACTACGCGTGACGGGATAAAACCCTGCTCATGCTGCGAGTCACTCACAAGTCCTGTGACGTTTGAGCGAGTTGTAGCAGTCACTGCATTGATCCAACCCACTGACAGTTTTCCTCTTTGTCGCTGCCCCTCTGCTTTACCAAGCACAGCCACCTTCTCCAGGCCTTCTGTTTCTCTCCCGGCAACACGTCCGCAGCCCGTGAGACCAAGGCCCGCCATGCTGGTTTCTAAGGATGAGGAATCAGCAAATCATGGTGTCCTGACGAAGCAGAAACAAAAAGGTGTCAAGGGATAAAAGCCGGGGAGCTCTGCAGACATGTCCAGATAGGGCAAGCCCTGGGTGGACATGTGGTCCTGGGACCAGCAGGGTGGCCCAGGCAGCCCCATAGGCTCTCAGCAGGTGGCCCCTGTGCCGATGAGCCCCATGCTGCAGAGCAGCTGCCTCTCTGCCACGGCTTCCTCTGGGAGCAAGGATGCTGCCTGGAACATTCCAGAAGAAGCAAACCTGGAAACTCAGGAGCAGCTCACAACTGGGACTGCCACTCAGTTTTCCTGAAGACGCTGCTTGGCTCCTGCGGTGCCAGCTGAAAGGTGCTGAGAAGGTCAGGTCTCCCTTTCTCCGCAACGGGACTCTCTGCTCTGAAATGTCCATTCTCCTGAAAACGGACCCCCACTTTTTTTTGCGTTCCGCATTATTGATTTTCCTCAATATTTTTAGGTAACAAAAACATGCCAGCTGCAAATGACACATAAGCTTCTGAGGCCAAAAAGCCAAGTTGGACCGACCTCATGGTCCATTCCTTCCAGCCGGCCACGACTACGGGGCAGGGAGAAGCCCCTATCCTGCGAGCCTGTCCCGGCCCCTCACGCCTGCCCCACCGGGTTTCTGAGCCAGAAAATCCTCCCCGGGGCTGCTTGCAGCTCTCTCCTCCACGCAACCTCTGGGTAAGTGTGAACAGCGGAGCTTCCGGGGAACAATTGAGGGCTTCCACACTGGGCCTACAAACCCCACCGCCGTCCGGCCACTGCCGAGTCACAGCAGCCCTGGAGGACAGAGCAGAACTGCCCAGTGGGTTCCCCAGACCGGAACTGCAGAGGAGCTCAGACAGCCTGGCCTTTTTCCCCCGCTGGGCCCGGGGTTCTTAAGCCAGCATGTGCTCAGGGGACCGTGAAGCTGATCCTCATCTTCTCCCCTCCATCCCCGTTCCTCTGAAGCCAGTCTCCCTCCGCCCACGCGACAATTCCTCCCCTTCTCAGGGATTAGATGCACTTCCAGCTTTAAAAGAAAGTCGAACAGAAAGCGGTGTTTTCTGCACGTCGTCCAGGCAGAAGGTGGAGGCGCGGGTCTTCTGAAGCATAACTGTGCTATGGTGCTGCTGCGAACCTGCGTCTGCAGGGGGAGGGTGCTGGTCAGGGTCCGGTGACCGCAAGGCCCTCCTGAGCGGCAGCCTGGACACACAGCACCCCAGGGCGCAAACACTGGGAAAGCCAGCACGTACGCAGAGCCTCCCTAAGGAGTCCCACCGGTCTGGGGGCCCCGGAGTGTGTTGCGCTGTGCTCAGGTTTCCAGGGGCTTCCTCCTCCTGGTGAGGAGCTGGGGGTGCAGTGAGACGAGGAATCCGGCGGGGGGCGGGGGGGGGGCAGAGCAGCAGTGAGCACTTGGGAAGTAATCAAGTGTTTCTGAGGTCAGACCCACGGGAAGCACCATGCAAGAAAGCCCCACAATGTGCTTCTAACATCTCAGCTGCTGAAACGCCCCAGAGAGCGCTGTTCTACCTGACACCCCGGGGTGCTGAGAGTCAACTTGAACCTACAGCCACTCCTGATTGGTTGGTTGGTTGTTGGTTGGTTAGTTGGTTGATAGTTGCTGATTCCAGAATGCCTAGTTGTAGGCGTGCAGAGCAAAAGGTAGTCATTCAAACAAAGAGAGGAGATGGGTGTGATCTAAGATCAGGAACAGCGTGCCATGGCATGGTGCCTTTCCACCACCCCCAGCCGATCTGCCTGCAGAGCATGGCGTCCGAGAAGCTGTGCCCTCTGAGGAAGGCTCGTGGGAACCTGCGATGTGCAGCTGACACCACCTTGCTTCTTGACGTGACGAGCAGTCGGAGCACTTGCTGACGAAGGACAAACACCACAGCGCCCGTTACCAACCACACCTCAACACTGACCACAAAATCCTCACGCCCAGACCCACACGGCAGGTGCTGATAGAGGGGGCGGGAAATGAGAAGCTGTCAAGTTGTCGGTCGCATTTTGTTTGGATCCGCGATGGGTGTCCACGGAAGCCACAAAAGAGCATCACCAACATACGGCATTGGGAACCTGCACTAAAGGAGGCCTTTACAGTGTGAAATGAAAGCAAAGGTGTGCGTTTGAGGGCGGGGTGTGTCTGGTGCAAGCCCCGGTGTGTGCAAGGGCCTCGTGTGCATGCCAAAGCCGGGCCAGGGTAGGGAGACAGGAGCCCAGTGAATGCTGTGTGGACGGAGAGCACGGTATCTGCCAGGACCGCAGAAGAACGAACTCCTCCGTCTCACCAGAGTAAGGCCCAAATGCTCTTTAGGATGGAGGCCAGCGGGACTCCATCTCAGGCAGTTTGGATAGTTATCAGGCGGGACCAGTCCCTGGAGAAGACCCTGCTGCTTGGTCATGTAGAGGGCCATCAGAAAGGAGGAGGACCTTCGATGGGGTGGGTTGACAGGGTGGCTCCGGCCATGAGCTCAAGCGGGCCGGCAATGGTGAGGGTGGCGCTTCTCCCCGTGGTACGCAGGGTCTCTGCGTCGAAACGGGCTCACCAGCACTTAACAGCAGCACCAGGAAGGTACTTCCTTAGGACATCGCCATGGGAGCCATCCGAGGAGAGGACCTATTGTTGAAAATCCCTGGGATCCTATAATTATCCCCGCCCCCCAGTAACCGCATAGCATTCCAAAGTAGAGATGCATCCTCTTCTAGTCAAACTTTTAGTCAAGGAAACACATTTGCTCTGTCAGAAGGCACGCCACTCTTGGCCCTGAGCATCTGGTGGCTGTGAACAACCCACTGGAATTCTCCGTCTAGTGCGCTGTCTCTGGCAGTTACAGCATCTGTTGCCAACTTAAGACTCTTCAGAGTGAAGGGGTGGAATTTGGCCTCCAATCAGGTCGCTGCCTGATGGCCTAATTGGGAGGCACTCGGGATAAATAGCTCACTGGAGTCGGGACACAGATCCTCTGCTTGGTATTCCTGATGATAAGACGCATGGAGCTGCGCTAGAGCCTGGAAGCTGGAGGACCCACGTGGAGACCCCTGCCAGCGTTGAGATGCTTCTACCGCCACTGGATCCACAAGACTCTCCACCCACTGGCCTGTGATCTTCCTGCATTCCGCATCATTGCATGTGCGGCATGAGTCTGAAGAGGAATTTATAGATTGGTATTGGACATATGGGCTAATATCAGATGTATGGACTTGATCAAGACTGGGCGGGGATGTTTTCTCAATATTCAATTGCTCTTGTATAAAGCTCTTTCCTATACACATGAGCGTCTATGAACGTGTTTCTCTAGTCACCCCTGTGTTGAGCATGCACCCCTTATCCCCAGGACATCGTTCCCATCTTAGCTTCATTTATCATTTCTTTATCCATAATGTAACATTTGTAAGGTGCAACGCGAGGGAAAACAGAGCAATGGAAATCAAAGGCTTTGTGGCAACTATTAGTCTGATGGACTGATGAGCCATGTAAATGTCGGTCTCCCCCACTCGGAGACTACACAATTAGATGGTGCCTGGTCACCACCGCCATCTGCAATGAAAGGATTACTAGAAAGTTAGAAAAACGTGGAACTGAACTCAAAATCCTGAAGGAGATCAGGCCTGCTGCTGACACGGAGTCTGGTAGAAGCCCTCGAGACTGTGGTCCTTAGATTCAGGTCTGAAAATGAACTCACCCCCGTGTTGGAATGCTCAGCATTTCAGGTCAGAAGCGTGGCATTACCCACAGACAACATTCCGAGGGTTAGGGACGTGGGAGGATTGGGAGCGGAAGACACGGTGGGGGGGGCTCTGGTGGAGGGGCTGGTGCACAGAGGGGACTGCGGTGGAGGAGTCAGCACAGAAAGAGTATGAATCCTTCATCTGCTCCATAGACCTTCCTCTAATCAATGCCTAATTAAACGTTTTGAAATCATATAATCTTATTTTATGTTTTGTTCATTACAACGTTTCTCTAAAAATGGGACTTGCATCTTCTTCAGAGACAGTGAGCATGTCTCAATGTAGCCGGACTATCTTGTTGATCACGGCGAATACTCCCCAGATTAATGTCAGTCACATAGCGAGGGGGACACTTCATACACTGGCCCGTTTACCTCATAGTCAGTTTTCAGCAAATATCTGCCTGATTTTATTCTTAACGCCACTGTCTGACCTCAATTATGAGATCTACAACTTGTCATTTGTATGATTCTGAGAAAAGAATTTAACAAATTGTCTGCCCTTGGCTCCCCGGCTTGTCCATGAGGGGAGCGTGGGCCTCCCACAGGGGCAGCCGCCTGGGGACTTGGGCTCCCTGGCTCTGGAGGATTTCCTGATTGCAGGAGACACTGGACTTGGTTGTGGCATCTGCGTGCCTGGCTCTGGAGCTGCCGCAGGCAGCGCCTCAGGGGATGGGGCTGCTTGGACCCCAGGACGCCAGGCTGCTGGGAGTGGAGAGCTTCCCCGGCCTGTGCCAGCCGCGTGGAGGCATGAATGCTTCTTTGTGCCAGGCTTGGCTCTCAGAGGTCCTGAGAACATGGCCTCCCTCCGTGTGCCTGGGAGATGGCTTCTGTGTGGACTTGGGGCCAGAACACTGCAGCCGCCCAGCCTCCAAACAAGAACCACGTGGGCCAGGCCGGGGCCGCCTGCCCTTTCTGCTCCCTCACCAAGCTCTTGGCACAGAGGCTCTGGATCTCGGGCAGAAGGTGGGGGGTGGGGGGTGGTGACAGGGCAGCCCACAGCAACACTGGCCGGGTGTCCGTGGTGGGCAGTGCAGGGACAGATGGGGGAACACAGAGCAAGGAAGACAATTGGCTCTTCTGGCTCAGTGCTATTTCCCCTAACTTTAGAAAGTGGGGTTTTTCTTTAATTATTACTATTATTCTCATAAAATGAGAAATGAAAATTCCATTCATTTTCAATATTTCACAGGACCTATAATCCTAGCCTCCAGTGAGGTAAAATAAACAATTCGTTAAAGTGTGGCTGGACAAAATTGCCCCATCTTAATATTTTTAATAATATTTTATTGTGTTTGAGGGGAGCATTTCCACGGCTGTGAGGGCCCGCTTTCATAAGCCTTGGACAAACGGCACCACGCCCGACCCCACCCCCATCACGCTTTGCACAGCGGGACCCCGGTCCCATGACTGTCGCCTTCGTTGCTGGCTCGGGCTCCTTTGACCAGCTCGTCAGTTCCTGTCTCTGATTTGGGTCAGTGTTGATCTTTTTTATCTTATAGTTAGTTGCAGCTAGCGGATGGAGAGACTCCCTCCCCCACACCTCACACCTGTTGTCCGGAGGGGCCCTCCTGTCGCCGTGCTTGGTAAAGTCGGGTCAGTGCAAACGAGGAAGGGCGTGAATGAGCCGGGTGAATGAGCTGGGTGAATGAGCTGGGTGGACACAGCAGCTGCAAGGACTGGACGGGCCGAAAGGTAACAGTCGTGCGGCTGGTCTAGGAGGGCAGTGCTTCCTCCGGCTGACCGCCGGCTGCTGTGAGCTAGAAGCACTTTGACAGCGCTCAGCAACACACAGGGAATGGTGTAGGGAGCAGGTTACTCACAGGTGTTGTTTATTCATAATCCAATATACTGCTGGCTGAAAGGTGACCGGCAGGGAGGCTTCAGACCAAGTTCAAAGAGCACCTTGGGGCAGGAGTCTTGGGGTTCCTCTGGTTTCTCTGTCCAATAGACCTGGACTCTTTGTGTTGTGTTCTATAGGGGCCTAAGGGGTCTTCAGAAAGTTCCTGTAGAGTGAATATTATGAAAAACTTATGCGTGATCTTTTTTCTTTTCATTATAATTTTTGGTACAGAAATAAACTCATGCTAACTTGTTCTAAGGAGCCCTGGTGGCGTTGTGAATTATGAGTTGGGCTTCTAACTTTGAGGCCAGCAGTTCATACCCACTACTTGCTCTGAGAAAGAAAGATGAGGCTTTCTACTCCCATATAGATTTGGTTTCAGAAATTCGCACTTCCGACTTGCCCTCCAGGGCTCTATGAGTCAGCATTGGCTCGATGGCAGGTTGACAGGCACTGAGAAGTCTAGGTCATCCAGTTCCTAACAGATAAACTGGCTAAACTGGAAGCAAGAGCAAGTATCTCATCTATGGTGACACTTGCACTGAAGAATAGTGAAATTACTGATAACACATCAAACCTTTATGGCCGCAATGCCCCAAGAAGTGAGCAGTTTACAAATGGATACGTCATTACGAAAGTTAGGGCAAGAGTGGGTTCCTGAAAACCAGGCAGCTCAGAGAGCCGGGCGGCCAGCCAGCGGGAAGCCGATGAGGATGAGTTTACGGAACACGATTTACCCAGGGAGAGCCCGGACTTACCAAAGCAACCCAGAGAGAGCTCCGACCAGAGCCGGGGCTTCTGAGGGACTCTGGGGGCCAGGCCAGATCCAGGGCGAGAGGTCGGCTCAGACATGGGGGTAACCGTCATGTTTGCGGGGACCCCAGCCTGCCCAGGAGCTGCATGGACCCGGGGGCTGCAACGACGGGTTCAGTCACGGGAGGGGTTGTGAGGGCGGCGGAGCGCTGCTTCTGTGCGCAGGGTCCCGATGGGTCAGGACAGACTCGACTGACCACGGCGATCGCGCCCTCGATCGGTGTTCGTGGAGGACACCGAGGGACCACGGGGCTGAGAGTGCAGAGATCTTCAGATCATCGAAGACTGAGCGCAAGGCCAAAAAATGCCGACCAGGATTGTTGTAAGCCTCCCCGCCCCATCATGACAATGCACCTGCTCCTCCCTCAGAAATAGCAAAGGGGCAGGCCTTGCCCCATCCACCACAGCCCTGGTCTTGTCAGACTGCTTCGAGTTCCCAAACCTCAAAGAGCGGTTCCTGGGGACCTGATCGGAGCACCTCGGGGATGTCTGGGCGGCTGTTTGGAGGTGGTGTCAACCCAGGGGGCACCAGAGAGATGGAAAGAGCCTGCAAACAGGAGCAGACAGACCTCAAGGGAGCAGATGGAGCTCCATATTTGGGGTTGGGTTGTATGGAGGTTTCTAGTGCTTTGTAGCACCCCGTGGGACCGCCGCCATTGGCCCGGGTGCAGGAATGAGGGCTTATAAACCGTTGGTGTTTCCGCCTTGGGGAGGAAGAGCCACCATCAGTCCTCCATCGTGGTGGCACCTGCTCCAGTGCCTGCCACATCGCAGGCACCTGTTGCTCCCTGGGTTTTGCTCCATTGCCACTTGACAGGCCCACGGTAACGTAGAAGAATGGGACACAGAGGACAGGTGGAGTCGGTGGTACCTCACACCTTGGTGTTGCCCTAAGGGCCAGCAGCTCATGAGGGAGGCCCAGTCTCCATGTCCACAAACCCTACTCCCAAATGTTCTAGACTCGATTGTACCCCCCAGTGGTCCCTGTTAGAAAACATGGTGCGTGAAGATGCTGTCTCCTGGCACGAGGTTGTCGCAGTGGTGCCGTGGCAGTCTGACTGGAGTCCTTCCAGGATGAGGGGGAGGACAGAGCAGGCCCAGAGGGGAAGGACAGGTGAGGTGGGAGGCAGAGAATGCCAGGCAGATTCACACATGAGAACAGAGTGGCCACTGACGCTCAGATGAAGAAACACCCCCCACACACACACACACACAGAGCAGAGATGGGGGAAGATCCCCACACACACACACACAGAGCAGAGATGGGGGAAGATCTCACACACACACAGAGCAGAGATGGGGGAAGATCTCACACACACACACACACACACACACACACACACAGAGCTTCTAGACGTCCCATTGCACGTTAGCCGTGATGCTAAGGATGGACACAGACAGAAAAGCCGTGGGCAGGTGTGGTAGTTATGTAACTGTTGTCAATCTGAGACTATTAAAAGAGAAGAGGTGGGGTTCAGCCTGACAGTCAGGTCACAGCTTGCTGACCTCATTGGGTGGCACTAAGTCAGTGGTTCTCAACCTTCCTAAAGCTGCGACCCTTTAGTACAGTTCCTCATGTGATAGTGACCCCCCAACCATAAAATTATTTTCGTTGCTACTTCATCACTGTAATTTTGCTACTGATATGAATCATCATGCAAATATCTGATATGCAGGATGTATGTTCATTGTTACAAATTGAACAAAATTAAAGCATAGTGATTTCATTACAAAAACAATATGTAATTACATATTGTGAAATATTTATTTCCAATTATAAATAAATGAAATTTTGTCCTGAAGCATGGTGTAGCATGGGTAACAGTCTTGACACAGGGTACTCGTACGTGGGCGCATCTGCATGGGCGGACCCACCTGGAGATGGATAGAGGAGCGGTGTCTCAGTTCCTAAGACCATTGGGAGTATGTGTTTTCCAATGGTTTTAGGTGACCCCTGTGAAAGGGTCGTTTGACCCCCAAAGGGGTCGTGGCCTACAGGTTGAGAACCACTGCATTAATGATAATATATAAGATAAATAGCTCGCTGGTGGTGGTACACATGCCCATTCCCTGGGTGACATTCCTGCTGACAAGGCACATGGAGCTTGCTACACTAGTGTCCTGGAGCTGGAGGAGCCACGTGGAGACCCCTGCCAGCCTTGAGATGCTTCCACTGCCACTGGACCCACAAGACTTTCCACCCACTGATCTGTGATCTCCCTGCATTCGGCATCATTGCATGTGCTGCGTGAGTCTGAAGAGGACTTTACAGACTGGTATGGGACATATGGGCTAATATCAGACTATGGACTTGATCTAGGCTGGGCTGGGATGTTTTCTCAATATTCAATTGCTCTTGTCTATATAGCTCTTTCTTATACACATGTGAGTGTCTATGAATTTGTTTCTCTAGTCCACCCGGACTAACATAGCAGGTGATGTCTTCAGTGTGGACGATGTCGGCATCAGCGACTACCAACGTGGGGGGCAGGAGTGCAGATGCACATGGGCCAGGGGACTTCTGACTGACGAGGTCTTTGGTTCTGAAGGACAGCATGTCTTGGTGTTGACAGCCATGCTCCCCAGAAGCTTGTGCGTGCTGCAGTGGATCTAATTCTGAAGGGGCGGGATGGTCCTAGCTACTGCCTGTTGTACCAGTTGTCTGCCCACCCCACGCCCAAGGCGCCGAAGACAACAAGGAAGGAAGGGAGGGAGGCACAACTAGAGGCAGCGTGGTTTGTGGGAAGTGAAAAGGGTCCCATTGGGCCCTCAGCCTGAGGGCAGAGACCTCACACAGAATGAGCATGATTCTCCAACCCACCCTCACCCACCCTTCTGGCTTCTCTTTGAGGTGGTGGGTCCTAACTTCCCTGGGAAGCTGGGTTGATTGGACTCTCCTGTTCATTCTTCATGTTGACAGTTCTGGTCCACGGTGAGCTCTTGGCCTCTTCTCATGGGATGAAACGTGTATCTGATTTCCATCAACACCGAATTTCTCTCGGGTGCCAAATGCACTTTCCTGCTCATTCCCCCTTCTTTTCTTCTCGACAAGGGTATATTCTGATGACCGGTCCCCTTAAAGGAGCCTAGTGGCACTGTGGATTAGACACTGAACGTTGGCTGCAGGCCGGTGATGCAAACCCACCAGTAGCTGTGCAGGAGCGAGCCGGAGCTGCCCATCCCATGAAGACTAATGGTCTCCGAAACTCCTTAAGACAGCCTCTGTGAGCCAGAGTGGAGTCGGTGGGGGGGTTTGGATCTTGGCTTTGGAGCCCCCAGAGCATTCATTGCTGACATCAGGTGAGCCCTGATGGGAAGCAGAGAGTGTAAAAAGCTGCCTGCTTGCTTTTATTGACCTAGGATCGTGCACATGGTTCATAACAAGTTACAGATAACACTGTGAGGAATGGGAGTTTGATTGTGGACCAAGAGGCAGCCACTTGAACGGAACAAGAGAGACCATGTGGCATGCCTCTGGGTTGTATCCCGTCGCCACACTCATTGGATTATACGAAGAAGAATGTGGCATCGGGATTGGGGGTGGGGAGACTTAGCAACAACCCATGGTGTGCAGATGGTGCCACCTGGTTGGCTGACAGTGAGGAGGACTTGAGGCACTTGCTGATGAAGATCAAGGATAGCGGCCCTCACTGTGGATGCCAGCTCAGTGTAAAGAAGAAAACGTTCTCACCACTGAACCACTGGTAACATCATGATCGCAGGAGGAAAGGTGGAAGTTGTCAAGGTGTTCATTTCACACGGGCGCATGGAAGCAGCCATCGAGAAAACAGGACGGGCTGCACTGGGCAGATGCATTGCCCACCTCGCCTGACTATGCTAAAGAAGCAGAGTCATAGTGAGGGTTCTGGTGGGCCTGACCCCAGCCACGATCATAAATCACCTCATCTGCACAGGAAGGCTGGGTCAGGAACACTCGGGGATGATGTCAGCAACAGAGTGAGGTCGCCGGCGAAGAACTGCCAAAAGAACATACAAATCTCTCTTGGAAGGCCGGCCAGAATGCGCCCTAGCATCAGGATGGCAGGACTTTCCTCATAGGTTCTGGACGTGTTACTGGGCATGACCATCCTTGGCAGACATCCTGGTGCCTAGCAGAGTAGAGGGCCAGGGAGCAAGAGCCATCCATGGCTGCAACCACGGTGCAGGCGTAGGCCTGGTGAGGCTGGTCACGGAGCGGCAGGGTCTCGGTCTGTTGTATGCAGGGTGTCCGGGGCCTACAGACAGGTAGGCGGCATCCAGCAGCAGCAGGCTTCCCTGCCTCAGTCGTGTTCCCTTTGACCTTCTCCTGCAAAACACACATCGTTGGCCAAGCTCCCTTCCTCCGAAGAGCGTCCTGGGAGAGCTGCATCAGTGGGGAGCATGGGGGAGGGCGGCGTAGGCAGTTTGTCCAAATCCACTCTGAGGACGACAACTGCACTCTGCTCCTCTCTCAACAGCATCTCAGCTCCCTGGGGATGGGGGGGGGGGCGGGGGAACTACAAGTGCAACCACACGCAGTAGCCTTGGGGGTGTCGGTAGCAAACACTTGCCCTCTGTTAGGACCTTTGCCACTGATGTTCTTCTGATTTGCTGTGAGCGCCTGTCTAGGGACGGGCATGGAGGGCTTGCCCCGAAACGTGGTTGATTGAAAATCACTACAGGGCTTAGGGAGTCCACTAGCAGTGGCGTACGGAGCTCTGAGAAGCACAGAATGAGGAAGCTGAATTGTTTGGCTCAAAACGCTATGTGAAATGGGCCACATTTGAGGCACTAAGTAATATAAATAAATATTTAAGATATTTATAGAGTTTAAGTGTCAGAGAATGGCAATTAATGACAACATCTGCAAGTGGGCGAGCGTGAGTGTGTGTGTGGGCATGCCCACACGTGATCTGTGGCGAGGATAGGAGAGTGCAGAGGAATGAGCTAACATGTGTGACCCAAACAACTCTGCCTGACTTCCCCATCTTTTACTTGATTGGCAGGGTGTGGGAGGGGCAGTGTCTTCCTTCCTGAAACAGATTTCTATACATAATTAAGTCACCCATCACCTCGCCCAAGTAAGCATGACTCCGCATGGCCCAGTGATCATTGACAGGGGGAGTTCTGCACGGAATGGTTTTAGAGCAGAAGCAGGAGGTCAGATCACCACTCCCAGACTGCACACAAGAGCAAGGGGCGGGGCTGGTCTGCTCTGGTCAGTGCCCTGCTCCCTGCACCCCCAGCATGCATGCAGCTCGCTCTCCATCTGAAACCTCCTCCCCAGCCGCCATCGGGGGGGGGGTGCCCTATCACAACGTGGGCTTTGTTGCTGTCCCATGGAGAGGACGGGCGCACGCTGAGGCCCGGTGCTGGCAAGCAATCCCCGCGAGCTGCTTTGCCAGAAGCGGTTTCTACAAGGTGATGGGTGCCGGCCTGCTGCCTTGCCCCCTGGGCACTGAGAACAACTTTGCCTCTTGGGTTCCACGCCTCCCTCCCTGGCGGCCTGTCACCCTCAGGACCCCGTCTGCTGGGGGAGGGGCTTCCAAGTGAGCCAGACATCTGCTCCCTGCAGAGGGGCCCAGGGGCCTGTGAGCTGGGCTGGGTTTCCGTTTCTGAGAGGAGGACTGAGCAGAGCTGTGCGGGAGGGCTGTGGATCCTTAGGAAAGCAGGCAGCCTCCTCTTTCTCCCACGGAGTAGCCTGTGAGCAGCCCAATGCCAGTACGCCACCCGGCACCTTGGAGGGCAAGTTAGGGGATTGTTCAGGAGATGGTGCCCTGAAGAATAAGCAGCAGCATTGTTGGAGGTATTGGGGGAGGATTTTGGAGAAGACAGTAAGAGATAGCAACCTCGAAATAGTCCATGATGAAGGGGTGGGGTGGAGGTGAGTCAACATTGTCTTTGGAAGCGACAGAGAGCATGGTGCTGTGGTGGCAGCGACGACAAATCTGATGTTCCGCTGTGTGCATCTGCATGCACACACACCTGTGTGCAGGTGCCCCACACACCTGCTTGCAGATACAAGCACTCCATGTGCCTGTGGCCCCCAGCGGGCTCGCTCCCCTGCAGGAGGTGCTCTGCCTGTGGACATCCCGGTGTGGGCCCATGCAAGCATCCATCCTTCCCACGTGGGGCAGCACACATACCCTCAGCAGGATGGGGTCACCCAGAGGGAGCCCCAGCCCGCAGGCCCCCTCAAGCCTGGCCTCCTAGCAATCCCACTAGTGCACTTTTGCCGGAAGCAGTTCCGGGAAGAGCAGGTCTGTCCCCCTCCGGTAGAGAGATGCTGGAGAGTAAGATGGCAAGGGGAAGGGAGCCCAGCGAAGTACAGGGCCATCCTGGCACCCTCTCACATGCACTAGGGTGCCGCGTTCTCTCCTGTGAGGATCTGTGCTGGTGTGGTGATAAGTCAGGGTGGGTGGCACCCTTGTCACATGCCAAGGTGCCAGGTTGAGGACTCAGATGCACCCAGCCCAAGCCATGGTCTTTTCAACTTCCTTGTGCACACATGAGAGGTGAGCAACGAGGAACGAAGTGCTAGGGTCGGTGAAGAGTTCGGATGTGCCTTTTTGTGGCTGGTGTTGTGGGGTACCCTAAGTCAGGGCCAACTCGTAGCAACTGTGGTAGGCCAGGCAGACTAGAGGAACAAGTCCATGGTCACTCACCTGTGTATAAGAGCTTTATAGACAAGAGCAATTGAATATTGAGAAACAGCCCAGCCCAGTCCAGATCAAGTGCATAAGTCCAATTTTAGGCCATATGTCTGATACCAATCAATAAAGTCCTCTTCAGAATCATGAACACATGAAATGACGCCAAATGCAGGAAGAACACAGGTCAGTGGGTGCAAAGTCTTGTGGATCCAGTGGCGGTGGAAGCATCTCAGCAATGGTAGAGGTTTCCACGTGGCTCCTCCTGCTCCAGAGGTCTGGTTCCATCAGCATAGCCCCATGTGTCTTGTCAGTAGAGAGTCTCTCTCTCTCTCTCTCTCTCTCTCTCTCTCTCTCTCTCTCTCTCTCTCTCTCTCTCTCTTTCCAGAGAGAGTGTGTCTCCCGCCTCCAAAGAGGAAGACAGGAGTTCCCAGAATCCTCAGGAGAAGGCATGCCCACACAGAGACCTCACTGACTACGACCTGATTGACAGGCCAGACGCCACCCCTTCACTTGTAACCCTCTCAAATTGACAACAGATTATGTAACTACCACAGCAACCTTGTGTAAAACAGAATGAAACACCACCCAGTCTGGTGCGACCCTCACCACCGTTGGTGTGTTGAGCCCACTGGTGCAGACATGTGCCATTCATCTAGTTAAAGGCTGTGATAGTTTTTTGTGTGCCAACCTTACTCCTGTAGGAACACATGGGTGGAGTTTAGCCTGTCAATCAGGTCACATCTTGTTTGAAGGCAACAAGATGAATGGCTTGCTGGAGGCCAGCCTCTTTGTCTCTCTGCTTCATCTTCCTGTTGACAAGCCATGTGGAGTGTCATACTTAGGTTTATTGTGCCAACTAGGCCAATAGGGACATGTGGGCACAGTTTAATCAGCCCTCAGCTTGATTGGAGGGCAATGAGATCAATAGATTTCCAAGGTCCACCTCCTTCTCTCTTCCTCCATGGTGATCGAACCAGCATGCTGCTGCTTGAGCTAGTTCTTTGCCTCAACTGTGTGCTGCACTACCTGTGGGCCGAGCCAACCTGTCGGTCATGTCACTAGAGCATGAGGCTCCTTTGAGACCTGCTTTGCCACACTGCTGGTACATACATCACTTGAGCTTGATCCTGTTGTCATGCATCTCTTGGGTTCCTGATCCCATGGGGGCCTGCTTTGGTAATCTCCCATGCGATTGACTGTGCTGACCCGCCCTGCTGTCTGCTGCCTGCAGGCAGACTCTGCCTGCCTTGCCTGATGGAGGGAGGATTCCACTGTATGCTTCATTGCCCTTGGATCCAGCAGCCCGTGTGAGTTAAAGGATTTCCAGCATATTAACTGCTTCATGAAAGGGAGTTGAACGGAGCCCTCTGTGCTGCTGTGTGGACGATTTAGCTCTTATATTCCTTCTCCTTGTATAAACCTATCCTTTTATATATCTATAAAATCATAGGTGTCCTGACTTTGCTCCTCTAGAGAACCCTGCCTGACACATGGAACCACCCTGAAACCTGCAAAAGCCCTCGAGATGCTTCCACCACCACTGGATCCACAAGACTTTGCATCCACCAGCCTGTGATCTTCCTGCATTGCATCGCTGCATGTGCTGCATGAGTCTGAAGAGGAATTTATGGACTAGTATCAAAATTATGGGCTAATATCAGACTTATGAACTTAATCTGGAGTGGGCTGGGACGTTTTGTTTTGTTTTTAATATACAATTATTCTTTGATAGAAAGCTCTTTCTTATACATATGTGCATATCACTGGATTTGGAGAACTTTGGGAGCTGGAGGGTACCTTGGCAGATGGCACAGGGATGCAGCATAGGGTCCCTCTGTCTCTTTCAGGGCGTGTGGGCTGTGTCCAGGGAGTGGTGAGCACAACGTGAAGATGCAGGTCACAGAGCCTACAAGGACTTCTGTGGACATAGGGGCCTGGACCAGGCATTCCCAGACACCTTGCACCCCTGCACCTAACTGATCCACTGGACATCCACTGTGACCTTCCGAGGAGCGGACTCCTCGGGATGCTGAGGATGGAGCCCAGCAGGAAGGTTGATGGGGATTGCGTTTGGGAGTGAGTGGAAGGGCAGTCACTCTCCCATGGGTTTTAGCTCCTTGGAGGTCTAATGGTCTTGCAGTGTCTGTGGTGGTGCCAACAGCACGTTTGCCTGCTAACCAAAAGGTTGGAGGTTCCACTCCCACAGAGGCACCTTGGAAAAGGTGACTTGGTGATCTGCTTCCAAAAGTCAGCCATCTGAAACCCTGCGGAGCACAGTTCTCTGCAGCCTGCATGAGGCTGGGGGAGGGCAGGCCCCATCCCCTTCCTCCCGCCCTCCCTCCAGCTCTCACTTTCAGAGAAGGGCAAAGCGCCTCTGTGTGCTGACAAGCATGCTGGTGGTGTTGGGCGCCATCGGGCCAATTCTAACTCTTAGTGACCCTGTGCACCAAAGTAGAAGTGCCCCCGGGGGCTTCCTAGGCCAAGGCTGTCTTGAAGGCCAGGCAGAGACCACACATCTCTACCCTGGGAGCACTGGTGGAGGAGTCAAACCTCTGGTCTTTCCATTTCCAAAGGAGCCCTCGGCTGAGCCACTTGGACCCCTGCTGTCAGGAGGAACCCCTGGAAGCCGGTGTTGTCAGAGAGGAAGCTCTTCAGCTCAGGAACAAACTTGCAGTTTGCCGATTCTGTCCCACCCAGCTTGGTCCTGAAATACCTGGCCATCTAGTGTCCTATGGAGACATTCTGCTTGGACACACAAGGCCACCAGGAGCTGGCACTGACTCAAGGGTCACGGCCTTTTGTTGGGGTGTCCCAGGGCGAGGGCCAGGGGTGGCACAGGGCTCCAGGTGATGAGAGAGAATCGAACATGTGGCCAGGAGTCAGAAGGCTGGGTTCTTCTGTAGTCTCGCTGTGAGGAGGGGACTTCCGTCTGTGGCGGTGTCCTTGGTCTGTGAGGAGGGCCCCTTAGCTGAGCGCTGGGGGGTTGCGAGGGCATCTGGGGAGTCTGAAGGGCAGGACAAGGAATTCAGCAGCAGGGCTGCAGAGAGGAAACTGGCTGAGAGGTCAGCAGGACGGCCAGGCATGTAGCGTCCACAAGAGGAGAGGCAGTGCTGGAGAGAACAGGCCACCCAGGCCGCATTCAGCAAGGCTCTCCTGGGGAACCCAGGCCACCCCCACTCGAAGGCTTGCCTTAGGGTCTCCCCAGAAAAAAGCCCACACCACCCACAACATGCAGAGCGGGCAGGTCTTGCTGAAATGCAGGATCAACGAGTTTATCCACAGAGTACTCGGAGGAAGCAGGGCTGCATCAGTCAGGTGGCACATGGGCATCATTGTGCCAGCCCTGCAGGAGGTCCCTGCCACCCCACCTCCAGGCCTCCTAGTGCCCAGGCATCCCTGCAAACAGGCAGGGTACGTATTTCAAGATGACCTCCGGTCAGAGCTTCTTTCTTGGGTTTCCCTCCACTGGTCCTGCATGACGTGGGCTGGAGCAACTTGCTGTGTGCAGCCACGTCACGTGTTCTTTGTGAAGAGGCAGCAAAAAGCTGAAATTGTACTCTGCGGATTCTGCCGTCCACGTGTGTGTTTGTGGCTGTCAGCAAATAACCTGTATTTATTTGGACGTCATGCTTCCTGCCTCTTTTTTTTTTCACTATAAATCAAATTTATGTTTATTGTGGAGAATGAAGAAAATACAGGAAAGTGTAAGGAAGAAATTTAAATAACTTATATTCCTGCCACCCAGAGAGAACTCCTGCGAACATGCTGATGTGTTTTCTCTCCATCGTTTTATGCGTATGTTTATGTGATCGAGATTACCTTGTATATACAATTTTAGGTTCTGTTTTCCTTTTCTATCTGTCCCCGGCTCAACGTTACATTGGGGGCCTGGCATCACCGCCGGTGGCCACCCATAGTAGGAGGGTGAGTCAAAAAGTATTGCCACCAGATCATAGAAACTTTCATGAAACAAACATATAAAAATATCGAGCTATTTTTCCTGGGCATGTCCTCCATGTAGGTTTATACCCAGATGTTTTGCAGTCCTGGAGAAGAATATTTGAAGGATCATGAGCTGCAAGAAGTCCTGGAAGAAGTATGGCCAGAGAGTTCCTTCGAGGCAAGGATGGCAAGATGTCCTCTTACATGTTTTGGACGTGGTGTAGGAGAGACTAAGTCCTGAGGAAAACATCATGTTTGGTAAAGCGAGGGCAGCGCAGGAGGGGAAGGCCCTCAAGGAGCTGGATGGACACTGGGCGGCCACAATTGGGACAGTTGTGAGGGTGGCGCGGGGTTTCCCTCTGTTTGCATGAGTCCCTGTGGGTCAAGGTTTCCTCTGTTTGCATGTATCTCTATGGGTCGAGGTTTCCCTCCGTTCTGCATGTGGTCCTTATGCGTCAGAACCGGCTGGAGGGCGCCTGACCACAGCAGCAGGTCTGGCCATTTCCGAAGGGGCTGTGTCCACCCCTCGAACCTCACCCAGCAAGGATTCCTTGCTCTCTGACCTACTCTGTATCCAAACAGCACTGTAGCTGACCCAGAGGAACCCAGTGCCAGCAAGGCTGTAAAGGTTGAGCTTGTGGGCGAAAAGAAGTCAGAAGGGGCACTCTCTGGGCTGTGGGGGGAAGGGTTAGGGTAAGGTTTCCCGAGGGAATTCTCACAGGACAGACCTTGCTACCCTTGAAGGCAGAGCAGCCATATGGTCATGGTGCTACAATAGGCCTCCGAGAAATGCCCGTGCCTTTCTCTCACAACGCAGTTCTCAATCCCTTACGACGTATGTACAAGCAGCCCCACCATCCTTCGGTGTACCTTGACAAACTCTAGCAAGATGACCACTTCAGAAGACTAGGAAAAGAAAATTGTTCCCAAAGCCTCCTGCGCTGGCTCCTCTGCCTTGAATGGAGCTGGTCTTTCCGACGCCTGTGGAAGTCATGGTAGGAGTGGACCCTGTGTCGGCAACCCAGGGAGTCAAGTGCGTGGCTGGGAGAATTTGTCCGCAGTCACCACTGGCTCCAGAGACAGGCTGGATAAACGCACATGAGTCGGAGCTGGTATCCTACCAGCAGTGGAGTTGGACTTGTCCTCCTCCTCGACTGAGATCCATCTGACGTCAGCTATGATGTCCCTTATTCTACGCCCTCTCTGAATCCGGTCAGAACCTCGGGCAGCTCCCTGTTAATGGACTGCTGCAACCAAATTGGACGATCTTCAGCAGAATTTTACTTGTGTGTGACATCAGTGATCTCCTCCTGTGATCTGTGCGTCTTGTCGGGTCATCTTTCTTTGGAATGGGTACAAATATAGAGCCCTTCCAGTCAGATGGCTAAGGAGCTGTCTTCCAAATTTCCTGGCACAGATAAGTGAGTGCTTCCGGTGCTTCATCAGCTTGCTGGGGCATTTCCACTGGGATTCTGTCAAGTCCTGGGACCTGTTTGGCTAATGCCTTCAGTGTGGCTTGGCCCCCTGCTTCAGTTTTGTCTCAGAGGCTGCGTCTTGAAGTGGTTGAATGTTGGCTAGTTCTTATTGGTGCAGTGACTCTGGGTTATCTTTCCTTATTTTTTTGTTATGTTTCCTGCATCATATATTGAATGAGTCAATATTTGTCCCTTAGAATCTTTCTTTCACTATTGCAACTGGAGACTGGAAATGTTCTTGCAGTCTTTCAGTCTCAGATATGCTGAGGGTTGGTTGCCTTTCATTCTGGATTTGTTGACTCCGAGTCTTGGTGCACATTTCGTTATAATAGTTTACTTTGTCGTCTTGAGCTGCCCTTCAGAGTTTTCTGTTTGGCTCTTTGATTTCATTCTGGCTTCCATTTGCCTCGGCTGCTCTTCGATGAAGGCAGGTCTCTGAGTCTCTTCTGACACTTACTTGGATCTTGTCTTTTGTCTGTCTCCTGAATGCCCTTTCGCTTTCTTCCTGGCTGGTAGTCCTGATGTCCTCTCACTGCTCACCAGGTCTCCCGTCATGGGTATTTAGTGCATCAAATCTGTTCCCGAGATGTTCTCGATATTCGGGTGGGATAGACTCAGGGTTATATCTTGGCTCTCGGGCATTTGTTTTCATTTTCCTCAGCTTTATCCTGAATGTAAATATGAGTAATTGAAGGTCTGCTCCAGAGTCAACTCCTGGTCTGGTCTGAGCTGCTGATATTTTGCTTCTCCATTGTGTCTGCCCGCAGATGTAGTCAATCTGATTTCTGTGCCTTCTATCTGGGGAAGTCCATGTATTGTGTTGTTGGAAAAAGGCATTTGCTATGAACAAGTAATTGGTTTGACAAACTCTGTCATGCGATCTCCAACTCCATTTCTATCGCCAAGTCCATATTCTCCAACTATTGTTCCTTCCTCGTTGTTTCCCACTTTTGCATTCCAATCACCAATAACTATCAATACATCTATTGATTGCATGTTTGATCACTTTCCAATTGAAGTCATTGGTAGAATTCTTCAATTTCTGCATCACTAGTTTTGGTGCTTGGTGCATAAGAGTAATAACTGTATTGATTGGATTTTCTTATATTTGGATAGACATTTTCCTGTCCCAGATAGCAATGCATTTCAAGATCAATCTTAATATGCCCTTTTGGATGACAAATGCAATGTCGTTCTTCTTGATTGTGTCATTCCTGCATAGTAAACCAAGAAATTTTCCATCTCAGCTAAAGTTTAGAATATTGATCTTTATGCATTCCATATAATTTTTAATGACTTCATTTTCTGAGATTCGTGCTTTGAGATTGATTACTAGGTCCAAACTATTCAGTGGGCATTGCGCTGGGAAAGAGCCCCTTTGCCTGGCCACAAATTGTCTTCTCTTCATTCTGGCAGGTGTTGATTTTTGTTCCCAAAAGGAAATAAGTAAATCAGGTTCTTGGATTAGAGCAAGCCAGACAAGGAACACAACCTCAGGCTGGAGTGATATTGACCATGATGCATCACGAACACACACAAAATCCTTGACCACTTCAGTCTTCTCTCCATTTCCCATGATGGTGTCTGTTGGTTCGGTTGTGAAGGTTTGGGTCTTGTTGACAGTGAGTTGTCAGCCACACTGCAGGCTGCCATACTTGATCTTCATCGGCAAGTTGCAGCCAGCTAGGCTGTGTCATCTGCCTACCACAGGTTAATAAGCATTCCTCTGTTCCTGATGCCGCCTTCTTCTTCATACAATCCAGCCTCTCTGCTGACCTGTTCGGCTTACAAACTGAACACGTATGGGGTAGGACACAACCCTAACACACTTCTGTTCCTGATTTTTGAACCTCTTTAGAATCACTCATGGAGCCCAGAAAGCTGTGAATGCAACCTTCTCCATGCGCCTTGTGTGTAGGAGTACATGGGTGGTAGGTAGGCATTGGGCTACTCCAGCGGCCGTGTGTGATTGGGTGAGCACACCATTTAACTAGAAGTGGACTTGTGGTGAAGACACATATGTTCAGACCACCAAGAACCACCAAGGGCATCAAAGACCCTGATTTGGACTTTGAGCTGCAGAGTTGGGAGAAACCAGGTTTCGGTGGCATTCGGTGGCATTTGGCATGGCTGGGGCACTGACACAGCCCTGAGGTCCCTTCCATCTAGAGGACCAATGCATGCACAGCTGTGTGTGGCTGAGGCCAGAGCCGAGGCAACAGAGTAGGATGCAGGTCTGGGACTTCCTGGCTGCATAGACCATGGGCATGAGCTTGTCTCTCTAGTCTCCATTTCCCCATCTGTACAATGGGAGAATGCCACTGTTGGGTGGGGTCGTGTCCAAGGGGTCTCAGTGGGTGCTGGGCTCCCTGACCCCACAGTTCTTTGAGGAGCAGAGTGCTGACTGAAGCTGTAATTCCCCTCCCCAGCACACGGTATGTGAGGACATAATAGATCACATCTTCTACATTTGGAAAATGCATGTTGTTGTTGTTATTGTTATTGTTGTTAGGTGCTATCAAATCAGCTCCAACTCAGAGTGACCCTGCATATGACAGGGTTGAACAAACAGACTGTGGCCCTGTGCTGCCCTCACAATCGCAATGTTTGTATAAAACCAAAAATCAAACCCACTACCATCAAGTCTATTCTGACTCACGGTGACCCTAGACAGGGTTTCCGAGGCTGTAAACCTTGATGAGAGCAGATACCCTTGCCTTTCTCCTGAGGAGAAGCTCGGGGGGTCGAACCACAGACCTCATGGTTCTTCATTCTTCCTTATTCAGTGTCCCACTTTCACCAAAGAAGATTCCATGCATTTGAATTGTGCTGCTGGGAAAGAATATTGAAAGGACTGCGGACTGCCAGACGGACAAAGGGCAGCGATAAAGAGAAAGACGCTGGACCAGATGGACCGGCCCGGTGGCTGAAACAGTGGGTCGGGGCACAGAACTGTGAGGATGGTGCCGGACAGGGCGGTGTTTCGTGGGTCAGAATCAAGTCAAGGGGACATGACAACATCTTATGGTTAGCAGCCCCACACAAACCCATTTCTTTTAAAGAAAAAAACACCCACGGTTCTGGTTCTGGTTCGTGCCCCACCCCCAGTGTTCTTAGTCCCAGGGCCCTGCAGCCCTGGGCAATCCTGCCCCCTGCTCTGCCTTTGAAAGTACTCCTTTTACCTAAATCATAAAGGAAGCCAGACTGACTAGTCATACCCTAAAGACTGAGTCCCTCGGTCACCTTCAGGGCTGGAACTGAACTCACTCCCATGATGCAATTTTCCACCAAACATTCCACAGGTCAATAAGGGGGGACGGCCACACTCATGAGGCACCCACACACCTTGGAACCATCTATCTTTGGAAGCCCAAGGGGCAGCACTGCCCAAGGACACAGCTCCAAAGGGAAAGGAGAGGGGAGGAGGGGCAGAGACCACAGGGAGGGCGTGGGAAGCAGAGCTCAGCTGGAGGGAACTCGGGGGCAGCAGGAGGCGTGAGAATGGTGGCGAGCAGAATGTGAGGTCAGTAGAAAGCGAGTTGTTCTTTTTCTAGACGCCTAGCAGCAGTGCCACCCTGTCGCACACGGTCCTGTGAGTGGGAATCAGCTCAGTGGCACAGATGAGACAGACAACTTCTTCTTCCGGGGTGGCTGAAACCCTGAAGACATCCACCAGGAACCGGGTGCGGGGGTTGCTCCCTCTGAGAGGGTCGGGTGGGGGGCTTCCCCCATCTGACCCCATGAGGGCCATGTTCTTCTTACTCTCCCCCCTCCCCCCAGTACTGCTGACACCGCTGAGCTCCTCAGGCAGCTGGTAGCTGCCTGACTACAATCGCTGCTTTCAAGGTCATGTGGCCATCTTCCTTCTGTCTCTCTGTCCCTGTGCCTTCTTGTAAGGGCACCACTCTCAGGAGACCAGGGCCACCACACCCATGTGACCTCATGACTCATGCTGCCCTCTCCCAAGGCCCCTGGTTCCAAAGTCAACTACATCAGTGAGTGCTGGAGCTGAACCTTCTGGGTCTCTCCTCCGGGGGAGGCCAGCCCACCCCACAGAAGGCCACAGAAGGACCTGCATGGGCCACAGAGTGGCTGCGTGGGACAGATGGACAGGCAGCCTGCAGAGTGGCAGGCAGGCTGCAGCCCGGGCACCCACGGCTAGGCCCTGTCCCACGCGGGCGCTGCTGAGCACACAACAACATCTGTGTTGCTTGATTAAAGGGAGTTTGCTTTTGTGAATTAAACCACACGCTATAAAACCCAAAATTGTCCTGTTCCCACCACCCAGGCCCTGACTTTGCAGTGCTGGGATGGGGGCCGTCCACCAGCTCCAGACCACCCGGGACTGCACGATCTGAGCCTCCCCCTCCCCGGGGAGTATGAGTCCTGGGGAAGCGGGGTGGGGTGGGGTTGGGGGCTGCACGGGTGGGCACAGGAATGGTTACCAGAAAGCCGGCTCCCATAATTGCTCTTTCTGAGCCCAGCATGATTGAAGGGGAAACAGGAGAATCCACATCGTGGAATGGAACCAGTTTCCTTCTCTCCCCGCAACTCCCTCAGGACCACGGCCCTGGCCTTCGAGGACGGAGAAGCTATGAGGTCCCTGCGTGTCCTTCCCCAATGGGGCAGGCCCCAAGGCAGTGACCATGGAGCTGGGTGGAAAGGGAAGCTGCCCTGACCCACAGACGTCAGCTCAGCAGACCCTCCGGGAAGAGGACAAGTCGGGAGGATGCTGAGTCTTGAAGGCAGCTGGGAACCTCCAGGAGCAACCAGGGATGCTGAGAACATGCTAAGGTGCTCCTGGGTGGTGGCTGAAAGTGCAAATGCCTTGTGACCTGCCTGTCTGCCACACGGTCACCTGGGATGTAAAGAGAGGATTGGGGAATTACAAATGAATGGAAGGAAAAACGATGTGGAGGCGCCCTGAGTTCAAAAACAGATTTGTGGGAAACCGATTGTGTACAAACACCAAAGCCAGCTCTCTCCTCCCACCCCCTCTGTCTGTCTCTCTCCCCTGCTGAAAACCGTGAGTGTCTCCTGGGGTCTCAGTCACACTGCCCCAAAAGTGAACTCATGAAAGTCGGGGGTGATGACTCCAGGGGGTGCACACACCTGCGCAGAAGCAGCCCAGTGAAAGTCACAGGCAGCAGAGCCCCCAGGGCAGGGGGCAGAGAGTGAGGAGGAAGGAGGGGCAGAAAAGCTCAGGGAGCAGGGACCTGCAATGATAAGGTGAAGCAAGATGTGGACGGATTGTCACTGTAAAAAGGAGTTATGATGAGATTAAAAAAAAACAGCGGCGAAGAAGGAGGAGCCTGTGTCCGGGAACTCCGCCCTCCACTCAGGCCCCAGCACGTGGCCCTGCCGTCCCGTCCCGGGACTGGAGGGAGGGAGGGCGCAGGGTAGGGCAGGGCAGCAGACCGCTAGAGTACCTGCCCCATAATCAGCGTCCCTGCCTCCAAGCCTAGCACATGACAAGGCCCAGGCAGACCTCGCTGTCCCCACAATCTGCAGCCGGCCTAGCCCCTGTGATTCTCTGGGTTTCCTCTGACTGGCTTGGGGAAGTGGGTAGCCAGGCCTTTCTTCCTAGTCTGCCGCGGTGAGACAAGCCGCCGAGACCTGCTCAGTCCACAGCAGTCTGCCGGCCTCCAGTGACAGGTGGTAGCGGCTGGGTGACGTGCACAGGCTGGGCTGGGGCCCAGGGCCCCCACATGCCTTGTGGGGGCTCAGCATGAGATCAGCTCTGTGGACCAAGCAACCCCAGGGCCCCCCCACCCACAATGACATGTCCTTAGGCCCCTCAACTCCTCCAGAAAATCCCCGTCTGCAGCCACTAGGCTTTCTCTCCCGTGGGCAGGATGTCTGTCCCTCTGCCTCCTGCCCCTGCTGCCGCACCTCCCGCTGGGACACCCCTGGCACCAGGGCTCTGACACCAGGAGCCAGGAGCTTTGGCGAGCAGGGATCTTGGGTGCAAAAGGCGTAGGGTTCCAACCCTGGCTCGAGCCCCCTCCCTGCTTCCGAGAGGGCTCCTTTTATGCGCAGGGTCGGCAAGTGACCACGCCCCTCTCTCTGTTTAAGAAAGCATTCATTCATTCTTGAAGGGGACACGGACAAGACAAAGACCACTGACATGGGTCATGGCGGTGTCCGAAGTTTCCTGATAGACGGGGCTTTGAAAGGGACCCGGGAGCCCAGGAAAACTGTCGCCAATACACGGTTGGTGGCAGAACAAAGCATCGTCGTGACTGTGGGGTGACCGAAGGAGAACAGGCCCTGGTCGTGCTAGGTGGAGCAGCAGAACCCAGCCCGGTGACCTCCATCAAGGACACGGCCCAACAAGCCCCTCCCTGGGCCGGCCAGGGGCTGGATCATTTGATTTCCATATGCCTGATGAGCTTGGTCTCACCCTGCCACTGGGTGGGGGTCACAAAGACTGGCAGGCAGAGCATGAAAAGCCTATCCCCACACTGCAGTGCCCGGGTGCCTGCCCCCGTCCCAGCCCCCCGGCTGGACACGGTGCCCTTGGGAGCCTCCATCCTTCTCACAGCCCTTGTGCCGGTGAGCCCTCTGTCCAATGTTTCCTGGTGATGCAGGAGCTGTGGGGCGGAGTTGGGGTTCAGGGGCCTTCTTGGCTGTGAACTCTGTGGGAGAAGATCTGGGCCATCCAGTCCCCAGGAGCCACAGTCTGGCATTAGTACTGAGCCGCAAAGTGCCAGTCCCCCATGGGGTGCCGCTGAGTCAGATCCCCTGATGGCCACATGCATGTTTTGTTTGTGTTTTGCCCCCAAGCACCTGGGGGCTCCACAGAGAGCCCAGGTGGGGCAGGGCCTTCCAGTTGGACTGCTGACCGCAAAGTCGTCAGTCGGAGGTTCACTGCGGAGGCTGCGCAGGGGAGAGATGGGGTTTGCGGCGGCGCACAGCCTCCGACCCGGTTCCCAGGGCCCATTCCGCGCGGGCCTGGGAGGCAGGGTCAACTCAATGGTACTGAGTTCCGGGTTCGCTAGGTTGTTTTTCGGAGGTGAGCGTCTTCAGGGACCATGTAGCCTCCTCCCTCGCCCAGGTCTGTCCTCCCCTCTTTCATCTCTGGTCCTCCACCACACCCCCCATCCTGCCCCATGACCAACTCTCACCAACTCCTCCTTGGGGGGGCATGTCTCTGCTCCCAGGGCCCCCAGGAGCCTCAGCTCCCGCGCAGATGGGCAGACCTCGACCCCAGTGCCGCCTACTGCGTTCCACTCCCGGCGCAGCCAAGGACGCGGGCTGAGCTCCCAGTCTTTCTCCTGAGGAGTGGCTGGTGGGTCCAAACCACTGACCTATTGTCAGGCTGCTGACCTTTCAGTTAGCAGCCGACACAGATGAGACTGCTGCCAGGCTCCTGGCCCTCTGCTACCAGGAGCTTAGTCTCTGCATCTCATGACACACCCACAGCAGGGGGAAATCCAGACCAAGAAACAGAGAACGTTTCATCACCTGGAATGTTCTTCAAGACGGACTACAGGTCCCTTTCCCTACCCGCTTAGAAGTCTACAGGGACACGGTTGTTCCCCAAGGATCACACTGAACTGAACAGCGCGTGGAGGACAGGCGCCCACTTAAGTAGGTGAAAGTCCCGGGAAGAGTTCGTTGTTTGAAAATTGAAAGTTGGAGAGCGTTCCTGCGAACTGTTGGTTCATTATGCCAATAAAACCATATTTGTCTCAGCCACAGCTATTTTCCAGCTCAGCCTACATTCCACCAGAGACCGCAGCAAAAGCAGTGTGGCCGAGCAAAGATGAGTACGTTGGGGAAACAAATGGGGGGCTTCAAACCATTTTCCATTTTAAAACACGGGGGCATGGGGGAAATAGTACACCCTTCACGGCGTGTTCTGTTCGCATCCTTCGAGATCTCAGGGCCATCGCAGCAGCGGGGACACATCACACAGATGGGGTGACAGGCCTCCGAGGTGGCCCCGCAGCCTTGGGGGACTGAGCAAAAGCCCCACCTGTGGGAGGCTCCGTGCTGAGCCAGGATGGCACCCTCGCAGCTCTGAGAAACACCTCTTGGCGCAAGGCACGGAGGCACAGTGGACATTTCCCCACTCTGTGCTGGAGGGACAGAGCCTCGCCGGCAGAGTGGGGTAGGGGTCGAGCCCGCTGGTGAAGTGAAATGTCTCACAATGGCCTCGTACCCACCTCCCTTGCACTCCCCCCACATGATCCGTGGGACTATGCAAAGGCTCTCAGAAGGGCAGGTCGGTTTTGCCTGCCAGACCCCCGGCTATCTGAGAAGCAGGGAGAGGGAGAATCTCAAGGCACCCAAGGAAAAAGAGCCACCAGCGGAGAGCATGCAGGATGGCTGTCTGCTGGAGGGGGAGGCTGAGACCAGAGGCACCATGGGACAGTGCAGCGCAGCAGACACGATGCCAAGGCAGAACGGCTGGCAGGCTTCCTTCCTGGTCAGGCGATTCCGTGGCTGAGCGGCTGAGGACCAGAAGGACACCTCCCTGCTGGCTGGGAAGGGGTGTTGCTGTGGACCAAAGACTGTGTCCTTCGTGTTTCCTCTGATCCTGGCTTGTGGTCACTGGGAACTTCCCTGTGAGCACTGTCTGTGTGTGAGCTCCGAGTGGCCGTTACCAGGACGATCAAGCCCGTCAGAGAAACAGAGTGCTGTGTGATTCACGGCTGCTGTCAGAATGGAGTTAGAGGAGGCTGGCAGGTGGAGGCGCGGCTGACTTCTGCTCTGTGGCTGGTGTGGACGCAGATTCTCCTCCATTGTGTAGCCGAAGGAGGTCAGGTGTGGCCTCTGCTCCATTTTGGAAGGCGTCTCACTGAAAAGTTGGCAGTTCAAATCCACAGGCTGCTCCACAGGAGACAGATGAGGCTGTCTGCGTCTGTAAAGATCGACAGTCCTGGAAACTCTAGGGAGCAATTTTAGTCTGACCTGCAGGAATACTTTGTGTAGGGATCTACTGATGGCAGTGCATTGGTTTTGGGGTTTTATTTAGTGGGTTGGTAGTGCAGCGGGCTAAGCATTTGGTTGCAAACCAAAGCATCAGCAGTGAGCGCCATGCTGCCACTTGTAGGGAGAGAGCAGGCCGTGGCTGCGGTTTTACAGCCTGGGAAGCCCATGGGCAGTTCCGCTCTCCTCTTCAGGCTTGGAATCAACCTGCTGCAGGTGAAACCGGTGGTTTCTGGCTTTCCTGGGCACTTTTGGAAATCATTTTTTATCTTCTTTGGTTTCAGAATCTCAAACCTTTTACACTGCCTTTATTAAATTATCTCTTGAGTTAGACCATCAATCACCTGTTGAGTTGTCATACCACGATGGATTGTGTGTTGCTGTGAAGTGTGTCCAATACCAGCAGGGTCACCGTGAGAGGAGCTTTCGGGATCAGAACCAATTGGGAAGAAGCAAGGCTCCAGGAATGGAAGAGATCCCAGTGGAAATGTCTCAACATGATAAGGGAGCACGGGAAGCACTCCCTTGCCTATGTCAGGAACTTTAGGAGAGCCGGTCAGCTGATGGGATGAGCGTCTTCTTGGAGCCCATTCCAAAGAAAGGACGAGACGGCATGAAGAATGTATCGATGTTATTAGGATCACGTGCAAGTAAAAGTTTGCAGCAGATAATTTCCAATGGTTGCAGCAGTGCATTAGCAGGGAGCCGCCAGAGGTTCAGGTCGGATTCAGAAGAGGACGTCGAACAAGGGATGTCATTGCTGATGTCAGACGAAGCTGGCCGGAAAGCAGAGAACACCAGAAAGATGCTGCCTTGTATCTTGTTGACTGGGCCAAGGCATTCGACTGTAAGAAGCATAACAACTAAAGGCAGCCTGGACAAGAACGAGAATTCCAATTCCAAAGCACTTCACTGCTCTTCTGCGGAACGTGTCCACGGACCAAGCGGCAGTTGGGTGAACAGCATGGGGGTACCGCATGGTTTAACGTTAGGAAAGGTGCACTTCAAGGTTGGGCCCCTCCCCGCACTTGTACAGTCCCTGTGCTGATCAATTGATCTGGGTTATAAGAAGAAGAAAGCAGCATCAGGATGGGAGGAAGACGTATTAATAACCCGCAATGGGCAGATGCTGAACATTGCTTGCTGAAAGCCAGAAGGCCTTGAAACACTTCCTGATAAAGATCGATAACCTGCCTTGAACATTTGTTAAGGGGAACTTTTAATTCTTACATGATTTGGTCAGAATTAAATGTCATCCATCTTCCCATGGTCTTGAAACCTCTTGCTCTCTTGTCTGCTCTTTGTTTTCTCTTCCATCCAGCCCCAGATCAAATGGTCTTTTCCTCCAAATATTTGGTGGCTGTTTCATGAAAAAAAAAAAAAAGGAACCCTTATGCCCCGATCCATAGGAATCAAACTTAGGTTTTCATATGTCCCCTTTCAGTGGGCCATAGCCGCTGCTCTGAGTGTTTCTAATGAAATGGAATGGATATTTATTTAATTAAGATTGGTATCGATCTTGGGAAAGCTCAAAGAATGTTATCCGGCGTCAATCCCAGCAGTCCACTGAACGGGAAGGAGACCGTTGCTTTCTGATTTCACAACGAAACACTTGGTCTCGTGACTGTATTTCCAAGTGGATTATTTAATAGATAGAAGGGGCTTCCAGAAGTTTGTGGAAGAATTAAATAGAAAGCTAATTGGACATTTTCCCAAAGTTTTGGAAGCCCCTCTTGTACAAATCCATACCCTCCTCCTAGAGAACTGAAAGATTTTAAATCCCACTCCAAAATCAATAAATCCACAAAATATCAAAAGAATAAACTCTTTTCCCCTGGAAATCAAGCCTGCACAGGCGATGCATTCTATTGTCCTCTGCGCAGAACCTGGATGATGCCCGCGAAAATATCATCGACCGCAGGCAGCAACGCCGGAGCTGCGGGCTGACCAGGCCATGCCTGCCAGGGCCTCTCCTGAGACTGCTCATTGTGAGCAGCTTCTGCTGCAGCACCCACTATGTGGAATATTCTTTGAGTCAGAGAGCTCTGGGAACCTGTTGTCGTGACAAACACATTTCAGTGCTCAAGAGAACGCCTCTGCACAGGTGAGTGCCCCCTGAGAGGCCAGGCGGGCTCTCCTGGGCGTTCCCTAAACCAAATCTGCTCTCGCTGCCTACGAAAGTCCAGGAACTCTCCCAGTCTGTCCCACTGGCCCAGTGTTTGGCTTTGGAAAGCAGAATCCAGCAAACAAGCAGATCGCAAAGGAATTATAAGTAAACCCATCCATTTATTTTTACTTTGGTTTTAATTTGTTTTCGTAGAAATGACTGCTCTGGCTGAAGTGATTAGTTCGCTTTTGTCATCAGGGTAAGCTTGGTAGAACAAATAAACACATGACTTTATTAGGTCCAGCACAGGCTCTGAAAGAAGCATGAACTAGAACCAAATGCCCTGCCAAGCAGCCAATCCCGACGCAGAGACCCCACCCAGAGAGGGTTTCTGAGACTGCACATTCTTCAGACATAAAATCTAATGGTTTATTTTTTCCAGCAATTTCATTGGCATGTAATTCACATGCCATACAATTCCATAGTTCAGTCACATCAAGAAGAGTTGCACCATCATCGCCACAATCAGTTTCAGAACATTTTCTTCAATCTTGTGCTCACTGTTATTAGCTCCCCATTTCCCCCCAGTTTCCCCTGCCATGCCCCCAAGGAACCATTAATCCAGTTACTGCCTCGATAGTTCACCTGTCCTGGATCTCATATACAGAAACACACTTGAAAAAAACTAACAAGAATAACAAAGTAAAACAGATAAAAACCTCAATCAAAAGGAAAGCAGAAAATTAAAAACTAGAACGAATTTAAAGGGATCCTAAAGAAAATCAAGTGACAGAGTGCTAAATTCTAACCTAACTACACCTGCAAAAATCCACCTCCCAAGGCATTCTGCATGACAGCAGGCTATTCACATTCCTGGTCCATGGGCAGAGGGGATACACCAGAGACTTAATTCATGTGTCTTTCCCTGCTCTCTTTAAAAATTGAAACAGTTTTCAGCGGGGAGAGCAAGTGATACTGCATTTTGACCCAACTCCATCTACCATCATTGACTGTGCAATGCTCTCTGCCTGATACAGGCCTACACACCCTCCAACAAGGGTCAGAGGACATTCGCCTCTTGTGTTTGAGCCCTTTGTGAGTTACAGTTAATCCGTGTCTGGACGCTGCAAACGGGTTTTGGGCTTTCACGGTCACCCATAGCCTTCTGCAAACCAGGTGTTCACAGGTTAAATTGGGATGCCATTCCCTCCTTGAGATTTGGATTCTATCATTGGCAATCCTTGGATCACGCAAGCTGGCATGTTTCTTCCATGTGGACTTAGCTGACACCTCACTTGAACAACTGCTTGTTGGAAAATAAGATCTTAGAGGCTGTTCTTTCTGATAACTGGACACCCTCCCGTTTTGGGAACAGACAGGCTGCTCTTTCTCCTGCGGAAGGACTGGTGGGTTTGAATCGCCAGCCTCGTGGTCAGCAGTCCAACACCCAACCCACCTCAACCCCAGGGCCCTTGAAAGACATACAGGACTGAACAAAGGCATGTGTTCTTGCCAAGATTAAGCACAATCCATCTTTTTACAAAGTATCTTCAGAATCCACTTCTCCGGGTGCAGTGAGGCAGCCTCCCCACCTTCAGTGACCCTGAAAATGTCTCTACCAAGGTGATTGCAAGTGCAAACGGACAGACACGCACGAGTGAGGGAGCCTGCACGGGCACCCTGGTTGCAGCAGGAAGCTGTGGCCATCATCTGCTTCTGTGCTGAGCTTCATTAGCATCGCTGAAGGGACCTCTATAAATATCACTTGATCTCCATTTGGCTAAAAGTCTACCTGTGTTGTGGGTGTTGTGAGTGCCATCCAGTCTGTTCCCACCACTGGGAGCAACCGAACAAAACATGGCCCAGTCCTGCCCACGCCTCACAATCCTTCTTATGTCTGCGCCCACTGTTACAGGCACTGTGTCCACCTTTCTCACTGAGAGTCTTCCTCCTGTCACCGCCCTCCGCCAGCTGTCCCACACACGAGGTCTTTCTCCGGGGGCTGGTCTCCCCTGACAACCTGTCCAAAGGATGGAAGACCAAGTCTTGCCTGTATTTCTTCCAAGATAGATTTGTTGGCTCACCTGGCAGTCCATAAAGGGACTGCCTGGTGGTATACTGTTATGCATTGGGCTAACTGCAAGGTCCACAGTTAGAAACCACCACCACTCTGAGAAAGAAAG